>NC_092523.1:37656333-37975166 GCF_037038585.1 Patagioenas fasciata
CAGTAATAATACGGCACATATAAGCAATTGCAAGTGTCTTAACAAGCACATTCACAATTCAGTTCATGTTAATATATGAACTACATTTTCCATTTGAACTAGCGCAGTCTGTAGTTACAACCAAAGACAGGTCTTCCAACCTTTGCTTAAAAATATTGGGACAAAAGCAAATGAGTAAAGTGTCTAAGACCTTGCTAAAATTTCTTAGTTGTTGTAGTTTTAATCAGTTGAGTCTTTCCATGCAAGCTAAATTATAGCAAGCCCCAAGTCAGATCATAAAAGCCAAGTCTAATTTTCAGGTGATATTCAATCCTCTGACCACATATGGGTTTCCAGCAACCTGTGAAGCAACATAATCCTGTAAATCACAATGCAGGACTCGGAAATATGCGTGCCCAGGAAATCACTAGTTTAAATGTTTGATTTAATTTAAAGAAAACCAACAACTCCTGGTCATGATCTAACTTGAATTGAAACCTTTGAAACAGCCTACTTTCAAAAGCAGCTGGAAACCAATGCTCCTGGTTATGTATATTAACAGGATGGGTATTACTTAAAGTACTTTTCATTGCAATTTTTTTCTTAGAAAATAATCTTTGTTAACAAAATGCAGGGGAAAAAAAAAAATAATTACCAATATTGAACTTTGGCTGAAATAAATGCAGCAGTTTCACAGATGTTTTCCTTTAATTTCTGAAATACAGCATTCTTATTTTACTGTACTTTTATTTTTCATCATATTGTATTTGAGTAAACAGCTGATTAAAACAAATGGTTGGATCATTTGTGTGGCTGATCATAATGGAATCCTGAAAAGTGAGTTTCAGGTATTGAAAACTGGACTATCATCAACTAATATTTGTAAAAAATAATGTAAAATTGCATTACGGTTTAAGGCAAGGCGGCAATAAACTGTGGCAGATGCTCCCTGTTATCCCTTCATTTCCCGCCACCCCTTCCTTTAGATCGGAAAGATGATTGGAAAGACAAGAGGAAAGGAAGAGAGACTTAGACTTCAAGTTGGAGAGTTTTAAAGGGTTTTACTAATGCTACTAAAAAATAGAGACTATATACAAAATATACAAAACCAATCTCGAATGCTCGACGTGGAGTTGGTGTCACTCCAGCAGCAGCAGGAGCTGGGTGTGCGGAGCTGGCAGCTCCAGCAGGTGCAGCTCAAGCCCCTGGAAGTCATGGGTGGAACTTCACAGCAAACCGAAAACTGGTTGCAGGGATGCAGGACCTGAGGCCTGTAGATCACAGGCAGACAGACAGGGTCCTCTCCGGATGCCGGTCATGGTCGAAGAGAGCTTGTCCCTTGTGATGACCTTCCTATATATGGGGTATGACAACTACGGGATGGAATACTTCTGTTGGTCAGTTCTAGTCGCCTGTTCCATCCACCCCTCCTCAAACACGCCCCTCTCACAACAGAACGTGGGAAAATTTATCAGTCTTTCTTAGCCACCATAGTAATAAATCTAAACATGAGCTTCTTCAGCATTCTGTTGGTCTCTTATCAGCACTGAGTACAGCATCCCAGGAAAAAATATGCAGGCTAAAACTCAGAAAAGTACAGCCACCTAGAAGAACTTAGCTGAAAGAAAAACCACTGAAAGAGAACTGGTCTTGTTTTTAACAAAACCAGGACAAATAGGTGCTGATGATTCATAGTATTGTAGAGGTCAAGCAGTCCAGTTCTCAGCCCCTGAAACAAACTGATCAAATCCAGCCACAACAATTTCAGTCATTTTGGTAAGAGCTCTCTTAATTCTGTCGTTGTCCTTGTGATCTTAACAAATCTGTACCCCTGCATTGTTTCCACTGTATCATCTTCACCATCACAAAATCATCGCTTTATGATTCTCCATGAAGCTTTACCCTTTCCTTTCTCACAACAGAATCTGGCAGATAAAATTTTGAGCAGGCAGCTTGCCACCAGAAATGCTGACTCTCCAGTAAGAAAATATCTTCTAATTTGCTGTACAAATCACATATCCTGGAGCTTCATCTGACTTCCTGATATCTCATTTGGAGGATCTTACAGCAAATAAATAAAAGCCAAAATTCATATATAAGCAATTGCCCACTAGACCAGAAACAAAAAAAAAAAATCTCTGACATGGATATTCATCAAGAATCATTAGAAAATAAATTTGAATTTTCTTTCTTTGTACTTGTGGTTTTGCTCCCAAAACAGTTTAACTTTGGGGTTGAGTTGTATTCTGGCAGAATCAACTGGTGCACCTTGGACTCCAAATGCCCAGGAAACAGTTTTCCTATTCCCCCCCTTGTAGGCAAGTAGCTAAAGCATCTCTTCCAACCTCCGTTCATGTGATGACTTAAGGAAAGACACAATGTCCTGTTACTAAGAATAATAAATCACAGTGATCAGTCCTACCCTTATTGAAGTTAATATGTAGCTGGGCAACTGAGACAACAGAGCAGTGGACAGCAAATTAACTTCGGTAACATCAGGCTCCAGGGTTTTTTCTGTGTTTTGGGATAGGAAAAGGAAACAAATGCACCATTTTTAAAGAAAAATAAAGATGATTCAAAATTTTGTGCTGGTCATTTTGACAGAAAAATTAATACTTTGGTAGTGATGCAGACATGCAGACACCATGTCTTTTAACTTATTCTTCATTAAAAAAAAAGTGCTTCACTTAAAAAATTCACTACTTCAGTCAATCAACATCATCAGGAGGTAATCAAATTTCATCAGCACAACAATATTGTAAAGTTAATTTTTACAAATCTCTAGTGTTACCCAGGCTTTCAATAACATCAAATGACAGAAGAACCTTTGCCTTCATTTTGTGGATTATTTGCATTCAATACCTAAAAAGATCACCATTTTAAAAAAAAAAAAAAAAAAAAGGAAAGGATGAAGTGTTTAAGTGTTTCTAACTCCGAGAAATCTCATATAATTAAGCCTCCAGTTGCATACATTTTTAATATCATAGTCAACACGGTAATTCACATACATGATTCTGGATCACACTTCAGATTTTAAATTATTTCACTCCACTGAAATGTATTTAAGTGCGCTGTCCAGACACTTTAAGTAATTCAGCTTTTAATGACTATCCATCTCTCCAGTGCTAACTTTGAAGTTAAAATAGTCCTAGAAATAATGTAATTTTTCCACATTCTCATTGGGTTATATTCAGAAGTTTCTTAAATATTTTACTAAAGAACTCTCCCTGACCCCAACCACAGCAAAAATGTGAAAAGATTTTACTTACAATAATTTTATGTCTTATAGTTTGCTAAATTCATTTAGATGATCAGGATCTCAAAATCAACATTGATTACTGAATCTGAAATACTATCAAAGTAATAAATCAGGAGGTTGAAACAGACATAAAAATACAAGACATAGCAATGAGTTCCTAATAATTAATGTTTCCAAGATTGCAATGTATAAGATCTTAAAGATATAATAATGTTCCTATGAATCAAAATCAGTAGCTTGGGAAGTTTTGTTACCCAGTGTGCCCACAGTTCACTAGGCCAAAAAGGAGTATGTACAATCCCGTGACAGATAACATTTAATTCACTAGCAGTTAGCAGATACATAACTGAATACTTCAGATTAATCATACTTTGCCATAGAAATCTCTGAACTCTGAATGCAAATAAAGAACTAAAAGACTATATAATCAACTCAGTTAAAATAAGCAAATCCATGTTTACAGTTATTATTATACATTATGTCCAGTTGCAGACAGAAACTGTGAGGTTTTCACAATTTTAAAAACGCGAACAGAAAAGCCCAGGATGTAACCTGGAGTAATGGTCTAAAACACTTCAGTATAAATCTATTACTGATAGAAAATTATTGAACCATTGCTGTAATACACCTTATTTCTTCATTAAGAAGGACAAGTTTGTCACAGCCTTATGTAACAACAACAGTTTCAATTTTTCTTTTAATTCTCTATGTTCAACTCACCTTGCAGCCAAAAATCTTGCTGAAATAGTTTTCATTAAGATTTTGACTGCTTTTGTTAATGATTTTAGACAATGCAGACACTAGTAATAGGGCTTCACTGAAAAATGCAGATTGTTATGATTTTAAAGGGATTGCTTCGATACAAGAAACAGGTTGTACAGGCTCTGGACAATTATTGCACAGGAAAAATCAGTGTAGCTCCCTTACCTCTTTCCTTTAACTGTTACCTTTCTGTTTCAGATCCCCTCTTCTCTTCAGAACCACTAAAGGCCAAGTTACCCAGAAAGTTATGTTCTATCACCAGCGTGTCATTTTTTTTTTTTTCAAAGAATGTACTAGATTTAGTTTAAATAATCTTCTTTTTCTTTATATGATATTTTTAATAGAATCAGCCAGGAATCATTTTATTGATTCTCCCCTAAAGATTTTGTTTGGTTGTGGACCAAGATGCATGACCTTCTTCTGTTTCAAGGTACATTAATCACTATGAGTAGAAATGATCTAGACAACACAGACTTTGTTTGACAAGTGGGGTTTTTATTGCATTTTTGTTTGTTTGTTTGTTTTTTCCTTCAGAACTTTATTTAACCGTATTTAAGTGTGCAAGCTCAGCTAACCCCCACGTCATTCCTGCTATGGACAAAGAAGCCCCATAAATCTTTCCCTCAGGCAGAAAGATAATATTTTTTAAAAAACACAGGCTTTTCAATATGCCCTGCAGGTCAACTAAGCACTTCACAGGTGGAACCTAAAGTTGCCAAAGTACAATGGCAGTGTCATTCAGCAAACTGACAGAAATTCAGTGTGAAAAGATGTCACATTTCCACTCCTCAGAATTGAAATCCTATGATAGAAATAATCAATCCAGTCCTTCTCTAGAAAGTTTAATTGTAAAAATATGAAAACTTGAACAAAAAATATCGGCCCTCCAAATGCTAGCACTGGTAGTCCAGTATTCCCTTTATTACTGGTATCATCTTCATTCTCACAGCCACGATTCTCTGTTGCAGGCAATGACTACAGAAACACTGTGATACCAGCATGATCACATGGTCCTTTTCCTAATACTTGTAGAAAATGGGAGATGACAATTTTTGCAGAAATAATCAGAAGAAAGAATGGAGGGCAAATCCAAGAAACACCATTGAAGTTTGAAGGGTAGGACCCCTTTCCTGGATGCAGGGTAGTTCAGTAGCACTTTTTCTTCTCTAGGATCTGTGATTACTTGGCTGCTGGTTCCTGTCACTATGGTAAGTGGAGGAATCAGTTCCAGACCAGTATGTGTACCCAGGGTGCCGAACAGATCTGGATGCCTGTGACTTCAGGTTGTGTTTTTCATGGGTGGAGATGGCAAGAACAAACTGGTATCAAAGGTACTGAAAACAGTTTCAGAGAGACAGAGAATTCAGCAGAACTTGATCCATGACATTTACTTGGCTTTATCTCACCAAAGTAATGTGCACTACTGATTTTCAAAGCACTGATATGAGAAGATGAGTTTTAAAAACCTAGAGGGTAAGTAGGACACACACCACCTTGTACATGCTGAATTTGTATAACTTCTCTAGGCAGCGGGCAGGCTATTATAACTTTATTGTTTCAGGATATAAGCCTATTATACTCCGCAAATGAATACAGTGACATTTTGCTGTATCGGTTGAAAAGATTAACAGTTCACAAAGCAAACTGCCGAGTGCGGCAAATTAAATACATTAAAATGTGCAAGCTTAAAATTCTATACTCCCTGTGCTATAAACTTACATACAATACAGTTTAAAGGGTCTCAGTGGCTCAGTTAATAATGCACTGGCCTGTCAGCTTCCTGGATGCAATTTAAGTCTGTTAGGTTGCAGTAAGCCATGACAGGGTGTGTTTTTCTCAGCTATTAATGAATGCTGTAGGTAAATTGTGCAGTAAGAAGGTGGCCCTGAGGTATATTAGTGTCACAGTAAATGTGCTAGGATTATTTTAGATGTTATTATCAAAGAGAGAAAAAAAAAAAAAAAAAGATGTTTTGAATGAATCTCAAACAGCTCACAAGTTCATTGTGGAAAAGGACTGGAATAAGTTGGGGAACAACCTGTTAGAGAGCAGTGTAGGGGAAAGGGACCTGGGGGTCCTGGTGGACAACAGGATGACCGTGAGCCAGCACTGTGCCCTTGTGGCCAGGAAGGCCAATGGCATCCTGGGGTGTATTAGAAGGGGGATGGTTAGTAGGTCGAGAGAGGTTCTCCTTCCCCTCTACTCTGCCCTGGTGAGATCACATCTGGAATATTGTGTCTAGTTCTGGGCCCCTCAGTCCAAGAAGGACAGGGAACTTCTGGAGAGAGTCCAGCGCAGAGCCACAAAGATGACGGAGTGGAGCATCTCCCTTACGAGGAAAGGTTGAGGGAGCTGGGTCTCTTTAGTTTGGAGGAGACTGAGGGGTGACCTCATTAATGTTTACAGATATATAGAGGGTGAGTGTCACGAGGATGGAGCCAGGCTCTTCTTGGTGACAACCAATGATAGGACAAGGGGTAATGGGTACACACTGGAACACAAAAGGTTCCACTTAAATTTGAGAAGAAACTTCTTCTCAGTGAGGGTGACAGAGCACTGGAACAGGCTGCCCAGGGAAGTTGTGGAGTCTCCTACTCTGGAGGCATTCAAGACCTGCCTGGACACCTTCCTGTGCGACCTCATCTAGGTGTTCCTGCTCCGGCAGGGGAATTGGACTAGATGATCTTTCGAGGTCCCTTCCAATCCCTAACATTCTGTGATTCTGTGTGAATACTGAGATACAGTCTCAGTTTAAACCAGTGAGAGCTTTAGCAGAGCTTCCTCTCATGTGACTTGTCATTTTTAAATGTTTTCTGTAATGATGCTTACCTGACAGAAGAACTAGGCCTAAACACCATCTGAAAATTGCAAGATAATAAGCATTAAAAAGACCACAAATCCTTGCAAGTCCCAAGGATTTAATGTGGGAATACTCCAGTAGCTAGAAGAAACAGTTCCCAACACAGGAAACACAAATATTTCAAACCAAAGGGCTCAATCTCAGCTAATATTGATTAGCATTAGTATGGATAAAATTGCCCTACTTCCTCGGACAACAGCTGTCTGACCTCCTAAACATCCACACAAAAATGATGGGCCTTTTGACTGAAATTCTTTAGCAAAACAACATAGTATTGAAAGGTCTGATTAAAAAGCTAACAAAACAAATCAAAGGGTGCATACAGAAAAATAGTCAAGGCTTCCTCTTGAAAACAGACTCAGGAATTTCTTTCACTTAGTCCTTTTATACCAACCTGTTCATTTTATAGGTTCTGAAAAGTATTAGTATTGACATGCAGACAGGTGAGCACATTCTATCAAACTGGTTTCAAAGAATCGGTGCTAGAAAATTATGCACAGATGTTTACATTCATCAGTTCCTGTCTACAAGTTCTCATTCCAACTGCAGGTCTAGACCACAGCTGAAAAACACAGCTGTTAGGTAGAACAAGAAGATAAAACATGAGAAGTACATTTACAGAGCTAGCTTCACATCCTCATGGAAGTTCAGGTTTGTTTCTATGCCAGAACCAGCTAGAGGATTTGGCTACAATGTTTTTAACCATGCCTGATGTTTACATATTCCCCTAAATGTTGTTTAATATCTCTTTGAGTATGTGGACAGACTCTTTTCCTCATTCTGACTTTCTTTGCTCTGCTTCAGAAGACTCTTAACTGGTGGCAACACACTAATCATCTTGCCAGCACAAGCAGAGCTTAGCAAATCCTCAGCTACTTTCATAAATTCCTCATTGCAACTCCTGATGTTAGTGCAAAAAAAAAAAAAAAGGTTTGAGATTAAGAGTTCATTGAGTCCGCTTTAAAATGTGACAAATTCTAAATCAGTGTAAGTCTTGTTTTCCAAACGGTGTGAAAAAATGATGTTCCTACAGCATTCCTGAGTCCAGGTATCCCAGCTGCCTAGATGGTAGGTTTGGCCCAAGCTTTTTAATTTCCTCTGTACAGAAATTAGGACAGTTGTCACAGGATCTATGTCCCAATTCAGGAACGTGGCAGGATTTCACACTTTCATTTTTTATTTTAAAAGATAATGGCATTATTTGTTCAGTACTCACTACAAAATTTTACAGTTAAACATTTCTACAGAAAGGCTGTGATTCCTTACTATGTTTTTATATGTTTTTGAAAAGAGAGGGTTTAGCATTTGACTAGTTGTGGCTTTTTCTACCAGTCAGCTTTGTTACCATTATACTTCAGCATAAGAGATATGCAGGTTGTTTTTTAAATCAAATGCTCTTGAGGGAACGGTGATTGTTATACTGATTATCATTACTCTTTTTTTTTTTAAAAAAAAAAAGTTATTAATATTATTAGAAACCTGCGAAGCAGTAACCTGTGTATCAAGACTCTTAAGTACACAAACACTTTCAAAGGACAGTAAAGGTTAAGATCTTATTCAAAGATAATTCCAATTTTGCTCTGACAGTACAAGGAAAGCAGCATCTCTTCTGGAATAACCCCAGCCACATTGATTTCTGAGGATCTGACCCATCACTCAGAAGCAAAATCAGTATAAGGCAGAAAGGAGGAAACCAGAATGAGGGAGCTGCAAGAGAACAAGAAGGTTAGATAGCAAAAGAAATAACTGGAAATCAAAATCACAAAGTATATACCTGTGGCAAATTATAAAAACTACCCTGCTCCTAAGCTGCCAATGGTAAATCTCCCTTTGTCTTCAGGCTACTGATTTAGGAATGAAATCCCAAACAGTTGTAGGGATTTTAAATTAACTTGTATGGATTTTTCCACTTATAAATGAAAATTGAAACACCAGTTCTTACTTCTACAAGCAAGGATCTTGGATGTTCTCCAGACATTGTCCAAATTGCTATAGGTTCCCATCTTGCCTTTACAATGCCTCTGGCTTGATCAGGAAATAAAACAACTGATTCTTGCCAGCAGCTGACATAGCTTATAATTTTTAACCCTTTTTTATTCCACCATGGTTTCTATTTGGGCTGCAGCTGGACAGAATTTACTCAAGAACCAACATCGTAATGCAAAATCCTGGTTTGTTTTGATTTAAATATCTCTCAGAGGCTTCCTGCTGTGAAAATGGAGCCTGACAGCACTGAAAGTCCTGGCTCATGCCAGAAATCTCCAGATAGCTCCTTGCCAGGAACCTGATAACCTGTAATTCCTGACACTAGGTGTAAAGTCCATTTTCTTAGACTCACAGGCTTTCAGGAAGGCAAAGCACTTCAGGAATATTCAGATGATATTTTCCAGCTATTTCTATGGGAAATTTTGATTTATTTTTTTTTATTTTGATGATTTTCTCTTCCAGAATTTCAACAAAAGGATACTTCTGTTTCCAAGTACATCCACCATTTTTTTTTCTCATTTCAGTGAAAATACAAGCAGTCCTCAAATCAGTAAGACGGTCAAGAGTTCTGAATTTGAATTCTCCTGAATGTGAAGATGTGGAGGTCACCTTTTGCATGTGCCAGGCAAGAGGAAGCTGCTTCTGGTTAGTCAAGGAAAAAAAAAAAATCATACAAATAAGAAGAAAATAATGAAGAGAGAATAAAAATGATAGATCATTAATTCCAATGCAACTTTCAAGCCAAAGTCAATGTTTTCATAAGTTGCATCGTAAGACTTTACATAAGACTTTTTGCTATTTAAAATTTACAGCCATAGACTTGCATAACTTGTTCTTGAAAATCACTGTATGGCAAAAAAACCCACACACTTTCTAGATCAAATACAGGATTGATAAAAGCTGGCATTTTCTGTCAGCTTTAGAAGATACCTTCAAAAGTCAAGGATATAATCTTTTACTGGTCCCTCTTCCTGAAGAATGTTTAAAATCTAAATTGTGTAAGCCTTTTAACTGTACTTGTAGCTCTAATGGAAATGGAAATCAGTAGTTTTATTAGCTTGAGTTTAAAAACAACCTAAATTCAAGAAAAAGGCTATTTATTCATCCACATGACACAGAAAATGCTTTGGGTTAAAGTACTTTCATTACAAAAGTGGTGGGAAGGTAAAATACAATTAGGCTCAGCTAGATCATTTTAATGTTTGATTATAACCAACTGAGCTGGGACAAATTATCGTGCTAGCTCTAAGATCCTGTTGATAAGAAAGTTACATATCCTCTGTAGAATAAAATGTGAAATTTACATGCAAAGTGGTATGTTCTCTTGTTGCACACATATAACTTCCATTAGCATTAATGGGAAATATATATGCGTATCAAGAAGAAAATATACCCCATTAAATTCCCAAACATCATGTCATTTTCTGACATCTATTATGATCTATGCTTATACAGCAAAAATTGTAATAACTCAGCTCATATATACTGGTTTTCATATGTAGTTCTCAAAGGATTTTATGAAGACTAGACACCCGTGAGGAAACTGGAACTTAAGTTATGACTATGGCAGTGCCTTGCAGGCATACCCCAAAAAACCCTTCAACAGATACCAGAAGCAATATTTGTATAGGAGCACAGAACTCAGCACAGGTGACCATATCATAATTCAACCCAGATAAAGTATTGTATACACACAATTAGTTTATTTCAAAGAACATGTGTTGACATCACCTTGGCTAAGAGCCAAATGTCCATCCAGCTGTTCACTCATTCCCCCTCCTTGGTGGGACAGAGAGTGAAAATAGGATGAGAAAACTCATCAGCCGAGATAAAGACAGGGAGTTTGCTTATAAATTACTGTCACAGGCAGAACAGACTAATTTTGGGGAAAATTCATTTTATTTATTGCCAGTTAAAATAGATTTAGGCAGTGAAAATCACAGACACACATTAAAGCAACACTTTCCCCCTCCACTTCCTCATCCCCAACTTCACAGCCTTATTCATGACTCGTCTACCCCTCGCCCCAAGTGTCAGGGTGGATGGGCTTACGGTTTGTCTCTGCAGACTCTTCCTCCACATACTTTTCCCCTGCTCCAGTGTGGGTTCTCTGTGGGCTGCCGTTCATTTAAGGAAATATCCATCTGCTCCAGCATGGGGTCCTTCAGAGGCTGCAACACAGATATCTGCTCCAGTGCCTAGAGTGCCACATTCTTTTCTCCTCCTCTTCCTTTTCATCCTTCTCTGACCCTCGTTGTTCTCTGTGCTGCTTCCAATTATTATTTTCCTCCCCATACATCTAGCATTTTCTGACCTTTCTTAAATGTGTTTTCACAAAGGTGCTACCAGCTTGGTTGATGGTCTCAGTTGAGTCCTGCAGTGCGTCTGTTGGAGCTACTTGGAACCAGCTGTGTCTGTCACAGAGCAGCCACTGGCATCTTCTCAGAGAGGCCATTCCTGCAGCTTTCCCACTGCCAACATCCCATACAGAACACCTTACCCTGCCTAGACCAGGATTTATGCCTCATTCCAGGTAAGCATACTCTTTAAAGCAGCTGGACCTGCTTCAGGTTTCTGGCTAAGGCTGCAGTTATTGACTACCTCACAAAGTATGTAAGAATCTGGGCAAATACACCCTCCGTGAAGCTGAAAATCTCATGCATAAGTTATGTAATTTCAAGTAGTCATGTATTATGTCATATTATGTCATATTTTAGTATTTTTTTAAAAGTCTACATTTTTCACATTATAAAGATTTATTACATTTTATCATTTACAATAGAGTAAAACCTAAATGTCTTAGGCTGGACAAGAGCCTATGTGGTAGCAAGTATCCCAATAGTAGAGAGATATTTCCTTTCTTCACCTCCTTAGCCTTCAAGGAACTGAACATGACAAAAATAGCTCAGGAAATAGGCCCAGATTTTAAAACTAATGTAACACAGCAGTTCTGTGATTTCAGCAGAGATATGCCAATTCACACCTGCCAGGAAATTTGGCCTTCGCCCTTGAAGTGGTAATTATAAGATGCATATCACTTCATGATAAGATTTATATTATCAAGCACATTCTGTGGAGTTTTCTTTCCTAGCTTCAGGGGAACAGATATTTACAGATGAGTCATTGACATGTCTTGAGCTAGCATGGAATCTCCAGACAATCATCAACCTTTTCTTCCACAGCAGTAAAGGTAAAAGGAGCAGCATTTTCAGCTCTAAAATGTTGCTGGTTTATCAGAGATCATGTCCTCTACAGCTCTTCAGCCCTGTGATTAATATATTTGGATAATACTTAACTTTATGTATACATATATAACTTCCATTTAGAGTGTTTAGGTGACCATGTTAGGAGTCATAATTGATTTCCTTAGGGAAAAAAAATCAGGGATGTAAAACTCAGCAAAACATCATGAAGACAGGTTGAGAGGATAATGTGAATTCAGAGAAGGCAGAAGTGAAAGGTTGCTAGAAATATTGGAAGTCCTCAGTCAAATGCCTCCCAGTATTGAAATAATGGTCTTTTCTTATATCTATATCTCTTTTCTTTGTAAATATGTTCATAACCTTTTTTTCTTTTGGTAGTTCAACATGATTAAATTCCCTACTGAAATGAAAACAGTCAAAAGTGTCAATGGAAATATGTGTGCTTTGACAACTTCCAAAGTTTATCTGAACTATGTCCTTCAGTTTTCCAAGTCTGTAATAGCAGATTTCACTATAAAAGGTGATGTTTTCAAATGCAGTTTTTGTTCAAGTAGCATATGTGCCAGACAAAACTATCTGCCCTCTACAACAGGTTGAAGTACCTGCTCTTCTTTCCTTCTCAATGCATAACTTTAAACGTAAATTAAACAGTGTGTTCCTGAATTTTAGTTCAATAAAGTAATCTGAAATAAACAACAATTGCATATTATTTTATACAAACATACTCACTTTCCCAAATGATTGACAAAAGAGAACTGTTGAAACAGGTGAAAAGCTGTTAAAAGCCCCAAAGTGATTGCTGTTTCGTATAAAATGGAATTTTAGAGAGACAAATGCCTCACTTCAGCAATTCTATTCTACTTGTGACAGTGGGCATTGAATGTAAAACAAGCCCTTGGTTGGTTAAAAGCAGCTTGATTCACAATTCAGAGTTATTGTGAGCACAGGTCAGATGCAGACTGGGGCCTGACCCAACCTGTCATTTGGCTTTCAACTTCTTGCTTTTTATTGGCTACTAGGCTCTAATTTTCATTGATTAAGAATAAACTGATTCTCCAGAATACTGAAGAAAACAATAACAAAATTGAAAACTTTTCAATTTGTCATATTAATGTATATACTGTAACTAATGACAAAGAAGAACTGAAAGAGACACCGTCCAATTCATCACAATATCAGTAACTCTGTTTAGCGAAGAACAAAAGTGAAGCTACAGGCTTCAGAAATATGCAAATTCATATGACCATGATAAGAGAATACATATTTGTATGAATAAAAACAATAACATGTCTTGATACCAGGAGGAATAAGTAGGTAGACATGCAGGATTAATTTAAAGAGCAAAATCACAGAAAAAATACCAACAAGAAGTTCCACACCAAGAGTTAACTTTAAAGGTATACCAAGCTATATTAAAGTTAGGGAGTCACAAAATGTCTCACAAGCTTTGCAATTACAAGCAAAATACAGGTAACTTATGCGATGCATTAGTAAACATGTTTTAAACTCCATGTCTCCTCTGGATTGACGTTCTTGCCTTCACTGACATGAAGACTCTCGAATTACATACCCAAGCACTTTCTGACACAAAGAAACTACCCAGGAAAGGAAGAATCAGGACTAAAATAAGATAACACTGGTTCATTCTAAGTCTAGTCCTTCCTTTTATTTTTACCTGACACTGTAGTGGTTAAAATAGTCATTGTTGAGAGGTAAGACATGGAATTATTTATCCTCTGCACCAAAACCTGTATCTGGCACCTCCAGTAAGTACCCCAACAATCACAGCATGGTTGAGATAGGAGGAAAGGTATTTCTAAAATTCTCTTATTCAAGACTTTTCCATTTTGCACAACATAAAGTGAAAGATTAATCAAACAAAACCAGAGAAAATGACCATAATTTTCCCATCCTGTGATTGCCATCTACGAGACCAGAGATGGGATTTGAGTTTCTGCTCCAGGGTGAGAGTTTCACTTTTAAAGCCATTTTTACAGTGAAAATTTACTTAGTTGCTGGGCAAGGACTGTCATCTTGATCTTGACTATCATGGGTGATTTTAGAAACTGTGAGGCTACAGAATTCTGGCTGTATTCTTTATCTCTGTCTTTTCTTGATCAAAGACTTTGTTGTTTGAGATTTCACATGTTTCTAGGATTAGAAGAAACTAAGAAGGATTTTAGTTTGCACTGAGTTACTTCTCAGGGAGGGAGGTTAGGCAGCACTTTGGCATCTGTGTTTTCCTGTAGATTTAAAATATGTTAGGTATCCTGTGGCAACTTATATCTATAAAATTCTGATTTCATGTGGTCCAAGATTAAATCCTTACTCTTACTCTAGTAATTTTTAAAAGAAAGGATTCCATTCATGCCATTTAGCATTTTAATTGCAGACTTTGTTCTTAGTGTGGATTAATTTTATGCTATATTATGTTCTTGTAATAATTTTGTTATGAAATGAAGTATCAGGGAATGGAAAATATATCATCTTATGTACAATATTTTATGAATTAGAATAATGTACTATAGTACCTTGACCTTTTCTATATCCTGTAATTTGACTGAATGGTCATTGCACTTTTCCCTCATTAACAAACTGAATAACCAATAGCTGGATTGATGACATGGGCATGAAGTCACGAAACAGAATAATGAAATAGTCACAGCAGCATAGTATAGTAGATGACTATGTCTAAGAGAACACATGAGCCATTAAATCTCAGAACCAGTGAGAGGGACTGGAAAGAGAGCAGTAAGTGCACAAGAACAAAACATTTTCATGAGAATAGAGTATGGCTAGCCTATTCTTACTAAGCCCTTGTTAAATTCTATTGTCATATAGAACTTTAGAGTAAGTGAAATATTAAGGCTTAATTTAAACAATAAACACATCACTAGAATAGTCGAGGCTTAAAGTTTCTTTAACAAAGAATTTAATATCAAATATTCATAAGCAGATTTAAATTCAAATGAACTGACAGTCATCATATACACACAATAGTACAATGACAGAAGTCTTACAAATTAGCCATATGAGACCATTGTCTAGGTCTTCCTTTTCAAGCTGACTATATCCACAGTGACAGCATTTCCACAATACTGTGTTACTGGTAGCATGAAAGAATAATGCATGGAATAGAATGGAGGAAATTAAGCTGCATCTTTTAAGAAGAAAATATTCCTAATTACTTTATAGTATGTTTAGTGATACATCTGCAAGATATATTGGTGACAAGCTGATTCAAGAGATGTTGTATATTGACTTTGTTATCCTGCTGGATTCAGTTTGTAATGGATTACAGATAGCATTGCTTATTTCTACACATAGTCTTCACTAATATCTACTAGGGAGCAGACTTAATCATGGATGTCTTCCTTAGCAAAGTTCAAAGAGTCATAAAAGAGGAGTAGTATGCAAGATTATGATAACTCTATCAGCATAATTTCTAGCCAGCGCTGGTGCTCTGGATTATCAGAAGAAGGAATAAAATACCTTTAGTATAGGATAAAGAGTGAGTGCTGCAAATTTGCAACTAAAGATGAGCTCTTGCTTCAGTAATGCTATTTTAAACTGCTGTGTTTCACCAGTCCAGTTAGAATTAGCTGCACAGTTTTGCTTGAGCTTACTTTAAGCTCGTAGTATCATGGATCCTTCCTCACACAAGGAAGAACAATTGTTTGTGATCATTTGTACAGCCAGGTAAGAACGAGGTAATTACTTACAGCTAGGTAAGTAACATTGCAAATGTAAGTTTCAGACTGCTATTGTCAAAACTCTGGGTAGAGTGAATCAGAACAAGAAATTTTACGCTTTCTTTCAGCTTACATAAAACGGCTGCAAATTCCATTTGTAGGCTTCATCATTAATTTTGATATGCTTTCTTTTGATCCCAAGAAAGAAATATATTTATAACTTCCAGAACAGCCTCAGAGGTAAGCGGTATCCAAATATTGTTCTGTAGAGATAAAAAATGTACAGTGTCTGGTATTTGGCCGCAGATTGATGATGCATTGCACAAGGATATAGAGGCATCATTCCTGTAAAACTTGTAACATTATAGTTTAGGGAATATTTAACCTTTAATACAAATCATTTTTATTCACCATCCTCCCCTCTCCCTCTCCTTCCCCTCCGCCCCACCACCTTGGAATTCAAAGCACTTTATTTTTTTATATTTATTTTGTTATGGGGTTTTCCCCTGTGTTTGCCTATACTGTGGCTGCTGCAATTTTTTTGCCTTGGCACAACTGGAATAGTGGACTTGTTTGCAAAGAACAAGAGTAACGTAAAGAACTGCGAGAGTACCATCTTAAATTGAATAGATTTCAGTGTAAATGAGTGTGAAATTGGGCTTTCAATAGGAATCTGAACTGGTGAAATACTTTTGACATTGGAACTGTCATCCAAATCAATCTTCAGAAAAGGTTAAGTCTGTAATTTAAATTCACAAAGCCTCCCAGAAAATATAAGGACACAAATACCCTGAATTTCCTACTTCTGCTTTTTCCCTGTTCTTCTTTGGTAGGTCTCTCCCCTCCACTCAGTTTCTATACCATGATTAGTCCTTGATTCATTTCATATCTATTATATATAATCATTTGATAGAATTTGCCATCTGACAACATCTTCTGAGTAAAAAAAATATGCGGTGTTTGTTATGTGTGATTAGTTACTTGATCCTTGGTTCAAAAAACAATGATATCTCTGGAGACACTCAGGATTAATAATGTGCTGAAACTTCCTTTGGCCAGCAAAGATAACATTTGATCTTAGACACCCATCCTTTGTGGACCTACTGCTGATCAGCACAACGATTTTGTCTAGAGGTGTTCTTCCGATCCATGTTTTACTCCAGAGGCAGCAGGATCTGGTGGCTGGGCAGAGACCCAGATTGTACATCCACCAGCCAAAATTCACACACTCTGAGAAGCAGACCTCTTGGCTCTGAGTGATAATTGAGTCAGCACTGCAGCAAATTAAGCAAAGACCTTGAAGAATGAAGCAGTTAAAAACCCCACAACAGCTGAAAAGGTAATAAAAGGCAAGCAATTTAGCAATAGGTGCTAGTGAAAAGGAAGACAGGGAGCTATTTCTAACAATAGGTGGCTTTGAAACTTTGATGTTTCAACAGTGTTCAGTTAACTCAGGGCAAGAAGGTTAACTATGAAACTGTATTATAGAAATTTGAAGAGTTCTACTCCAAATAAAAATTAAACTCACAGTATATATATATATTCTATCAGTGGGTTTGAAAAGCAAACAAGCACTCAGGGAGTTTGCAAATCTACCTGAAGCATTTCCCTTTTAAGCTGCCTGTCCATGATTAAGAACTTCATTAAAACAAACTGATAACAGCATGAAACTGTTACCAAACTAATTGTACTTGAGTAATTTCTACTAGTTAAGCACAGAAATCACTAGATGAAGCTGAAGAGAGTAGCTAATATCATATCTGGAGAGATACTAGACAATTCAAAATACTCTCAGCAGAGAGGAGTAGTGAGTCTTCTGCAAAGTTCCTCTGAAACTGATGGACAAAATAGAAGCTCTTGCAGCTAAAGTATGAACCAGTGAGTGGAGGCCTATCTCATACCTTCGCAGAAGTCTCTAACTATGCAGTAAAAAATTAAAACCAAGACATAACAACAAAACAAAACAAACAAACAAACAAAAAAGCAAACCAAACCAAATAAAAAGAACCACCACCGTGCTGATAAATCAGACTAAGACCTAGAGCACAGTAATTTCTCTTAAATCTACTAGGAAAATTGAAAATTTTTGGTAAGAGTTGGGTACCACGACTGCTTTCTTGATTAATGTGAATCAGAGCCCTGTGACAAACTATATAGTTAAGACTGTGGCTAATTTCTGGAAACAATGCAAGAACTAAAATGGATTGTGCAGCTAAGACCAAGAGATGATGCACCTATAGAATAAAATGGCACATCATCAGCTCAGTGGAATTCTTCATGGGAGCACGGGTGAGTACTTCTGTAATACTGTGTTATTCCAAGGGTATGATACAAAACCCACAAATTAACCTTAATTAATGTCAAGCTCCTACACCAGTTACCAAGACACCCAAATGAGTAGCACTAGTACTTGAAGAAGACACTGACAATAAAAGGTAAACAGATGAAATATGTCAGTTCAAAGGATGCACGTATTACTTCTAAGGTATTCTATCAATAATGTTATTTAGAAGACAGTTTCCAATAACATCAGAGAAGAGAATATCTGTGATTATGTTAATTGTGACTAAACTGGGTTCCCTTAAGAAAGCTGTTCACTGGAGTGGCAGGGAATTCGAAAGGCTGAAGAAGAAACGGAGGGAAAAATGGAGGTGATGGGGAAGATCTCGACCTGACACAATATAAAAGAACACTGATGGTTTACAGTTCATGAGGAAAATTTTCAGACCAACTCTTTTAAACCTGGAGTAAAAGAGGAGCTGCATATGATCAGAAATCACAGAACTGATGGGATGTAATCTTTCATCAATGTAGAATAAAATAATCTTTCCCTTATGTGTAGTTTTGTTTATATTGCCAGAAAAAAAAAAAAAAAAAAAAAGGTATTATTTATCTGTCATAGATTATAATTCTTGCTTCCTGTAGTAAGAAAACACCATGGCTAGATGTGTGACTGTGTGTATTAAACCTGCTTTTTCAGGAGATGCTTCAAATTGTAATATCTGTCAATAGACAATTGTTTGCTGTATTTAAGTAGTAATCATTAAAGTATAGGTTTGGACATATTTCCACTTGGCCCATCAGCTTTGTGTTTTGTTGGGACAGAAAAACAAAATACTGTAGCACATTTTAAAAGGAGACAATGTCACACAGGAATTTAACAGTATTCAATAGTAGAAAAAATAACGACAAAATAACTGCAATTACTTCAATATTTTCTTCAAAATAAAACTGAAGACAATAATTCCTTCACTTTTAACAGCTGACTGGGGATTTCCAGATGTATAAAGAGACACATGTTAAAATAAATCTAATAACATTTTGGTTCGCAGGAACTGCCATTGCCTCATGAAAAAAAAAAATTGTACATTCCTACAAAAGATACAAATGGTCCATAAAGATGTTTTCATCACAAGAAATAAATGTGGTCATGTGCTGTGATCATCCCAGATGAACACAAATTACAGAGGAATAAATGCACAGAACTGAAAGACAGGAAGAGGCAAGAGACACTGAGTTGACCATTTTGGCCTGATGTAATTTTTGAATGGGCAGTAATTCCCACAAATGTATTACCCTGCTTTTGCATGTAAGGGCAGTACAGTTTGGTTGCATTTAGAAAAAAAATAAATAACCTTTGTTAATATTCTTGCAATTTACAACATCATGCATCACTAGTTTGGACTTGATTTCTCTCTAATCTTCACAGAGTACCAATACTAAAACACTCATGCCCTTTAGACAGGAATTATCTAAATGTTGTCCTGTAACAGCTAGCACTCATGAGTCATGTGTCAGCCCACTATCTTCCATTTGTCATTTCTAACCAGATTATTATTTTCTACTTTATAATCAAAACACAGTAAAATGGGACCTTGATCTCTAACTTGGCCTCAAGATAATATTGTAAAGAATTACAGTGTCAAGATAAAACTAACTTTTTTCCATTCTTTTTATAGTATTGGGCATCCATTACTCACTGTGTTTCAGAGGAAGAAGAGAGGAGTAAAATCTAGTTCTCTGGATGGGAAGAAATACCAAACATAAAGCAACATAATTCCCTTGAGGAGAAATGGAAATGTATAGTGTTAATTTACTTTTGGTGATTTTATTTATTGTTTAGTTGAAATTGAAGAGAAAACCAAAACACACACACACACAAAACTACACCAAAACCAAGACAAACAAGTCTGTTGAGTACTGTGTCAGTTCCACAGTCTCATAAAGGAATTGCAATCTTCACATGACCACATTGTAAACCTCACTGTACAAACCTGTTTTCTTTCATCCAAGGATTTGAGGAGCACTTCCCAGAAAGTACTTTACAGACCAGAGGGAAGGACTTACTGAATGCATTGTATGCTTGTTACATGTTTCATTAGATTTATTGTGAGTCTGAGTTTTGTAGATCCCTAATGATTTGATATTCCCATGAAGAAAGCCTAAACTATCTGAGTTCCTCTACTCACCAGTTCAGGATATATAAGCTTTCAAGCACATTTCATATTTGAAAGTGTGAAGCTGGTTAGAACTATTTGGGCTTAGGACAGAAAACAGTTGGAAAACTGTGTCTGCACTAGTTCTGTCTTCCAGACAATATTCGAGGATAGCCCTATGCTCAGTAAATTATGATGATAATATGAAAATTATCTGTTTCTCTAACCTTAATTACAGTTATATTTATCTAGTTCTTAGAAGAACTTTCTTAAACCATTTTGAAGATTTGGGACCAAAATTTAAAAAGCTTTACATTCATAACTAGCAGAAAAATGAGATTTTTTTTTTTCTTATAAGTATTATTTAACTACCTAACCAGTGTTATGCTTTTTAATCCTGAGTATGAAAAAAAAATAAAAAAATAAAAATCCTGTTCTTTCAGGAAAACTGTAATTCAGAAATGAAGCAAAAGAGCGACAGTGCTGTCACCATTCACCTGGTTCACCTTTCAGCTGAACCTGAATCTCCCCTAAGCAATGCAGTGGAGAAGGGCAACTTCACAGCTGGTTGTGATCATCTGTCTCCCATTTCTTGGAAGCAGGCTTCAGGATCTGATAAGTAGTGTCAGCAAACCCCTTTTAACACATCTCTCAGCTATGACATGCCTCTAATTTAATTGCCTAACAGAGAACAGCAGGACTGGCAGGTTCAGCAGTACTCTGATCTTGAGAATCAGGATAAGAAACAACCTGGCACACCAGTAGCAGAGTTAAAATGTCAAGGGAGGTAGGACTCTGAGGACAGCACAGGTTATGTGTGCATGTATCCCACAGTCAATGGGTTTGAGCAGTCAGAGGAGACTGAATGCAGTACCATATGCTGCAAATTAAATATTTTGAGGGAAGGAAGAATGAAGAACTGCCTCAGCTGACATTTTATATAGTAAGGCTGTGGCAAGACAGTTTCAAGCCTGTTCAATTATTAATAGAAGGCAGAAAGGTTTTAGCAAGAGAAGGAGTGAGAAACCATGCAGCAGTTTGGTGGTTTCAATACTCAAGCCTCATTTCTCATCCAGCAGGACGGGAATTGGAGTCTGTGTTTCCTACACCAGGTCTTTAATAGCACTCCACATTTAATCCAAAAGCTATTTTTCTGGTTATAAGTAGATATAGGTGCCGAATGACAGAAGGCGGCTCACAATCAAAAGGAATAGCAGGCATTTAGTCAACAGTGAAACCTCTCCTTTGCATTTCACAGGTGCTGAGCTGGTTATTGAGGCTCTGATCCTGAATTTAATCCAGCTTCCCATGCACTTTATGTACAACATGTGGCTGCACTTATATGACATGGAAATGCATGTTTCAGCACCTCTCACCTGGCAAGCTCTACAGCCTGAGAACCTTCCTTCTGATTTGTTTGGAAGCCAATCACCTTTTTACTGGCAAAACTGAAATTTCCTCTAAAAACAAAACCAGTATTTTCCAACCAGTTCCACTTTAAAGGGCAAAAGCATATTTGCTTATGCACAGTATATTGTATGCAGCACTCTGTGCTCAGTTGTGCACACAGTAAGTGTACATGCAGTTATGCATGTACATACATAGTCAAACATACACATAAGAAATAGCATTCAGTGTTATCTACATAGAATAAGGTACATTAACTCATACATCATGTGAAACCTGGGGCTTTATCTATGAGATTTTAGATCCTAAAGGCAGAAAAATAAATGTACTGTAACACTTTATAATACAGGGTTCTGCTTTGGATTTTTGTTTTAAATAATGTATTTACTGAACAATACTTAAACGAATGCTGCATCCTGTGCAAGGAGAAAGATATGGTTGTCTCCAGAGAGTGTTTTTCATCAATTATGCCAGAGAAGAGGGAGAACAGGTATCAGCTAGATCATGTTTCTAGTTCTAACAAAACAGATGCAACTCTGGTCTATGCACTGAGTAGAAAATTAGTATGAGGTAATGCTATCATAAATAATTACTTAAAGCACCTCAGTATTATGGAGGTTGAAATTTTAAAAAAAGGAGAAAGGCTTGTAAATGTAAAAGCATGGTGAAGGGTAGCTTTTAAAGTAATTGAGGATTTTTCATTGGATGGTAGCTCTCTACAGTACATTATTTAAAATCCAAGTGTGGAGTACCCTCTAGCTGATATCTGAAGATCAAAGCTGCTATTAGATTTTTTTTTTTTTTTAACTGCTGTAAAGGTTCAGCTATTATAAAAGAAATTAAAGGAACTAATGGAAAAAATAACATAAAGTAGTCTTCCATCCAACACAGCAGATCAGTATAACTTGTGAAAGGGTGTTTGTTACAAAAGGCCCCAAAGCTTTTAAATGCATTTTTGGTCTAAAAATTGAATTTCAGGTAGCACAGTTGAAAAATCAAACATTGACTTTAATGAGTGCCATTAAAGATTCACCATTGTTATTGTCACGATTTATTCTCTCTTCTCTCTGGAAACTAAATTTGAAGCTGAAATGCAAAGGAAACAAGCTACTGCACTCTGGACAAGAATTCTTTGATCACAGAGGCAAACACAAAATGGCTTATTAATGATTGCAGCTCAGTGCTCTGCCTGACCTCAGGGGGAGCAGCTTTTTCAGAATAAGCCACTATAACATTATGTAGCTTAACCCTTGACAGGAAGGCAATTTTTGGGTCTGCAACCTTCCATAATCTGACAGGAAGCCACAGAAGCCATACAATGTAACAGGCAAATAAAAGGCATTGTAGGATTAGCGCTACATATTGTGAAAGAGGTTATAACAGTGGCTGGCTCTAATTTTGGCCTGGCGAAAGGTTGGATGGCATTATGTGTTAGACAGTAAATCAATAAAAAATCAACATAGTCTGGCACATTGCTCCTGGATGAGTGTCCTTTTTTGGCAGGGAGAGACTCAATTTTCTTCCTAGTAGCTGGTACAGTACCACATTTTGGTTTTAGAACAAGAATAGTGTTGATAAAACACTGATGTTTTAGTTGTTGCTGTGTAGTTAAGGACTTTTCACCTTCTTACAGGGTGCCAGGTGCACAAGAAGCTGGGAGGGGGCATAGCCATGACAGCTGACCCCAACTGGCCAAAGGGATATTCCTTACCATATGATGTCATGCTCAGTGTGTACTTTGAAGGAAGTTGGCTGGGGAAATTGATGCTTGGGGATGGGCTGAGCATCAATAACCAGGTGATGAGCAACTGCATTATGTATCATTCATTATTTATTATTCTAGTTGTTATTATTATTATTTCCCTTTCTGTCCTATTAAATTGTCTTTGTCTTAACCCAAAAGGTCTACTTTTTTTTTCCTGATTCTCTCCCCCGTCCCACTGAAGGGGGAGTAAGCTTACGGCCCTACGTGGTGGTTAGCTGCCTGCCAGGTTAAACCACGACACACACCAGTGAAATGACAGTATACATGCTTTCATAAAGTCCTTCACACTGAAATAATGAGAAATACATTGGCAGCAAATAAGAAGTGATTAAAGATCTCTCCACTCATTCCAGGACTTAATGTATAGATCAGCAGAAATGAATAATTACATCAGCTCATAGGAAAAGAGAACTAGAAACTCAAATTCTTCAACTGGTTTTGACTAATGCTGAAGTATATCTTTGTAAACAAAACCACATTTATTTGTAAACAGAATTGCTTTATCCTGAACGCCATGTTCATGTTCTTTTACCACAGAAAATATGACACTTCCAGAAGTTAAACCTTTGAAAATAATACATGAAAATTATACATCCACAAGGCAGTGAAAGGTAGATTAGGACATCACTCATAGAGTAAAGAATAAGCATCCCTCCAAGTACTTGGATTTCTTCTTGTCCCTTACTCTTTCTTTTTTGACTTTTTTGATTCTGAATTGTGACCTTTCTATATATGATGTCCTGAAACAAAGACAGACCTCGCCACAGAATTTCACTGTATTTATAAACAGGACAAAAGCTAGACCAAGAAAAAACTTTGGGAGAAAAGAAATAAACGTTATGTTGATCCCAAGCTTAATTAACACAAACACTGAATATCTATTCTTCTGCTGCAGTATGCTGTTACTCCAATGTTGATGTGCAATGTTTCTCTAAAAGCCTTAATCAGGACTATCCAGCAAATGAAGGAAACATGGTAAAAACATAGGCATGAATCACTGATTAATAAGTGACATATGAATCTCAAAACCTGTGGAATCTTTGGTGAGGAGAAAGGACAATTGTTTGAGTTGTCTTTATGTGATTAAAAGAGGAAGCGTTGTCCTGGGAGGTCAGTCTGCAGAGCGCTACGCTCACAGGCTGGATGGGTGCAAAGCGGAATAAGAATCAAGCAATTAGCTCAAATGTGATTACAAAATTAGCCAAGGCTCTAAGGGAAGAAAAGGGAATGACACTTACTAACTCTTTATATGCCACTACTGTGAATAAATAGTAAATAAGAAGACTCAGAATTGCTCATTTGTCAGTATACATTTGTCTTGATTAGAATTGCAGAAACCTGGAGGTTTAATGACCGAAATATTAAAATCAGTGGCTATATGCTGTTACGAAAGGTAGAACAGGAAAGAGAGAAGAGGCCTTCCTTGTTCAATACGGTCCTGTTTTGGGGTTTCTAAATCATTGATAGGATGGATGCCATTAACTTTGAATCCATATAGACCAATGCTCCATCTTGTGTCTCTTTTGGTTAGATCAGTACTTGTCATTATTTAGTGACTCCCAGATTTAGGTCTCATAGACCCAGAAGATTGCATCCTGCCTGTATATATTAATGCATACCGATGAAGTATGAGGAGAAGGGGAGGAAAATGTTGTATGACATGCAGAAATGACATTTAATAGATAGTATACATCAAAACCCTCATGAAATTAACATAAATACATTTTGCTTACTAAACTAAATGTAGTAACCAGCTGGTTATCACTTTCACAGGGGAACATGTCACTATGATTTGATTATGTCTGTTGTACGTGAACAGGATTAAATGAATGAAATACTAAACTACTCATACATACTGCACAAAGCCCCAAATAATTATGTTCAAATCAGAAAGGAGAAAAGTTTAAGCAGAAAAATGTGATTGTTAGTTAAAATATGGCACTACAATTCGCCTGGTAAAAATGTGGCACTGAGATAATCAAGAAAGGTGATGTCATTGATTTTAAGAAATAGCTATTAACTAAAGGATAAGAAAAGATAAAGTTATTAGTTAATAGCTAAGCTAATAAAAATGAGCACACACATTATGTTAGGAATCACAAAAAATTCATAAGGACTACTAAAAGACTACAGGTGGAAAAATCGATGACTAGTAGATTTAAAACTGAAAATAAAGCCTTTTTTTCAAGCAAAATATGGATCAAAAAGGACCCTAGCAATGATATTACCCAGCAGCTAGATAAAAATGTTGCTTATTTCAATGATACTGGAGAAGAAAATAAATATTCATTAAATATTTCTACTGTGCATTTGCAAAAGATACTCAATATATATAATACATATGTATCATATGATCATGAAATACTCACTACCCAAAAGCCAAGAAAATAATTTACATTTTAATATGACCCACAATACTGTTATTCATAAATGAACGAAGAATGAAAAAAGAAGGGGTTTCAACACTCTGACTGTTGATTATGCCAAAGATTTGAGGATGCTACTGAATTGCCAGTTGTACACAAATTCTAAACCAGAAAGACTGATGTGTGCTGAGGAGTATCCTCAATAGGAGTAAAGCAGTTATTATTCCTCTTGCTTCAGTGTGTTGTGACCATGCTTATAACACTAGGGTAATTTCTTTGAAAGTTTGTACTTCCAAAAGAATCTTGAAAAATTGAGAATGTTTAAAGAGTCGTCATGGAATCGGTAAAAACAGTGGAGACTTTATCATACAGGGTCAGATTCAAGGTGTATTGTATATTTAGTGAATGTGTGAGTCCTAGTCCATAGGAGTGAATATTTTTAATACATCTTCATCTTGTTGATAATATTTTAGTATTTCTAATAACTGACTCGGTAGGACATGATAATGAATTTTAGAACCAAAAAAAATAGTGTTTTGCCCCCTTCTGAAGTTTTAAAAGCCTAGTTTTCCAAAAGTTTCCAAAGTTTTTTGACACAAATCTTCCTTAAGTCAAGGGAAGCTATAGATACCCATTGTTTTTTAAAATTGGGCCAAGATATATGAGGTTAACATAAAATACCTGAGTTTAGGATAGCATATGTATCAATTTATCTGATTTATAATGGCAGTAGTAACAGAAGGACTTGTGGTGAAAATTTGTTTTGGATGTAGCACTGAAAAAGTGGAGGTCTGCAACTGTAAGTAGGTTAACTATTCCTTGCTTCTGAATGCCTCCTCCTGTGTTCAAGGAAACAGGATGTCGTATACCCTTGGCCAGTACCCAGGGTTATATCAGACATACTCCATTTCATAAACAGGTTCTTCAGAACCTACCTGTAGACTTGCTCACAATTTATCCAGACTGCTCAATCTAAGATATAATTGCTTCAAATCCAAGGAGTTCATGACCTAATTTCTGTTATGTGAAAAACTCATTGCTGATTTTCCTTGTGCCTTTTAAGAAGAAAAAATATATCAAGCATGACTGGTTTCAGCTACACTTCATACAATCATTATTGATACAGGCTGAGATGTATTCATTTAATGTAAAGATAGATGAAGCCATGTGAAGTTGGAGTTCTGTTGTAGCAAGAGCTACAGAGAATACCTAGGCATACCTGTCTACCTTCAGTGATTTGCAGTTCTACTCACAGCTCCTTTTGAGTAGCCAGACTCCTGTTTTCTAAAATCTTCTCCCAGAGAAAATTTCAGTTTTAGCATTTTTTCTGCAGATATCAAATTTCTTCACCAAGAACTTACAGTTTCCCCACACCTATCACTTGTTGATTATCAGCAAGAAATTGTAGGAAGGTCCAAAAGTTGCAGTGTGTTTATGAAAGTACTACTCATACCATTTACACAGAAAAATACAGCAGTAACACAAATGGCACATGAGCAAAAATAATTTTGAGTGCTGCATTGTACTATATGGGATTACTCACTCCACAATACATATCAAGGAAATTAATGGGAAAAACAGAGTGACAGTAAAAGAGAGCAACAGATTCAGTTTGTATGTTAGGTAAACAGATGAAACGATGTTCAGCGTACAGACACAGCAGCATTCTATACCCTCCAACAGGAATCCTGGCATTCAGGCCATTAATTCAACGAGAGAGACAAAGGCAAGCGACCAAAGCCTTGGCAATTAGTGCTGTATTCATATAAATGCAATTACTCTATGAGACTGTGACAAGCGAAAATGGAGTATGTATGTTGCAAACAGCCAGCTCAGACAAGATAGTTCATACATCTTTATCTCTAGAATGGAAAGGGAATAAGGTTTTTACATCCCAAGTTATCACGTATAGATAAATACTATTTTTTCCTTTGGAAAACAAACAAACAAAGAAACAACTAAAGCCAACACCAAACCAACCAACCACACACACACAGAAAATCTGCTCTCACTGAAACACTGAAATGCTCTTAGCCATTAGGCTGTGTAAGTATCAAGAACTCCTTCCTGCAGTCCTCGTATTTATTTATATAACATTTAGGTTAAGAACCAATATTGTGTGACTAATTACTCAACACAAATAATGAATTCTAGGCTGTACTGGTGACAAAAAACAGTCAGGCAAGCAACTATCTATTTTCTCTATGATTCCATAATACGCCTTTCATTGTAGTATCTCAGCTCTTTATTGACAGAATCTGTTGGGACAAAAATGTTCTCTTAAACTACTAAGAAAGACAAACGCTCTAAAATTTGCACCTATTCACAGATATTATTTGTAAACAAGAGGGAGGCTGAAATGTACCGCTTCCCAACATGTTATTTAAACAGCTCTGTGAGACCTTTTTTTTCTCCTTAGCAGTCTCAGCATTTTTCAAAGTTGTAATTGGATGGAGAGTCCAGTGTGTGCATACTATTTTTAGATGGTTTTCCCAGCCTTGGTTGCAGAGATGAAGACATTCTTGTTAATACACCCTCAGTGCTAAGGAAATGCCTAGTTTGACTTTGTATTAAGAACTAGTTCAATATTCTGGGATGAACTGTAAATCTTGGATGAGAATTTTGCGCCCTCCTACCAAGTAAATGGTTTGTTGTAAACTCAAGTGCTGCTGCCACGCTTCACTGATGTGCTTGGAACGAGTTTGTGAGAAATATAGAATAAAAGTAAAGTGTTTCTACCAAGTATAGATAGGAAACAGGAATGCAGTTTCTTCAGAAAATCTCTGCCACTTATTACTCACATTACTAAGATGCTGAGCTAAACTGAGTGAAAAAGAGCACAGCTCGTTCTTGGGAAAACTGCACAGCATCACAACGTGGTCTGTACTAAGAAAACAATCAGTATGATATAATGCCATTATAAACCCTTTAAAAATAAATCATATAACTTCTTGATTCTATTGCAGCTTTCATATTTCAGTCTTCAGTGCAGAAACTTCTATTTCTGCAACATAATTTGCAGAAGGCACTCACTGTGTTGCTCAAGGTAATGATGGTTTATATTACTTCTGTCCTCTACCGTAAATTCAGATTAAGTGCCTTACTATTTGTTTTCAGTGCTTGTATTATTCATCCCCATTGAAAACAAATGAGAATTTGGTGTGAAACTTGAGGAAATTATTCAAGGCTGTATTTTAAGGGGCTTCAGAGCCCAAGACCTCAAGATTTGCCACTGATGAGTCCCTTATAGGCCAAGACACTTGTGGACAGATTTTGTGTCTACCCAGCCTCTAGCCACATGGGCGTGACAGAGCCAATACTGATGGGGTTCATCCAGGTGATTTTTGGTGCAGTCCTTTCCCATATGAAATCTTGCAGAGGGCTGTGTGCCCCAAGAAGTTTCACTCAGCAGATAAGAGGTGTAGGGAGTGTTTAATTGCAATCAATGCATATGGTGGTGACAGGAGGAGGATGTTTCTCAGAGATGTCTTTTTGAGAAGACCCCACTGGAGTAGTAGTAACCCGGAAGGGTTGCCTAATACCTTGAAATGTTTGCTACCAGATTCCAAAGTGGAAACAAAGTCCCACTGGCCACTGTTTCACTTTACAGAATGTGTGCTAATGTTATAATAAATGCTGATATGGCTAGCAGTACAATTGTTATCTTATAGGAGTAGTTATTTTTTTGTTGTTCTTCCTTAAGAGAGGCTAATACAGAAATTATTTCAGTCCAGAAGATATGATTATGATAAATTCCTCATATCAATACAAAGTTGGCCAATAGTAAGCAAATTTTGGTCAAGAGTGGAATGTGGATGTAAGATCCATTCAGGAAAGGTGTAATAAAGAATAACAATCCTTTGATTTAAATGCCTGAGTGCTCATCATTATAGCCCTGCCAGTCAAACCTGGAATTATTCAAACTGCCCATGGTAGGGATGTTTCCAGTAATTTGACCAACAAATTAACCGTATCTTTTATTTATATCAGGATAACAACTAGCACTTCCATTCAGGCTAACTGCATGCCTGAGAGACTGTTCTGCAGTCTTTAAAATCCTTGCTTGCCTTTTTCTACAGTCAGCATATTAAAAATGTTTTCCTTTTATCCTTCACAAAGAGGAAAATATTGTTGGTTTAATGGACTGATTGTTTAGAGAATTTAACTTAAATGAACAAACTTTTGAGGTGGAGTTTGGTTCTCTTAAAAACTCACATTCCTATATCCTTTAGATACTTTTGATTGTTTTGAAGGAAATGATATTATTTTATTAAAATATAAGGAGAAAAAAATGAAGAAACCATGGAAACTCTAAAAGAAAAATGCAGTTTCAAGCCTAAGTCATAGTTTGATGATTACTCTCAACACAGTGATCTTTTATCTCTCTGATGTACAACATCACTTTTTTTCAGCTTTGTATCTCTACAGATATAGAGTTCTTTTATCAGCAGCACACTTAAGGTAGAACATGTTCCTATGCTGAACATTTTAAAGGGCTCTTTTCTAGGCTGAAGATTTCTGGTTTCCAAAACACCAGGCATTTCTTCAGTTGGAAAAGTTTCTTTTTAAGAATGTGAAGGTTTAGTGTGTGCAATTCTTCACAATAAAGATCACGAGAAATAAAAATTCTAATTATTCAATAAGCACCTACATGTCAAGGTCCAGATGCATGGTAAAGCACTCACAAACAAGATTAGAAGCAGGTGGTTGTAAATCAAATAAGATTTATAATGCAGTTGTGGACAAATGCCATTTTTGTTGTTTTCCTATAGATTGCTTGGGAAACAGTACAATTGAGCATACTTGCTTGTATAGCTGACTGACTACTGCAAGTGCTGTGCCAAAAACAGAAGTGGTGAGGTTTTTTTCCCTGCCGAAATTCTTGCAATAATCAGTTCAGGATGAAACACGACTGATATCCATACAATAGCAGCAACAAAATTACGCCCTTTTTAAGTGCAACATAATGTTTAAAAATCTCCGGGTTTGACTGGTCATTGGATAATTTCTCTAGTCACTTAATATAAAAAGGTAACACTGAATCTAATAGTTGATATATAAAATCAGCAAAGTTCTGGAAAACAGTGCTCCAGGACTTGTTCTGTTCTTCTGTTCAATATTTGTTCATTCGTTGCACCATCTGTAATACAGATTTCTAACTGCATCTTTTATAAGTGACCATTATTGCTCATACTTCTCAGGTACCATGTCAAATTAACTTCATACCAGCTTTCCGGTCAATGAAGGAAAGTAGATCTACCTTTCTAGGTTGAAATCAGTGCTCACGTAAAAATCATGTAGTTACCTGATGAAAATGTTACTATGTCTTAAAAAAAAAAAAAAAAGACAATGCTATTCTAGGAAGTATAATGTCATAACTAAGAACAGGAAAGACAGAAGGGACGACATACTATTTACTGCACTACAGAACTGGATAAGTGGTGCCTGCTTCAGATCTTGTTGCCCTTTTCAACCTTCCCTCTGTGTTTTTCTCAACTTTTCACTGAAAAAATAACTGCACTTATCCCTGCTATACCCTGAGAATTCTCAGATCGTTTTCCTGGGCCCTACAGGATTATGGTTCTGAAACAAGACTTCTTCCAGAATCCAAATGCCTGAAAACAGAATCATTAATTTCTGAAAAAGATAAAAGTTTGCCTGTAGTGATTCCTTATGGGTTTTGGATTACATACAAGTTAAATGCCTTGTAGCATACGTAGCAAGTCTTTTTTTGCATTCAGCGCAAAAAAAAAAAAAAAACACAAACAAAAAAACCCAACCAACTGTTCATGCTCAGGCTCTCAGAAGGCTAAAAAGCCTTTCTGCAACACTAGACTTCTGTATGTTTCAAAGAAACTTAAAAAAATATTTGCCTAGGGTAGTGAATATGTCATGTGTGCGCCTAAACTGATGGAGACAAATTCATTTGTATTCCAGAGTCAGTACAGATAATTTACTTTGTGCCATAGCATGAATTTCAGGTTAAATTGGTCAGCTGGAAAAGTTACCTGGCTTAAGTACCACAATAGTTTTTCTGGTTTGCTGCTTGACAATGCCTACTGTAACTGTCTAGGATTTTAGAATCTACCTCCACTTAATTTGTCAGAGGAAATGATTATAGCTAGTGCAAGACATGTGGAAAACAGTCGGAACAACTCTGACCTCTTTTCTTTCCTTAATCTTATGTATGTCATAAATGGTATAATGAATACTGCCATCAAAGGTAGCACGTTTACCTTATTTAAGGAAGGATGTTGTATGCGGCACATAAGAAGTCCTCAGCCAACACATATTTATATATGCTTGGCTAGTCAGGGGTGGAGGTAAACCTTTATTACAAAAACACAAGGAAAAAATGAAGTTAAATTAAGAAGCATTTTCCTTTATTTTAAAGATGTATTTGTAGGTCTAATGCGGTCAACTGAAATTTTATAAAGAATTTCACAAGATATAAAACTCCCTCTGAAAAAGTCTGAAAGGACTTTCTTATAAGATCAAGGAGACTATATAATTTTTGCTGGAAAATACACTTTTTTTTTTTCCAGAAATCAAATATGAAATGTTATGTTAGAACTCAAATTCTATTCTACTTAAGCATTAATATAAATTTCCTTTCCAAGAGATACATACAAGTGTTAATGAAGAAATGTAATAGAAACAACTGGATTCAACTGGAAAATTGCAACACACTAGGTGTTGGTGAAACCTGTGTGCCCAGGTTGCCCAGAGAGGTTGTAGATGCCCCAATCCCTGGAAACATTCAAGGCCAGGCTGGATGGAGCTCTGAGCAACCTGATCTCATCGCAGATGTCCCTGCTTATTGCAGGGGGGTTGGACTAGGTGACCTTTAAAGTTCCTTTCCAACACAAACCCTTCTATGATTCTATGATTCATTCTAAGAGCAGTAGACATTAAGCCATAGGATGTCTTGGGCTTTGTTCAGTCTAACCACCTGTAATGTTACATTATATCTGTGAACCACTGCCACCTTGGTCCTTTCCTAAGACTCCTGAATCTGCCTAGTAAATATCTTAACTTGGGAAGCCTTCTTTCTCTTGTCAACTCCACCACCACCAGAAAAACTCATGTTCATATTTATTTCTGCAAACAAACTCTTCTGTCACACTGACCACCAGTTTGAAGTGCAACATACACGTTTCAATGACCCATTCCTCTGAAGAGATGAAAACCATTCACTACATCATTATCAATGTGGCTGTAATGTCAGAAAAACTGTCTCACCTTATCCATAGAACATCTGTCAATCCAAACTATATTTCTTAAATAATACAGAGTAAAAGGGGAAGGAAGGTAATTTAGGGAAAACTCCCTATGCATGGCATGAGTTAAGGAGAGGGTGAGGAAGAAAGAATCAATCAGTTGCAGTTTAGTCTGAGCAATAGAGGAAGAGGGCAAAGCCTTCTTCACCAAGGAACCATCTTTGGATGCAAAGTTTTCAGGCCTGTCTATGAGGAATGGCCACTTGAAGATACATATCCTCGGAGGAGACATGTGGGACTTGATGCTGCAATCAGGAAGGGCTCAGGTGGCTTTGAAACTGTTAGGCATAAGTCAGTAATGTGATGAAGCAGACCTCTGCCTTAAGCCTTGGCGTTCTGTGATTTCTCAATGAGTCCTGTATCAACAGTACAAGAGGACAAAACTGATAAAATATCCAGCTCAGCAATGTTATTGTTATTAAACATTTTATAAAAGACAAAACTGTGTAAAATCTGGAGAACAACTGGAAAAAATGTTTAACTGTGCTTTATTCTGCAATTGCAGTGAATAGATTGCCAAAAACAAGTAAGATACTTTGGAAAGAAACTGCTCCTGAAGCAACCTAATGTTTTACTAGTTTTCATTTAAATCAGGCAGAGGAAATTAACAATGAACTTCTGTGTTAATGGTCTGGAAAGCACTGCACTCCCTGTAAAAATGAAGTATAAAGGTGATTTTCTTTCTTAGTCAATGGCATTTTGAAAAAAGATGACCACAGAAGAACATTAATGATGATGATGAAGTGGCACAAAGAAGGAATGAAGACATTATAGCTACTTCATTAGGAAATCAGATGGCGCTTGTACAATAAAGATAAAGCCTGTAGTAGTGGTTTTAATAGAAGACTCAGACAAGTCCTTAGAAGTCCAGTGTGAGTTGCCACAAAGATTGTACAATGAACAGAGACTCACCACAGCCAAAACGCAAAAGAAAACTATTTCAAAAAAGGATATTTGTGTTAAAATGACACAATGAGCTCAGAATTTTATTCCAAAAACCATAAAACGCACCTAAATGTTTTGTGGCAAGCCATAGCAAGAGCCATAATATGGGAGAGAGGGTGAGGCAGAAGGAACAATATTGAATTAGATCCCTCGCAAGAGCCAAAGGAAGGTGTTCAGAAAGGACAAACTGGCCAACACTGCTTGCTCAGGGAAAATGTTCTAAAAGCAATGCTCAGCAAAACAGGACTGTCAAGACAGGTTGCAAATAGAACAGCTTTTCTTTTTAACATTTCATGCACCTTTTTAGCATTCCGGATGGTTCTGAGGATACTGTCACTACAAGGTAAATCAGAAAGAGGCAGGTGGTTAAGGTGGAACTGAAGTCTTGCAATGATGAGGTTTAGTCCCTCTCATGGAGAATGTCAGCTAAATACAAGTGTGTAGACAAATACATATTTTGAAAGGATACCATTTATGGCAATGACAGGAAAAAAAAATCATTTTTCCAACTAAAAAGGCGTTGAGCCACTGAGCTTACCAAAGGAGTGGAATCATGTAAAACTAAGGAAAACCTGAGAATGGCTTTACAAGCAAAGGATAACTGCATCAGGCAACTCCTAGACAAATTCTTTCCAACCTGCAGAGGCTGAAGAGGAACTGAAAGTACCTCTGCCATAGCAGAATCCTCAGAGGAACTAGGAGGGATATTCTCTGCTCATTTAAAAGCCCAGAGGTGGGATGGAGGAAGGTAGAAACAGCAAAAATGTATCTTCGGGTCCAAATGATTGAACTGATTACTTACAACACACATTTCATTCTAGTAAAATGTTTAATGCCAGTAAGTTTGCAGTGCTGGATGTTTCATCGGGGCTCTGGCAAGTAAGAGAACATATCTGCAGGCATTTTTCAGGTCTGCGTTGGAAATGCTGTCTCTACAGGCTATTTGAATTATGAGAAGCATCAAAGACACAGTCCAGAAAAAATAATGATTTTTCATATATATTGCAGCATACAAAGGTCTACATAAACTATATTTTGGTCTTGGGGAAACATAAATCAGAACCAGAGAACAACCAGAATGTTTGAAAAGATTTAGAGAGAATCAGCTGCAGATCTAAATCTAAACAAACAACAATTACATTCTTGTGATATCACTTGTCGATGAGATCAGTTACCTCAACATTATTACACAGAGTAATTAAATTCTCAGAGTAATCTTCATAAGATGAAAGATTAAACAACCATAAAATCTGAAAATATTCTGAGATGGAAGAACTATTGGCAAGGCACAGGAAAGGGAAATTATGAAAGATAAAGAATAATCAATTAATGGTGACTACAAGCAAGACACAATATTAACAAGTAGAAGCATCCAGGAATTTAATGAGATGAAGAGTGTGCCATTTAATGTATTCAGTGACATTTCCATAGCGATTAAAAAAAGAAAGAAAAGACCTCAAAATGCAGGAAAAGGTAAGTAAAATTTTTGACATGGATATTAAAGTCTTTTAAAAGTGCTATTTTTATTATTCACAAAATAAAAGAAGGAAAAGGTCACTCAGTTCTCTTGCCAGTGCAGGCACAGACACTTTCTAAGATTTTTAACATTTCTTTTTCTGTATAGTTGCAAGTGCTCCAGATGATGAGAGTCCCACCACCTTTCTTCAGAAACTGTTCTGTAGCTTCATACATCTCACTGTTGGAGAGCACTTCCTAATATTTTGTTTAAATATTTTGTATCTTCATTTCATGCCATTTCTCATAATAATTACATCATTTACTATTATAAATAATAACTTCCAATTTGATTTCTCTTTTTTCTAGTTTGTCAACAGTGTTCTAGTAAAATGATATCCAGAGTTGAACTCGATGTTCTGGGCACAATGCAATGATACACCTGCACCCACAACATTTCAATAAAAGGGTACCAAATCTGGCTCCAAATGGGTACCAATAGTTCTCTTAAAATATCACTTCACTATTTCCTAACCTTTTTCAGAAGGTTATCCCGAGAGAAGTGTCGTGCCAGCAAGATTACACTGCTTTGGGTAGATGTGTTTGGTAGAGAACCGTGCTGTACTGACACGCCCTAGGGGCTTGGAGGTAAGAAGGTAGGTTAGACTCCCAAGAAACAAAAAGGTGTTCTAACTTCACTGAAAATAAAACCTCAAGTTAAAAATCTATGCTTTCATACAAAACAGAGGTGACACAAAATCAGATTCTAATAAGCAAGTGCACTCATCCTGTATTACTATAAATGCTATACACAGTTTGCACTGCATATCCATTCAGAGTCCCAAAGAAAAGAGTCTTCCCTGGGTTTGGGCTTACCAGTGCTTTCAAAACAAAAAGCGAGCTTTCTCTATCAAAAGGAAGCTAGAAAAGTACATATAACCCCTTTATCACTTTTAGCATTTTGTGGTTGTAATATTCACCAGATATGGATGACCAAGGTAAAAGAAAACATCTCTGTTCAAAAGGTTGGAATCTGTGTATTAGATCCCAGGAAACTGCTACACCAGCAGGACATTATCCTTGAAGAAAGAAAACTTTCTCACATTTTCTTCCTGCAATTGTTTTGTTTTCTTTTAATTGAACCCCAAATGGCTCCATCCAAAATAAATACCAGATTCCTGATTCTGCAGGCTTTTTTGGTCATTCTAGTTCTAGTCAAGGAAATAAGATAAATCCCTCAAATTATATAGGGATAATTTTGGAATACATTTAATTGAGGATTTGTCCTATATTTTATTTTTCATTCCAAAGAAAGCAGAATCTTCAGTGAAGGAAAAGAAAAAAAATTGATTACAAGTATGCGACCAATTTTAGATTAAATCTCATGTCCCAGATTATAGGCAGCTGATTGCCACTGAAGAATTGCTTGAGTGCATAGTGTAGCAGGAGGCATCAGATGGAAGTCCTTTACTGACAAACTGAGAAAAATATTTCAGGAAATAGAAACTAATATAAAAAAATTAAAAAAAAAAAAAAAAGGCAAGGGAGTAGTTCAAAAAGACAGAGGAAAAAGTATGCAAGGTAAAGCAGAATAATCATCTGAAGGGTCACCAAGGTCACAATAATATATTTTAGAATAGCCTGCAGACAGTGTATAAAAGCTGCAATAAACATTCAAAACAAACTAAAAGGCATATTTCACAAAAAGGAGTTGAGCTTGAAAGCACAGACTCTGGAGTTCCCTGTTCTACTGTGACCTTCTATTGTCCAACATTCAACTTTTTCTGAGATGTCATCACCATAATAATCTGCTGCCCAAAGCCTGGAGGAAAGGAGTAAATGTAAAATATTTTCACTTCAGTTATCCAGATAACATCTACTAATGTTTTAAGCCAGAGCACATTCTCCAACCTTACAGCAAAGCTGTAGTGTTTAAATTACTTAACGTCATCACTTGATCTATGCTGACATGGATAGCTAAATAATTTCCCATTGCTTCACTCTAAACCAATCTGTTCAGTTAGCTTTTTGTGTTTTGTAGTGTAGGTGGTTTTGGTTTGCACTTTTCAAAGTGTTTATGAGACTTTCCTGTAACAGCAGAAGTTGCCTCAGTACTTGATAGACCTACCTCACACACAACTAGAAGAAATGAGACCAGAAAGAACTAGTTAGCTCATCACAATCTGGGTGAGTTAAGAAAGATGTTAAAACAAAGTAAATATCAAAATAATTTGAACACTAAAAAAGTTTATTATCATGTTACAGAGAGGAAACTGGGCAGCTGAACTTTCATATAAAATCTGGGGAAAAAACTTTTCTGCTGAAAAAGTACATATAAATATTTGAATTAAACAAGGGGTAAGAAAATCTATTAATTGAAATACTAAAATAATGGGATAAAGTCCCAGGCAGCTTCCTTGGAAACTAAGCTGAATTAGTAAATGCACATCAAATTCATATCAATAAGAAAAAGTATTTTGCTTACTGGTTTCACTGAACGGCATGAAAATGTATAAAATCACTAGATAATATGGAAAAAAAATACTATCATATTGCTTTATACAGTATCATTTATGTAAATTAATATAATAGATGACCAGATAGTTTTAACTCTGATCCTGTATTTCTGCATAAGAGACCTTTGTGATTAAAGAGGATAACTTATTTACTTACATTGTTAAATTTAACTGACATTACTAACCACTGCATGATTAGGTGTTTTTCTGGAGCAGGTCTAAGTTTCTCAGCATTTTGACAAACAAAGAAAAATTTTGGCTTCTTCAAAAACAGTATAAGTTCTTACTCTGGCTTCAATGGAGCCAGGATTTTGCTACTCTTCTTATGTGATGCCAAGAAGAAAGATTCTTGAGTTCATCTGTAATTAAATATAAATGCTGTAAGGAATCACAGCTGAGGAAACCTCTGTGCCGCTTATATGAGGCTATAGGAACATTCCTGGGAAACTATTAGTGAAGTTGGCTCCAGATCTCAACTTTGTACATCTAGGTTGTAAAGACACAATGCATAAGGTATTAGCTTGCAACTTCCAGGTATCATGAGGTATTTGCCACAACCAGGAGTCAGATCAGAAAGACTTTCTGGAGAATGGCATTATCAGGCAGTTTCCTTCAGGAACAATGGAAAAAAAAAAAAAGAAAACTCCTTCCTGCAGGGTCTGCAGCAGCTAAACTAACCTGTCCTTCTAAATAGAGCTACACTACAAGAGAGATATGTATGTACTTTTTTAGTTGTGGTGGTGGTGGTTTTTTGTTCGTTTTGTTTTGTGGGGTTTACTGTTTGTTTGTTTTGTTTTTAAGATTTTCCTTTTAATTATTTTATTCTGGAGTTTATTTATAGCTCTAAGAATAAGCACTATGTTTATGAAATTACAAGTTATTATCTTCATTTCTAGTAACTTGTCCTGAGGAAAGAATTAGCCAATATGTGAACCAATGAGTCCCTGATGGGGCAAATCTAGTCAACAGATGGGAAACAGCAACTAGAGTCTGTTGTAAGAGAAATGCGGGAATCTACCCCATAAACACTAAGTCATAATTGCCAGCTGGATAGATACCAGTTTTTAGAAATGTTCTTGGACCAGACACTCAGGTCTAGTTAGGGGTCACTTAACCTGCAACATGTAAACAGTGTAATCATTTAAGTATTGATGTCAGCAGCTAGGAAGTCAAGCAAACAATTTATTCCCAGCTTGGTGGCCTGGCAAGGAGATAACCATGCATTGAATATCTGCTTAATGTCTCTATCTCTAGAATGCACCTACTCACTCAGAAGTTACATTGTTGTTAAACTTCTATGACACACCTTAAGTTTAAAACACACAACAGTTAGAGTTGTGGACTTTTACAGGGCATGTGTTTGTCAAGAACAAGCAACACATACATTTTGTTAATTATTTATTATTTGCTGCATACAGCCACACATACAATTTTTCTCATGGATTTCTCAAAAAGATCTGGTTCCTTAGACTGTCTGCTAAAATAATGCATTGACAGGTTCTCAGTTCTGTTTTCTCTTTACAATACTTTGTTTAACTACTTTATTTTGATTTCCCTGACAGCAGAACACTATTTTGGCTCTGAAAAATGCAGTGCAACATGTACAAGCTTCTTTTATTTATGTTGACTTACACTCTGCTATCTATAAATATTTTAAAAGATGAAGTAGGTGGATTACAGCCCACCTATTTTTTTTTTTTTCCAGATACACATTTAAAATTGCAGGAATGTCTGTTGAGTGAGGCTTGAAAGTCTCTCTGGTCTCTATCACCTATTTGGAAAGACCAGGGAAAAGTCAGAAGTGAGCCTATCTGTGTAACCATGACAACAACTACTTGTATGTAATGCTTTTCTGTATAGTGTAGTTTCTGATTCCTTCAAGAGTTCCTGCAGTCATAGGCTGAATTCTTTGGTAATCTATCTGAGCCATGTCAAATGGTTCAGATGAATCAGGTAAGTATTGCCAGGCATTGTAAACACTGTTCCCACCGACGAATGAATGAGAAAATGGGTTGAATGGTAGAACAGAGAAAGGGCTGTTTCTAGAATGTGGGAGAAAGAGAAAAAAAATGAGGTGTCAGTACTTTTCCAGTTATTAATATTTGATGGATTGATTTGCACTTGTTGAGAGAGACCGTCTATTGCTGTTCCCTGTCAAATGAGTGCCTAGCAGATCATATATGTGGATTTTTGTGGAACTGAGATTTCGCAGATATAGTATACAGTGAGAGGCATTATGCCAGCTAAATGTAAAAGGCTAGTTGATCAATAATTAAAAGAAACATATTGAATTGAGGTTAGTGTTAAGTTACTTGGGGAATGATGAAATCTCAGTTTTGTGACTTGATATCTTTTATTTTTAATAAATTGTTTATTGTTTTGTGTAAAAAAGGATGAATTTTTGAAGTAATACATAAAAGTATCAATGACTGCAAGCTCAAAGGTTATTTTGTCCTTAGTATTAAAGTTTATTTTTATTCCAGAGAAATTATTATGCTCTTTTTACATAGAGATACTTATTCTCAATCAAATATTTATGATCTATTATGATCCACCATAGAATTATGCTACTAATATCCTCCCTTTCTGGGACTTAAGGGGAGAGCCTCCAAAACTTTGTCTGCTTCAAATTTCAAGTGCTGAGATTTTACAGCAGTGAGAACTTTGCCCTCACATTCCTATAAAAATGTCAGAGAATACAATACAACATGGAAGAAAACTTTTCAGTGTAATGTTGTTGCTTTTTCTTTCTTCTTTCCCCTTTCTTCCTCTAAAAAGTTTAGTCCAATTAACTTCTAGCTCCTGTGTAATTCCCCTTTGGTAAGAGCCATTTTGAATTACAGAATTTAAGCAGAATAAATAGGTCAAAAATCAGGCTAACAATTACGAAGCTAATTATAACCTTAACAAAAGACCATGTGCTACTGCTACCTGATAGTAAAGTAACTCTCATGGATATGGGGTAAAAAAAAAAAAAAAAAGAAAAAGACCATGAAAGACAGATAAAGAAATTAGATTTTCTATCTGCTTTTGGCAAACTAAGAAAACTATTTACAAGAATCATGTAACATCTAAAGTTTAAAGGAAAGATAATAAAATATAAACTTTTTCCATTCCTTTCTTTGTTTCACAGAGGCAGAATGAATATGGCCAAAATTAAAATGAAGTAATTACCCTGGAACTATTTTTTTTATACTTTTGATACCAAAAAAAATATATTATTTTGGTTTAATGAATAAAGCATTTGTAGGTTTGAAATAACTTTTCACTGAAGACCGCACAAAACTCTAATTTAACATAATTGAGGCAAGTCGTTAAAGCAAGTATAACCTCATTTCATCCAGTTCTTATACATGAAGCTTCAATACAGTCAGATTACAACCTACATAAACATGGCTATTCAAGTAATTATACTATAATGTCCTGTGACTCATCTAGTAATCAGGCTTAAAAAATTATTGCTGAACCTGCCCGTAGGAAGCAGGTGAAACTTTTATAAATGTTACAGTATCTTGTAAAAAATTTATATGGGCAGAAAAGTCAAAAGTAGAAGACAACTTGATGCAAACTGAGTGATTTGCTGTTGCTATGTAGACTCTGTTCATCTTAGGTAAGACATAGGATTTTAATAGACCAGAACTGCTGTTTTAAAAATTAAGCTAACTTAGTGAGCAGATAATGAGAAAATGGTCCATTTTACCCATCTATCCTTTTCTGGCCGGAAGGAGTGAAACAGTTCCTGAAGAATTTCCTGAAGAAAGTTAATTTGGTTTTACTTTTTTGCAAAGGTTTCCCTGCAATGGCAATCTTTGGCTATTGGGATGCATAGGGCAAAAGAGTGGTTTTTTGTCTTTACTACCAAACCAGAATTATCCCCTCCCATTTTATCCCCTTTTCTGTAACTCCACTCTGTATCTATTTACCTTGTTCTACATTTTTTACTCCTGTAATAAAAATTATTGCCACGTGTGTGCAGACAGACTGTCTTAACTCTGCAATGCCTGAGAATGACCAGTTGAAGAAGAACCAACCAGAAAATGCACTAGACAAAAGAAGAGCATCAGGCCCCAGAGGAATAGCTGTGAGAGACAGTTTGCCAGGTCTAAGTATCCACCTGTGACTGATAAGCCATCTTGAATTCTGAGAACATCAACAAAAAGATACATTTCTCTCACAATTTATTATCCTGTCTACACCTCTCTTTCTGCCTATATATTTTGTCAAAATTTTAAAAGTAACTGCTGTGCTCAGAAGCTGTTTCAGGGCTAAAATTAACCTCTTCTTTCCTGTTCATATGTCTTGCTTTGAAAGCTAGAACTTTGTAAAGTAAACACTCTATGGGAAACAGGCTTTGATTACATTTGTTTTGCATAATTGCTCAAATTCCTTCCCTCCCTCCCTTTTCATTCTATGCGTTGCGTTTCTCAATTTTGGTTTTGGGGTTTTTTTATTATGTATTCCACAGGAGCAAGCAGAGAGAGGTTTCAAATCAAAACCTTGAACCATGTTTAACTGGTTAATATTACATAGTAGAATATTGTGATAATACTTTTGACCTTTCTGGACCCATTTAGTTCTTCTGAATTAAGAAAAAATCATCCCAACAACACTGACAAGTTCAAGATTTTCACAACATTCTCAGGAATCAACACAGCAGTCTTGGTCTGAGGGAAATTTAGGGACATATTCCAATTTCCAGATATATCAAGGTGACATTTGGCATTTTGAGTTGTAATCAGATGAGGTCAAAGATAATTAAACACAAGCAGCTCTATAGGATCAGCAGGACTGTGTCTTTTGTTGTAATGCAAATGCTGAAATGTATCAGAGGTTCTGAAAATGTATTTGTTTATACAACATGGGCTTACACATCTGTAGCTAGTCCTTACCTTCTTCAGCCACTAGGCTTTATGTCTTAGTCTGGTACTTTCTTACTCTAAGTTAAATCATTCCACATGGCATGAAATATATATGCTTGGCAGCATAACCAAAGGGTAAGCTTAGAGCAGAATCCTCTAAATATCTAGCTTTTGATTACCCTGGTATTTTCCTGACTTCTGTCCAGCTCTTTCCATGCCATTTAGATCAATATCCAGCTGTCATAACAAGAGCTTACATACCCATCAGCTGTACTTTTTTTACATATGAATTTTTCCATTTAGTAGATCTGATCCTCTGTATTGAGTGTCTTGTGGAAGACGTATTCCAGGAGTTAGTGGTCTTGAGCAAGCCACATCTTAGGGCTTGAAAAGTCCATATGTTAGCATGAGTGACACAGTATAATCCCATATATATATATACATGTAATAATGTGCTGGAATACCCTGGATACATGCCGTTCCTGGATACAGTTCCTAGATGTGTGTTAAGAAAGAGACGCGATCTGCACAGTGTGCTGTGCCTGTCCTCCTGGATTCCATCTGATGCTGCACAAAAGCTGGGTTCCAGCTCTGCAAGGATGTAAGGTTTCATTTCTGTGTATAGTTGTCTTCCTATTTGTATCTTATTATTAAAGCCATTTTACTATGCTATTTGCTGCCCATTACAAAACTGTTCTGGATTTTGTGTTTACAGAGTTTGTGGTGTTCTGAAACGAAACAGGGACAAGAGCATTCAGACCACTCAAAGCTCTCTTCTCTGGTTCATTACCTTCCATTTCTATGTCTGTTTTTGATAAATAACAGAATTCCATATACTCTTTGTGTCACCAGATCCTAGTAACAGACCAAGACAGTTTTCCACTGCCAGTTAGACCAGTGGAAAATTTAGAATGGCCATAGGTCCATGCCACATTAACATAAACCCTTTTATTTATGCAAAAGCAGTGTTTCCCTGCTGAACTGCAGAGCTTTTACTTTAGTGCCTCATGCTGATTTATTTACATGGAGAGATATTACAAACCTCAGCCTATCCACATCCTTTTTTTCAGACAGTGGCATGAGGGTTCCTACCCTTGAAACACTGAGCTCTTAATTGAGTCCTTTCTCTACATGGAAATTTAAAGAGCTACATTGAAAACATACAGAAGGCTGAATACAAAGTAAGAAAGGTCATCCTGGCAATGCATTTCTCCTCTTCTTTCTTGGATCTCTAAAGCTTATTTTATCAGAGTGAAAAAATATCTATACAACCAGCAAAGGTATTTCTTGAATTAACCTTATCTTTGCACAAAAGAGCAATCACACTGGCTTTACCCTGACTTTCAGAGCATATACACTTTCACAGCCTTTAAATTTTTTCTTGATTACCTCAGAACTGCATTTATTCCACAGTGTAAGGGACATTTGACAATTTGGCTGCACTGGCAATGAATTAATTGGTAATTGGTGAATCTGTGGTCCCTGTTTATAGAGGTGAGAATGGACACTGAAGTACCAGGACTACGGACACAGACTGCTGGAAATTTGTGATCTACACATGTTCTACACAGGACATCATGTACTCATCTCTGGCTTTTCTTTGTTTTGTGTCATTACATATCTATCCCCCCCATTATTGCTCTAGTACAAAGACCACTTTCATAAACTGGGGGTTTTTTGAGAAAAAAAACCATGTGCCAAAAATCAAACTCCTAATATTACATCTTGATATAAATTTGTCAGGTTACAACAGTGATAATTTTTTACAGCAGTCTCAGGTGTGTTAGTGTTTTACTTTTGCTGTCTTGACTTCTTGCTAGTATTACAGTAGTATTACAACATATATGCCTATGACCTTTTGTCTCGAACAGCATCCATCAAAACACGCTTAAACACAACTTTGTAAGACTTCAAGGTAACTTCAGGCCTTGGGTCTGAAATTGTCAATCTATTTTCAGTCATCGTGAAAACATGGCAAAAAGTTGTTCTCCTGCATTCAGTTTTGCTACTTTTGCTGCTTCGCTTTTTAGGCACTTACAGTGCTGCAAGACATTATGTCTGATTTCCTGTGAAAACAAGTAACTGGATACTGACCTTTCCTATGTTAGGTCTGGGTCTGGGTTAATCTCCTGCATAGCCCTTCTTCTAGATTATAGCTGTATCCATCAAGGGCAATGGATGTTATGCCCTTCTGAATCAGACCTTAACTGAATTCTTTAGTATGCAAGGGGAATCAAAAGGTCTATCATTGCTTTATCAAGCTTCTGCTTCAAAAATTCTTCTAGTAATTATTAACTATACAAGGACTGTGAAAAGTTGCCTAGAATAGATCGCATATATTTAGATAATTTAAGATTTTAGAGATTTTGACTATAAGGGAAGTAAAGAAATATACATACATACATATTTCTTTAGGAAAAAAATAACATTTATTATTAGTATTTATTTCATAGTACTGAAACATATTTCTTCCTAACGAAAGGGCTTGTGTTTTGCTTTCCAGGCAATTTTTCTATATTAAATTGATCTTTTATGTAAAAACACATTTTAGAGCATTTAAAATGTTAATATAGAAACAAAATCCTCATTTGCGTCAAAGAAAAAGCTTCTCTTAATGCTGTAAGGGCATGCACCAAAGCTAATATTTCCCATTTTGTATTTGTTGCAATCAAAAAAAGCCACCACTGAATTTCCCATGGAGAGAAAATCAGGTTACAGTATTTGGTAGGTACAAAGTATTTAACTGATTGTGAGCACAGATTTCCAAACGTACAATGAGGTTGGTTTTCATTAAAACAAATCAAAAACCATTAATTAGTTGTGTATGTTCCTATTATTATTTCTAAGTTGAATTCTGCAGTTGGTTTTGACCTGCAGAGTTTACACACCTTAAGTCCCAGTCATATCAAACCTGAATTTCTCATGCTCTTTTGTTGGCAAACACTTGCTTCTGATGGTTCGGATGGAGAGTAACTGCTGAGTATTTGCGAAGTATTTGAACTCAAGCTGAAGTATGGGGGGGTGCAGTAGGGACCCAAACTCAGTTGTTTTTGTCAAAGAATAAACCAGTGTGCTGCAGGTCCCAGCTCTCTAGTGTAGAGCTGCAAAACAATTGTAGCTCCACAAAACAATTGCAATTCCTTTTTTTTTTTTTTTTAATCTGTAGTTTCATTTCTAGAGTCCCTGATCAAGCTTCTAACCAATTCAGAGCTTAACAGAATTGGTTTCAATCTGTCGTCTGATGACAAGCACAAACAGATATTTTTTGCTTTCATGACTATCTGGGTGCTCATTCCCATACAAAAATCCAAAGGAACAACAGGGTTTGTGAACAAGATTTTCCTTGCTGCAGTATAACCCCTCCTGCCTGCAGTAACATTTAGCATGAGGTGGCAGCACTGATACCATAAGAAAAATAACACACTAGAAATGTTACTCATAGGGGAAATACATGAATGTAAAGCAAATGAAAAATCAATTCAAGTATTTATTCAGGTATTTATAGAGCTCTGACACTATAGTATCTCAATAACCTTTAATATATTTGGCTTCAGCATATGTTAGAAAGGTATCACTTCCTTCATCTCACTTGCATGGGGCCAGCAGTGCAATACAGAAATATTCCTGGCATTTTCAGCAGTACACGGGCAGAAAAGACACCCAAAATAATAAAAGCTCCCAGTCAGTAAACTCTAGAGATCCCTAACTTCCCCCATTGCTTTCTCTATCTCTTCAGGGCATTGTTCCACAACTCTGCATTTTGGTGGAACTGCCTGGTCTTGCCAGGGCTGAGCAGCCTCAGGCGCCACTCCCAGTTCAACCCAGGAGGACCCTCCTGCCAGGCAGGTCATCTCCCAGGCAGAGCTGGGCACTGATATACCTCCTTGAAAACAGCAACCTTCCCCGATGACGCAGCAACAGCCACAGCTTACTGAATCTGAATGGAGAAATGATACATTTATTTTTCTGACTGAGGATTTTGCAGTCCTGGAGATTGCTTGAATTACCAAGCTGTGCTGGGCAGAGATGTTTTCTTCCTGTATTTCTGAAAGTGTTTCAGGGTAGAACAGAGACTTTTTTTTTTTTTCCCCCTATACATACACACAATAAAAGGAAAACAGAATTATTTCTCATAAAGAAAACAGTTGACAAAAAAAAACATTTTATCACTAAGGGAAAATGTTACTAAGCTTGTATGGCATGTTTTATCAAAAATTATCAATTGAGATAAAAAAGAGGCCATACTGATCAGATAAAACTTTTATCTTCAAAGATGGGAATACACACCTCATTTACAGCAACACAGCAGAAGCTATGAGTAAAACATTAAATTGAAATTAAAAATAAGAGACTCAAATTTTGCATTACATTTGTGAAAGCAAGCTGAGTTTTGTGTAAGACCTGAAGGCTTTTGCCAGAGTATTTAACCTCAGAAAGAAAACACGAAAACTTAGCAGGAAAAAAAAAAAAAAAACAAACAAAAAAAACCCCTTTAGAGCTAGAAAATATAGATATGCCTATAGAAGAAGAAAACCCAAAATAATAATAATAAAGAAAAACTGAAAGACCTTTCTCAGGAATGAAGGAAATAAATCAAAAATAATTAAGACCCTTGCTTGGGGCTAGATAGTATAAATCAAAAAAGCCCTAGGTTGCAAAGAAAATTTAATTTAAAAAAGCCCTTCCCTGTGCCAAAGATTTATCATTTTTAAAGCCCAGTGGGGCCAGAATACTTCTTTTTTTTTCTCAACTCCAGAGAGGTACACTTCTGCTTCGATTGCTAAATCCATTTGATTTGTATGTTACTAAGTCTTCTGAAATTTTTGTGATTATCTCATGTTTATTTCATCTTTAAGAAAAAGAAACAATTATCTGAAAGGCTGAACATCTTGCATTTGATTGTTTTCTGTGAAGAATCATTAGGATCATAAAAGTAAAATTTGAAGTTACTTGTTCCAAGATATTTTTAGTTGTTCTCCATCATGGGTATTACCCACTTACATCTCACTTTGCCACAGTCAGTGTTAAATGCTTCTACGTAAGTCTCGCAATCAGGCAGCACTCCCAGCTGATAAGAACAATTCTGTACTTATTATGCAATCCATTTTTGAATGTTAAAACTCAGAGTAAGTGAAGGAGATCAAAACTGTCAGTTATTAACCTGCAAGGAAATCTGCTTTGACTGCATAAACCACCATTTCACTTAGGTCAATAGAACTGCCATGACCAGGGACATGGCTGGGAAATGCAATCTGCGAAAGACACGAGGTCATAAGCAAAAGTGTGATTAGTGAAATCTGTAATAACCTGATATCTGAGCTTCAGACAGTCATCTCCAGCTAACAAGTCAGAAACTAAATGGTACACCACAAAGAAAAAAAAAAAAAAAAGAATGAGGATAGAACAGTGCAAGAAAGTATTAGAATTTGAGGATGGAGTTAAGGTTATGGTCTTACTGCTTTTATTTCTGTAAGCCAGGTGGTCACTATAACAAAACTGTACAACAAGTCAGCAAGTAACAGCTAGGGAATATGAAGGAGAAAAGAATATGGTACAAAGGAGGAGAAGGCATGCACAGAGGGAGAGGGGAAGCATCAGGTATATATGTCTGAGAGATGAGATGGGTCTGATTATCTGAGGCATGATCAGCCAGCTGAGAAAGGCAGAAACACTGAAGTCAGAGAGAGAGAACTTGATTATTCTTTATGATTAAGTAGTTGAATTATAAGACTATTTAGTGGGAGAAAACAATGAGCAATTCAATATGTCTGGGCTTAGAATAACTTCTATGATCCCTGGACACTAACTCATATCACCCCCATTGTCAGACAACTCCACTGGCTCCTCATTAATTTCAGAACCCTGTGCAAAATGAACTTCTTGATTATAAAACTCTCCATGGGCTTGCTCTGGTCTCTCTCTACTTCCTCTGCACATCTAGCACTGGCTTTCTCTTTTTCCCTCCAGACAACACTGTTGGTGTGATTAAAAGCTCTTGTTTCTAGTGTGCCACCACATCACTTCCTTCCCTGCTTTGCCAGTGGCTGTATGAACACAGATTATTAATAGAGCTCATGCTGTCAGAGCTGGAAAACAAACAACTACTGAAAAACTGTAACGTGTTGGATTTTGAGCAAAGAACAATTCATGCCTGAAGATTCGTTTTCAACCCTGCAGCTGGATATGCAAGAGTTTAACAAGTGTAAGAGTTCGTGGTTGTGATCTGACTGCTGTTATGCATGATGCCCAGTGACATTGTAATTCACACCTTGTCTCTAACTAGTGGAGAAGATCCAATAGAAGGGAGTGGAAAAGTAGTAATGCCTGACAATTAGTTCAGGGCTTAATTTAGTGCACCAGAAAGCAGGAATCTCTAAACTAGGTACTGAAAAATATCTAAGGATGAACCATCTTTTAATTTGTGAAAGCCTGTCAGATCCCTGCTACTTTTATTGCTTATCTGTTGCTTAATTGTTATAATACTTATTAGCTATCATGCCTTGTTAAGCAGCAGTATCTCTAGTACACATATTTAAACTATTAATTTGACGTCTGATACTGCTTTGCACCAATATCTAGACTTATTTTCAGGCATATTTTCTTATTTATTTCAGATTTAAAAAAAAAAAAAAAGTAAAATATAGAAATACAAAGAGTCTATCAGAAATAAGAGGTTAATTTCCAAATACAAGCTGCATATAAAGGCAACTAAGCCCATTACACATTCTACTTAGAGCCATAAGCAGACCTGGGTGAGAGAAGTTCCAAGTGAATGAAAATGGATTGATGGGCTTAACTCTTTGTATCTAATGTTACAAAGAGGCAGGTGCCAGTGCCTGCCCAAGGGATCTGTCACTGAATATAGTCCTTCTCTAAAGAAAGCAGAAGACCAGAACTTGGACATACTATTCTATTTTAAAAATGTTTTCTTGCAGCCACTTTATAGTCTTTATTATTATAAATGTTCATATGCCATCCTTTGGCTATCAGTCATAAGAAAATCCACACACAACCGCTCAAGACCTCTGTCCAGCCCATTGTTCTTGAAGCTCTACACAATTTGGGTTTGAAACAACCAAACAGAACATACTTCTAGTCTCCATGACTGTACAAAGAACAAGCATAAAAAATTATAAAATATGTGACATCTTCATATTCATAGGAGTGCAGTTACTCTTACGTTACGCCTGACACATAAAGTAAAATTATTTTATTTCCGTTGTATATCTGCCCAAGATTACAACAGATTTGTGATCCAAAATAAACATTTGATCCAAAATAGCTTCTTTGGTCCACTCTCTACCACTGATGTCTTTATAAACATATGGACAAACAGACACAGGAACTCAGAGAAATGTGAGGCCTGGAGAGGCAATATACCAGCCAGAACTCTCCATGTGACAGAAGGAAATGGCTGAATCAGATCTTAATTCTCCACTCACACAAATGAACCATAGCTGCTGCTTTAAGTGCTAAGGGCACAGGAGGGAATGGCTATTTGCACATCATAGAAAGCTTTCAGAGATGTCTGAAAAGAAGCTATACCCAGTTGTTACATTGTTACAAACCCATGTTAGGAATGGCTTGGAATGTAGATGCTGGATGAAGCAAACACCTGCCCATATGACTTGGTCTTAAGGAAGTTCTTAACAAAACATGAAATGGAAGAGCTCAGCTATTGCTGGTCCTGTTCTATTATGTCAACCCTACCTGTGGAGTGTCATTAATGCAGCCTTCCTTCAATGCAATGTTCTCTTCGAGTAGAAGAACCATTTTCTACCAGAGAAGCCATTGACTGCTAGTGACTTTCTATTCAGAGATGAGTCAAAATATGTAAGGAAATAATCTGGAAAGACCCTACTGAAAACACAGGGATAGCAGAGAAATCAGATTTTTCCTGCAAAATATAGATGTGTCCTAACAAAATCCATTGACACAATGAAGCAAAGAGGTATTATGAACAGAGGACAGACTACAGAGAAAGAGAATAAGCATCACCTTAAAGCCAAAATAAAAATTGGGTGAAAGGTACAGAATGTAAGACCTCACACTGGGAGAATAAAATAATGCTGATTTCCGCAATGAGCCTGATGATAGTGGACTGAGATGACTGAATAAAACAAATTGGTGCTTGTTTTGATCTCGTTATGTATTTAATTCATCAATGCGGTCCTCGTGAAAAGGTAGTGAAAGCTTAAAGTGCAGCAATCAAGCTGTTTTCAGGTAAACCTAGGAAATCTTAAGTCTATTGTGCAGAAAGCTGGTAAAAGTTCAGCAGATCACTGTGCAGAGCCATTATCACAAAAGATGTATTCAGATTGGAGTTGGTGGACACACATAGAAGTGACTAAGGGACTGTATGGCCTGTCTTACAAAGGCACAATAGAAGACTGAGCTTGTGCAGCAGTCTAAAATGTAGAATGAAAAGGAGATGACTGATTTGTCTTTGTGCATCAAGAAGAGAACATCAAACATAAACATTAAAGAAAAGGGTGGTGCTGAAAAAAGGCAAATGGAGATAAAATTCTTGTGCATATATATATCATAAATCAGAACAGATTTTTAACTTGAAAAACAATTGGGGCATCAAAGACTAATGCATCCAAAGACAGTGCTTGGCACAGTTTCAGAAGGATTCTCCTGTTCCTGGTGCAGAATCACATAATTACTGACTCTGGTATTTTAATGCATCACAACCTTCATGCTAAACACCATGGGACAGTCTCTGGTATCCTTGCTCTTTTTTTTGTCAATGTATAAGTCTTGCTTCTGTTATAAAATTTGCTACTCTCCAATGTGAACAATGAGAGGTAGCCCCCACATAGTTCTGTCTTGTCTGTTTGGGTCACAGGACCTGACAGAAAGAGAATGACCAATAACACACAGGGTTACAGTATAATCTATACAACTGCCTCAAGGAAACCATAGGTGAAACACAAGGTGCTACAAAATGTGAGCAAAGATAACAGGGTTTAATCCTGTAAGACTACTTAATACAGTCATATCAGGCAAGTTCAAGCCATCACTGAAGACAGACTTTAAAAGGAAAAAAAGTAGAAAGTACTTAGTGCACTTTTGAAGAGAGGAAATCAGGTTTTTTCTTTTTGTTCAGGTTGAAAGTCAGGGACATGGTAAAATGATAGTAGAGTATATCAAATTACTTGGATCTGACATAAAAGGGGAAACTTTTAGACATTTCTTGATTTTCTGAAGTAACCAGAAAGTTTTTGTCTCTACACAGAAAAAGTTCAAACCACCCAACATGCAATCTATGAGCTGAATTATACATATATGCATATACATTTTAACTTATATTTAAAGAAAAAAAAGATGTAAATACGGAAGTATAAAATGAAAAAAGGCAAATAGAAATAAATATACCAGGTGTCCCTAGTATTTATGTGCATTTAATGCATTTGCAGTTTTATAAGATTTTTCCTTGTGTTCTCCTACACAGAAACATTAGTAACACATAATAAAATGTGTCCATTATTTATTATTGACAAACAAATTATGCACATGCTCCCCTAGAGAGAGAAAACTGGAGATAAACAATCTGCAAAGAAAGAGGAAACATAAGAAAAACTAGCCAAACAAGAGAGGAATCCTTTAGCGATAAGAGAAACATACTGATACAAGATAAACAGCCACCCGGGAGTTAGACAGATGATTTGGAGATAAATTGAATAGCTTCCCAAGAGAGATCAAGTATTGGTACATATTTGCCAGTAGCCATTCAGAAGTGATGGGGAACTCTCAACAGCCATCTGTAAATGGCTCTAGCTAGCTTGGCCTGCTAGATTTTATTAGCTGCAAAATCTCATTTTTGTCTGATTGCTTTGTATCTGTATATGCATTAGGGGAGAGAGCATTTGCTGTTTTCTCAAGTCTGCTGTTTACTGCAGTACTCCATTTTCAAAGCCAATACAAAATTTCTTCCCCCTAAGATAAGGTGTTCTTGTCTCTTTTTTGTTCCACTGTTCGTACAGAGATTTCAAAGAAGCATCCCCTGAAAAAGGGTGGACAGGGAAAAGGAGTGAGATTTCATGTCTCTCCTGAGGATATAAAGCAGAAGGCAAGTTTGGTGTGCAGTGATGAAAAGGCCTTCCCCAGTGCAACTCTGGATGATCCTGCCTCTTAACTCTTGAGCTGCAGAGTTTACACTTATTTCTCACCCCAAAGTGTCTCATATTTCAAGATTCTGTGCTGAGCCAAGGAGAATGGGATTTGGCATTTCATAGAAAATGTAACAAAATGTCGCTCTGTCAAACATCAGGGAAGACCATCTTATACTTTGATGCATCTGAGAAGGGAAGGTTTCACAATACCCCTCCATTTAATTAGGTCTCTAACATTTTGTAAATCCATCCTTCTTGCACACTCCCTCAGCGACTGTAATCTTAATTCCAAGACACATGTTAAACACCTTGGAGTGTTGTCAATAGCATCCCTGTTCTCACAGCAATAAGCCATAAAATGTACATTTGAATTTACTGGTTAGAGTTAACAATCCTGCTGAAGAGGGAAGGAGGAAGGAGACCAGATGAATAGTTTGGATAATATTTTTTATTATTATTTTAGTTCACTAAAGCAGATGTATTAGGAGTGATCAGTGGGGATATATACAAATTGAAACAGGCTGTAAAGTTACAAGACTAAACAGCATGGATGACACATTTACATTTTCCAGAAACACATATTTGGCAAAAATATGCTTAGGAGAGTTCTTTAAAATATGGCAGTGTTTTTTCACTAGACAAATAACTATTACTCCATGTATAGGACAAAAGTGGTGACAGTTATAGTGCTTTTTCCCGATATTCATTAAAATAGCTGTAAAAATTACTTGAAAAAAAAATCTGATTATGAAGCATCACATGGAGGCAAAGCAAAAATCTTAGAATACAGTTAGAAGTACAACTGATAAACTTGCTTTGTAAGTATGTTTACAGTACACTCACTGCCATGGTAGGAAAAAGGATCTGAGTGCCAGACATTGGACAGTAAAAGCAATCTTAGACAAACTGAGATGACAGTCACTAATGCTGATACTCAGTACTCACTCACAGGCAGTTTGGATATTCAGCCAAAGACCTAAAAGTTAAATGTTCCAGTGTTTTGAGGAACTAAGCTATCTATTTAGCTGCCTTGGCCAGTCTCATCAGAAAATTTTGGTCTTAACAATTTTGTTTTAGGACCAGATTCATGCCTGAATCTCTGCCATACTCCAGCTTTCTGGGTTTTGGCTGAAGGGGTAGAGTCAGGTCAGAAGGAGGATGCAGAGAGGAGTCAGGATGGAGCTCCCACAACTTGGCTGCCCCACTGTGGGGTCCATCCCAGCCCAGTAACCTCAGTTGCGCACAGAGGGGTTTCCCCCAGCCCCGTGCAGGTTAGCAGGGCTGAAGAGAGCTCAGCCTCTCCTAAAAACCAGGCAATTTTTAAATAGGTGTCAGTTCTTAAGCACCCTGGTGTGACAAGGCCATTAATGTTTTCTAAGAGTCTGATCCAGTTTCTGCTGGTATAAAAGCTAGTTATGACCATGCTTAACTGCAAGCCTTAAGTCAGATATAAATAAGCTTAATTAGGGGCCCTAAATCATTAATGAGGATGCCTAATTATTTTATTTGTGTTAAGCCTTGTTTTCTTTAGGGTAATTTTAAACTTTCTTGGCCTGTGTTCAAAAACATTAAATAGTCAGTGTAACTTGCTATTTTTGTTTCTGCTTGTATTAATAAAAAGAGCAGCAATTAACATGTTTAGCTTCCAAGACAGCACAAGAAATTTCAATGTGTTATGTTGGTACGTTATGATTAATTATCACTTACATACCATTTTAGTAACTTTATCTTAAACATCAGCTGTTAAAACTGATGTAAAGATATTCCCATTCCAAACAACTTTATGTAGTACTTCAAATTTCAGATTTTATTAAAGTACTGAAAATATTGATAGTTTGAACTGCTTGACTGTATAACTACCTTAATGAACCATATCCATCCATAATCAAGCATAACCATCTTCTTAGGGTGAAAAGGAAATTTCTGCTGACTGTAGACAGATCTTTTTACCTGAATATAGTGTGTCTGACATTTATTTAAATAACAGAAAATATTCAGTAGGCTAGCTCAATTCTTTCCAGGGACAAGGAGGATTTGTGCATTTTAGTGTGTTAATTGGGTCTTCTTTCACACGAAACATCTACTGTTTACAAATTTCACTTTCCAATCTAGGTCACAGTGACTTCTCTCCATAAGTGTTTTCCAAGCATTAGGTTTCCCTCATTGCTTAATTTTGCGATGATTTTTCCTAAAATCCCTCAGTGCTGATCATTTTCAAAGCACTTTATGATTAGGCTATTTTGAACAGATCGCCATTTTAGAAGCACAATCCATAAATATGTTTCTTCCATTTTCACATTATCTTTAAGAACTAAGGAAGTGCAATGGACTCAGATAAGATACCGTCAGAAAGATTGGAGAAGAGCTGGTTAGCATCAAAAATACACCACTGTATTGTATATAATATGAGCATTTCAGTATTGAATTTGTTAGTTAGACAAAAATGTGAATTCTGCGCAATAGAAAGAATTTCTTGATAATTATTTTTTAATTCACCTATCCTTTTCTTGTTCAGTGTCTATGGTCCTAAGCAAAAGTCCCTGTTTGATGTAAATAGATATTTTTTTGTGGATTAACTCAGCATCTCACTATTGCTGAGTTTTCTTAGTAATTTTATGCAACACTTCAGCTGAGATTATGTTATCTTGAGTAACTGTCATTAACGAAAAGCTATGTTTAATTTGTGCTGTTAGCTGGCTACTAGGCGTTTGGCAGATGAGGTGACGGACACTCCAGGACTATCAAAGACATAAAGGTAACTGGTTGAGACTTACTCTTCCACAGAATCTTCAAAAGGTAGATTCTTTTCATTGTTGCTGAAACAGATTAAATGTAAATCTTTGCACTGGATCACAGACAGGGGCTTTCAGCTACACACTTTCAGATAAATAGTAGACAATTCTCTGAAACAGTAAAGAAAGCCACTCTTATTAAATAGGTATTCAATTATAAATGTGAAGAGAGGAGACTGGTTTTCCTGATTTTTGCACACATGTTACCAAGAATGCTGCCCTGGCAGAAGGCCGCCAACAACCTTTGGAGTTTTCTTATATTCTCAGCAGATATGACCGTCTGGTACTTGAGCTACACGAGCAGCAGAGACGTTAATCATCCTGAGAACCATCTGCGATTTGTTAGGAAGTATTGTACATTCAAAGCAGCCACACCAGTATTAGCCCGTTAAAAGTGCCTCAGTGAAGACCATAGGTTAGAGAAGGATTGTAAAACATAAGGGATATTCAAGACAAGGTATTTAAGAGACATATAGTAATTTATATCACCCAGAAAACAGCGAACAGCTAGAAAGAGTTCAGCCCAACCAACATAAGAAATACCCTCTGTCAAAGCAGTTAGAATGATACCTCATGAACCATCTTTCTGCTTTCATAAGGGGTAAACCCAACTTTTTTCACCAAGGCCTTCCAGTCTCAAAATATACTGAGTCATTCTTTAGAAAACTCATTCTGTGTATGGCTACGCTGCAGTTGCTCGGCATACACAAGTGAAACTTTCCTTCTGCACATTAGTAGCAAAACGCACCATGAATCTGACAGGTTGACAAAGTTCTATCCAGTCTGATCTGGAGTTCATGTATCGTATCTTAGTTTATATTATTGCTTATGCAACGTAGATTAGTGTTTGACCCTGATTATGCTGCAGTTTCACCTTTGGCTGAAGTACAGATTTGCTCCTTCTCTAAGTCTTGTAAAAGAATCTGGGTGAACCAAATATTTCTTTTGGGATAAATAGTTTCCCAGACTCTCTCAGTCATCTCCAAACAGGTCTGCACCTTATTTTGCATATGCAGCCATGAGTTTGCATTTGAAAGCCTGTCCATGATGCCTACTGTATAGACTCATTTTTGCAAGCTAATCTACTAGAGCAAAGTTAACATACTACAGCCAGTGTTGATAACTGAATTCTATGAGGATGTTTACTCTGCCAATTCTTGACCACATCATCTTATAACTTACACCTATACTGTGTATTATTGAGCAGTTTGCAGAGCTTATACAAACTTCACCAGATCATAGGTCTCATGATGTTTAGGATCATCAAAAATCCTTCAAGAGATACAGCTGTTTTACATCCTGTTGGTTTTGTTTGGAGAAATTACTCATCAAAGTTCCTCAGCATATCCCTTTTTTACATAAACAATTATCTAAAGTTCTGAGCCTTGAAAGTTGTATCTTTAGGAAGGGGACAATAACATTGAATGTATCTGTTATTATTCCTGTTTACTCATAAAGAACCTGAAACAAATCATTTTCCAATTCTAAAAGAAATCCAATAGGAAGAGGGATTTTTCTTCTGAAGCTTCAGCTCCCTTTTAGACAGCATTAAACTCGAAAGTTCTCTCTCTTCTCAGAGCCACATGGCAGACCTTCACTAACCCACTCACTAGTATCTCTTGCAACTCTCGTCTTCTTGTCGTGGCCCTCAGAGGCGCACACGTTCACATAGGAAAACCCATCGGAAAAAGCATTCGGGAGTGTGCCGCAAGCACTTTTACTTTGATCAATGGCAGGTGCTGGCATTCAAGATGGAACAATTTCCATTTCATCTGCTTCTCTGCATAACAGCAAGCCTTGCAATTTCTTAACGCTATCCTTGAAGTAGCCTCTCTTCCACCCTCTTTCAAGTAATCGTGCCATAATCCAGAATTTCAATTGAGCAGGAAAGAGTTCTTAATGGTTAAAGGGACTAATGTCATTTCCTTCAGTGCTTATTATCACTACTAGGTGTTTTAGTAACTAGGTTTATTTGACTACAGAAACGAGTGCACCCAGTGTTAAGATCTTATACTGTAACTGAAAAGGCACTGAATTATTATGCTCGTATATGAGAAATATTATAATGGGTCATGTTTGAGATTGGTCTTCCATTTGCATGATGCACTGAGAATGATCAATGAGAAAATATGCAGGTCCTAATGAAAAGTATGATTGCTGTGCTTTCTACACATCTTAACTTTTAACCCCTGCTGACTCTGGCAGTCACAAAGATCAAATCTTTTCGAATTTATTTCACTGCAGTGTCAGAAAAAACTAATTTATATTTTGAATCTCTGCAAAATTGTTCATTATGCAAATCCTATTTTGTGAAACAGATATGAGACTGACAGAAGCGATTGCGGCTGAAAGGCAAAATGGCTATAAGTTGTGGGAGAAAGAAATGCACAAGGTGCTGCTGGAAAAGTATTTAAAAGTCCAGCTTCATGTTTTTGTTTCTCAGCTTTGTGCCTAGTTGTCTGAAAATAAAGTAGCATACAAAATCTTTTTATGCTAAATGCAGCTATTTAGAACACTTTCAGCTGTAGGGAGGTACTAAAATCTGCAGTGTGCAGTACCTCTGTGCTCAGCTTAACAGTGTGTGACTACTGCAGCATTGCTACTTCATAACTCTTTTGGACCACCTCTTGTCAGTCAATTTGCTGCACATGCTAGTGTAAATTTGCTGATACAAGGGCTGCCTCTTTAATCAGATAAAACTCCTATTAACAAAAGATGGCAGCATGGCTTATTTTATTGCTAGGCTCCTACTACATATGTTCATATTTCCTCAAATATGGCAACTCATTGACCTTGGCAGCCTGGATTGATTCATCTGGTTCAAGGATCACTTAGCTTCTGTGGTGAGTGATGGTTGCTTGGCTAACTGCAATCTTTTTTATTTCCTGTTGATTTAATAGTGTTTCTTATTTTATAGATTATCATAGCTTTGAATTATAAGTTTGGATCCTAATTCAATTCTGGCCTCTCTCAAATCCTTTTCTAGAACACTGTTAATCAAGGAGAATCTCTAGTCCCCGGGCTATTTCCCAACGTACTCATAAATACAAGCATTAAAAAAGACATTCCTATACACATTAGAGGGAAAGAGAAGTCATATATAATAGACAAATATTAACCTCCTCACTAACTTTCATTCATTCTTTTACAGACAAGGAACCTTCTGCTTTCTGAGCACTCAAAAATTTTGGCTAACAAGAAATTTTTGAAATATACCAGAATCCAAACCCAAAATTTAAAATTTTGTGTGAGGTAAATTTTTTCATGGCTATGGTTAGGGGAGTAGCACCAGGAAATGATAACGTAGTATAAATTTACAGCATATGTTTTAAATTATTTTCACCAATTTATTTCATCTGGGTTTTTTTCACACGATTATTTTCTGATGTTACAGGACTTGAAAATAAGCATCAGGGAAACATTCACAAAACTGAGAAATGTTTTACAAATACAACTAGATTTTTTCATAGGACACAACGATCTAATTCCAGGCATAAACTCTAATAATGGGACAAGTGCAGGAAAAATAGTACAATAATATAAAAAACTCATCCAGGTCCTCATTTGAGAACTGAAATTCTGGAATGAATATTAACCTCTTACTAATTTTATGAGTTCTGAATACAGCTTTTGGATCGTAAAAAAGATACAGGATGTAACTAAAATGCAGCTAGTACTCTTTCGTAAATAAATCTACACCATAACTTTCAGTGCAAGGCAGTCACACCTGAACTACATGTAAGTGAAGCTATATATAAATGAAATAGTTGAGGTCCTCACTGCAGAATAGCTGCAGCAACACACAGATCCTTACAAGCTAATCTATGCAGTTTCTTGGCGTGGACATTGAGCTGAATGCAGAAAGGTATTTGGCACAACGTACTCTGCAGGACTGTGACCTCCCAAAGAGTAGGGCACCACAAAACACACAAACCTAATCAGACACTGAGCTTCAATCTGAATCTACCAAGTAGTTTCCCAGTCCACCCAGTTCACTGTGACTTGCCCATGACAGAGTGACGTCTACCTCTTGAACGACCAGGATCACCATGGCTCGGCAACTGCTTACGAAAATAAGAGTGCCATTTTTTTTCCCTACTCTGTCATTTATGACCTGACAGAGAATGTGTATTTTAACCTCTTGGCTACCCTGAGTGATATTTAGATTTCAAAGTTTACTTTGGCTGACCCACTTGTGCAAAGCAATGGTTGTGCTCTTCTAATCAAGCTTTTGGAAATCTCACCTGTACCATCCTTCAGTGATTCCTAGCACTTGCCTTCACTCCAGTGGGCTTTCATTTTTGCCTTTTTTTTTCTGATAGGCTCAGCCTATCAGTTGTCTCAAATTGGCCATTTTACAGATTTCTGTCCTTTATCGGTCATCCTATCCATCTGTCTACCTCTAATAATTTTCAGACTACAGTACTTTATTAACATTTTCTAGCATATCATCGCTCCCTGGAGCCTCTTAGGCTGCTCCATACAACTGTCTTCCTTATGTCTCACACCAGTGCCTCCAGCGTCATGCCATGCATCAGTGGCCTCCACCTCATTGCTCTGCATCACTAGCCTTCCAACCTATGCTCATGGATATTGGCCCACATATTAAATTAGGATAAAACTGAAACTAAACAAGAAATGTATCAAGCAAAAATGTAAATTAGAGCTAGCTAGTTGCAGGTGCTATCATTTTATCTTAATGAGCATTTCATATAAAGAGGACTTTACAAAGCATAAACAATTTTGCATCACAGATTCTTGGGGTTTTTATTACATTGCCAACAACAGCTTAATTATGGACCTAAAGAGAACTAACACCATCTCATCCAAGACTGCTTTCCCAAGCCAGTAATACACTCTTGTTCCGAATTACAACTCAATGTCATGCCAGTGCTTTTCAACACCTCCTATCCTATGCACAATAGAATAGGATCAGCCAAAGTGAGAAACACAAGGATGCTTTTTTAGTCTCTGGTGCTGAATGAAATTAGTAAGGTAATATTAGACAGAAGCATACCTAATGATTTTGTAGTACTGACTAGCAAGGGAAAGGAAAGAAAGCTGGCACGTCAGAATAAAATTAAATCATCTACAGGAAAAAAAAAAAATAGATTCATAACCTTGGAAAGTCAAGATGTTCTATACATGTTAAGCCACATCTCACTTATTTGCATACTTAAGTTTCTGTCAGTCCTTATGTATGTGGCTAGTGGGTCTCAAACTTCAGGTCATTTTGACATCAGTGCTCTCTGCTTCAGCAAAATGTCAAATGTATATTCCTTTTATTTACTTTCTAGCAGGTCTATAAAACAGCATGTTGCTTATTAGGCAGTTACATAGTCTTTGGCTGTTTTATAGATAAGGGAGGAAAATTATACGGAGTGTGGGTCAAGCACTTGAGCCCTTATGTCAGTCAAAAGTCTGGTAGTTGTCTTATTCTCTTTATTCTTACAGATATAAAATGGAAGTAATTTCTGTAGTGGCTTAATAATTCTAGAATAAAATCCATATAACTGAGAAGAAACACCTTTAATGTTAAAAAATTAATTTACATTTTGGGGTATGCTTTCAATATTTTAAATATTTAGCTAACTGACAGCAGGAACATTCAAAACCTAAGAAGAATTATGTCCTGTCCTATGCATAAATATAACATCAGTTCCAAATTTAACGTAATAGTGCTGCAGCTACGTGGTCCATTGGTGTAAACAGGTTAAAAATCAAATCAACACAAGTCATGAGCTGCTGTCTTAAGGGATCTGCAGTCTCCCAGTTCCATGCCACAATCTACATGTTGCACCCAAACAAACAGACGAGTCAATCAACAGCTCATGGGGAAAGAGTCCTGTGAGGCTTTTGCTGCTGCAGTGCAAGGGACCACGAGCCCTGTCTCCAGAACCTGCAGGGCTACACGCATGAGGGCAAGGTCAGTTCAGCTGCAAACACTCAAGTAGGGTTTTACAGCATTGTCAGTCTGTAGAGGTAAACTAGCTAATGAGACTGAAACATGACCACATAATTTTAAGCCAAAGAAGAGGTAAATACTCAAATCTTTTTTGCTGTGACTGCATCAAGTTTGAAATGAAAGACAAATGTGGTGATCATTTGCTTTATGCACAGGGTACTGAAAACAAATTGGTCCTGCATGATAAGAACCCACACAGTTTTCAATGCCCATTTGGGTGAAGGAGGTCAGCTGACACTGTTTTTTAAAGCTTGGCTCATTTTTCTGACATTAATTAGGATGAAAAATCTTTTGTATTTCACATCAGCTTCTGGATCACGTCATTTTGGATGTGGCAATTCATGTGCTTTTTAAAGACACAAGACTCTTCAGAAAAAAAAAAAAACAAACAAAAAACAAACAAACAAACAAAAACCACAAAAAAAAAAAGAAACCCAAAACTGTAGACAGTCTAGGATTTAAACAAAAACAAAAAAAAAAAAAAAGGAGGAAAAGTAATGTTCTAAAGGGAGTTAAAATTCAAACATGCACTTGATCTTTCCATCATCCTTTTAGATTCAGAAAAGCATTGAAATGAGTGACATAAAAACATAAAAATTGAGAGGATGGTGTGTAGAAGTTAAGCAAGCTAGAGTACTTTATTTTTGTCACCTCAGTCATACCATGAAAGACAGTTAAAAAATGTACCTCATCAGAGTATAGTCTTCTTCAGCTGAAGGGTCTACTATGGGTAAACAGGAGACTTGAATATCCAAGTCTTTTCCTTTTATATTTATTCCAAAACTTTCAGTGAGAATGATATGCAAGATTCTCCCACCATTCAGTGAATGACTAGAAGGAAAAAAAAAAAAAAAGAGTAAATAACATAGGCTTTCAGATATTTCCCTGCTATGTAGACTGGGATTCTAACCAGGTTCATGTGGCCAACATACATCCTAAACATGTGCAAACTGAGAGGCAGAAAACATAGATAGCATAATACAACACCTACGATTTGTGTCAACTTCTGAATTTTCATCTTGTTTTGTTCTTTATTTTCTACCTCTGTGACCTGTTTTCATTCTCTTGCCTTCTAACTTCATTTTCAAATTTCCTTGTTTGCTCTCTGCAGTGAATTGCACATTCTTCTCACTCAGCCCTGAGTCTCACAGCCTCCTCTCAACTCTAAGCCCCTCCTATATCAGTGGAGAAAACACTGCCTCTCTTGCTCTAATGGTCTTCAGTATCATTATCCAGGCATCATTCATTACACAAATCCAATCTTATTTTCTGCTTCAGTGATGGAAGTTCTCAATTAATTTATCAGATTTTAGACAAAATAGATTATATTTTAATGCTTTTTTTTTTTCCTGCCAGAGTAAGCTAGCATCTGTCTGAATAGTAATTATAGAAAAAAATGTAATTTTAGAGTAAAAGAAAATCTTTGATGTGAGAAAGAAAAACACACAAGACAAAACAAATGGAAATTAGCACATGTTCTTTTGAAAACTGTGATGGAATTACACCCAGATTCCTTAAATTTTAAAGTAGGAAGGAACGATAAATACCCTTGAAGTCACACATAACAGAAAGTAACATTGATACGAGTGTGAGACTATCAGATAGAATGTTGTGTTTAGATGAAAGATCCAGCAGATTCAACATGCTTTTTCTGATACTGGCCAATAAGAGACACCTAAGGAAAATATGCAAACAGGTCCCATGTCCAGGGATACTTCCTCAGCACATCTTCCCAGCTTCTAGCAGTCTCTGTTTCCTGAGCTGGATGTGGCTCTATTGTGTTTTTAGAGTCTTATTTTCCTTCCATGACTTTGCCTTATTGTTTTTTTGAACACATTTTTTTTTTAGCATCTGCAGTGCCCTGAGTCAGTGCTGCAACACTTTACAATTGGCTGTCATTGCAGCTTGTCTGTGCACCGTGTGAATACATCCTTAGGTTGGTTTTGATTCTGCTGATAGTTTCATTTTGTACCCTTCTTTCTAAAATTAAAAGAAACAACTGTGTCCAATCATTCCCTCTATATTGCTCATGATTTTACATACTTCTAGCATATCTCCCTTCAGTCATTTATTTTCCAGACCGAAGAACCATTACAATTTCTCTACAGAAACCTCTCTGTATCTTTCGTTCATCCCCACCACCTTTCTCTGTTTATTTTCTAGTTCTATTATTTCATTTTTGATGGTGCAAGAACAGCACACTTTTTAGTCCAAGATGAGCAGAAATCATGGAGTAATACATGGTATTATGACCATGATAATGTTTTCTATTCCACTCTTAGTAAATGCTAACTTCTACTTTGTTAAACATTGCCCAGCACCAAATTGATCTTTTCAAAGAACAGACAAATCTAAACACCAAAGATCTCTTCTGAGTGCACAGCCCATCACTGGAACACCTTTTCCCACAAAATTTATTTCTACCTGTGGACACATGCCATTTTATTGTCTAGTCTCTCTGCATCATGAGCAGATCAACAATTCCACACAGTCTTTTGTTGCAATTTATTAACAACAAAACAGTTGACCACTTCTTCCTTTTTTTTCCGGATCATTTACAAATATGCCAAACATCCTATGCCCTGACACTGAACTCTGTCAGTCTTCAGTGGCAGTCCATCTGCCTGCTTCTTGTTACCCTTTAACCAGCTCAGAAAAAAAGCAGCAAGGAAAAAGTTTAGAAGGAAAATTGCTGAAGGCAAGCATTAATTTCATGCTGGTGGAGTAGGAGTTCTCCAGGGACAGAAAGAAGATTTGTCCAAGCCCGCTGCCTGATATCTTAGAAGAGAAGTTCAAAATTGCGGAAGATTAAGATTGTGCTTACGCAGAAATTTCCTACATGAAGATAGCAACAGTTAATATGAAAAGTGGGCACAGCCCAAGGAAATAGAGCATCTATGAAAAAAGCAAATATCCCAACAATGTTGCCTTCATATCCTCAGAGACAGACAGAAAATCAGCCAGGAAGTGAGGAAGGAAAAAAAAAGTGGCTCTAAGTAAGCTCCTAATTATGGGGTATATTTCCTCCAGTCATTATACATTGTTCAGTTTATGGCCTTAGCTATGTTAGATACTCTTGTGCTCTGAAAAAAAAAAAAAAACCACAAGAATATTTCTTTAATTATAAGAAACTAAACTGAATTTGTAATATTTACATATTCAACCATTAAACAAAGATAAACTTTTTAATGAGGATACAGTGTTTATTAAAAAAAAATGGAGAGCCCCAATCCAGAAAACATAACTCTTACCATATCTTTTGTAAATCCTTTCAACCATTGTAATTAAAATGTCCTAGAATTTAATCTAAATACTTGATTTCAATTGTGAAACCCATGTTCACCCAATTTAATTAGCTGGAGAAACACGAATATTTAGTACTCAGTTCTTACAGCTCAATCAACAGAAATTACAGGTTTGTGTTATCCTGTTGTACACTAAGTATCTCATGACCCAAGAGCGCATTTATGAGCTTGGCGCTTCCTTCCTGCCTTAGGAATCACACAGCCATTTGCCTCTTCTTCCTGTCACTATTGTGCACACAGTAAAAATGCATATTAATTGATCTTAAATAACAAATTCAGTGTGTAGGTACATGAGTTTGCTTATCCACTTTACAGGTACAGTTTACATTTCTTTCCACAGAACAATGAAACATATGTCTCTGAGCTTCTCATAAGAAATCCTTTGCATGTTGCAGTTTTTTACAACTTTTTACTTCTGTCTTGTAGCAGGAGCCTCCACTTTTTGATAGCAAAAGTGAGTATTTTATAATCCATTTATGTATAAAGTGACATAAATGTGCTTTTAAAAAGCGATGATTGCATAAGGAGTTATCTGTTTCAGGAGAGGCTGACAGGCCCAGAGCAAGTTGGTAATTTGTATTAGTTTCCACACTACGAAAGGAAGAAATGAACTTGGAAATAGCTAAAGCTTTTTGTGGAATACCTATGAAATGCAGAGATTTCTTACGTCTGACTCTTTAGGCAATCCTAAAACAACTGTCATTTATACCATTGCGGAGATGAAACTGTGCAACAGAATTGGAAGGAACTGCAATACTGCTCTTTCTTCTCACCAAGAATTGTTCACAGAGCCTGTAACCACCAGAAGGTGCTTTCCTATTAAAAGTAACTGAAACTAAATGATAGTTTAATTGTTCATTCAGTATTGCCACTAAACATAATAACCAATCTGCCATAGCGTCCATTTTTTCCTCACGAAATTATGTTCACAATTTTGCAAAGAGAAAACAGTAAAAGGTAGGTCTGCGGATTTTTTCTTAATTTGAACATTGAATGGCCCAGTAAAAACCTTTCAACTGAATTGAAAGTGCATGAGATCGAGTCCTACCTACTTACATTTGATTAGTATGGAGGAATTACCTTGCCGGACCAAAAACTGTATTAGACCCATCAAAAAAAATACTGTGGGTTCATTACATATAAATGAATTTTTAAAAATGATATTTCCGTCCCTTTTTATTACTACATTAATTCATTTAGATTTAAAACAATAAAGAAGTCCTTTCAGAGGATCTAGATGATCTATTATAAGATTCATAATATAAAAATTTAGAAGCACATTAAAGAAATAATCGCCAAAAAATTCAACATATATATTTCAACTCCTTTCTCTTTTACATCTGAATGTCATCTCATCCTTCTTTCTCTGTACTCTCTGCTTCATGAGACGTTATCTTTTACCCAAGCTTTTTCAGCTTTTCCAGAATCCAACTATAAAATTATTTTAAAGTGACCTTGAAAAATTTATGCTGATAAAGGTCATTGTTATAAGCCATAAGATTTTTTTTTTCTTTTGGGAAGGGTGGAAGACAAGGAACATTTATAATAATTGAAGAATGCATCTTTTATCTGACACCATCTGCTTTTAACTTTGGCTAAAGCAAAAGGACTAAGAGAGTATCCGAGTGAGAAATAAGGGGTATCTCAGAATACCCACACTTTCAAAGTTGCTCTAGTTCTGTTAGTTTGAAAGATGTTTTAAGATACACTGTAAGGAAGCAAGATAGTCAAAGAAGGAGCACTTCGACAAACAAGTAATTTTTGCATTAGTTGTTATTTAAGCATTCAGAACAGTGAGAACAGTAGTAGGTTAATGTGCTTCAAAAAGGCATTTAATACAGTAGTTAATGTAGCATATATCCCCTCCTCATTTTCCTTCGCCTTTTTTAAAACAAGTAATTCCTTTTTGAAACAGAGGAAGGGAGGTAATTTCAAAAAACATACATAATATGTATATTGTGCACTTTAAATGGTAACATGATCTTGCAGACTGTACACTGTATGATCTTTTCATCCACTCATCCTGCAGTCATTTTGCATTTCAACTCTTCTGAGAAGGAAATAGGAAAATAGTTATCACTCTTTTTTTGAGAAAAGCTAGAGAACTCTAGATGAATTGCACGTTTATACTGTATGATTATCAATCCCATCATCTTCCAAAGACTGACTCTTCTGTAGCCTTCTTGTTCTTTCCTCCTTCCAGAAATGCAGACATGTTGTGTCATGATTACTATCATATTCAAAGTATTTCAGCAAACATTATTATAGTCCTTGTCTCCAAGTATCAGGAAATGGAAACTGAGAGTAAAAACAAGTATCATTCTCTGCTACCAGTATTTGGAAACAAAGAAAACAAGAGCTCCTTCAAACATGTTTTATTTCTAACAACCACATTAAAAAAAAATTTAAAAAAAATAAAACCAATACTCTCTCTTCCTACAGATAATAGAGTTTCATCATAAAACATCCCTGTAAAAACTATTTAATTTTCCACTACAGGGAGGGAGGATTTGATCTCTTATTAAACATTTTATGGAAAAGTCTAAAAGTGCTTTCAATTATTTATCTGAATTGAAATCTAGGCCTTGGAAACTGCTGGCATTACACACACACACACACACACACATAATATTATCAGCCCACTGAGTGCTATTTGGTCATAAAATGCTGCTGTAGCAACATCTCTGTTACAGCTGTTGGTGCTCATGCAACTTTTACTACAGTTATAAAGCCATTTATTACATTTTCTTTATGATGCTAATGCATTGCGGTCTGTTATTTTATTGTTCCCACTGTGATAAAGACTGAAATGTATGATATTGTGCAAAAAAATACAAACCTAATAACATACCCTGCTGCATTAAAAATCTCTTAGATAAGCTTAAGAGGCTCATAAAAATATTAACAGGGGATACCGAAAGGGAAATATTTGGTGGGACATTTTCTCTCATTTATTTTATTGTTCCCCACAGAAAGTTTTTTAATTGTGCTTTGTCAAAATATACAAAGGATAATATGAATGTGTGTTCTTTTCTTAATTATAATGTCATCATTGTGGAAGAATATAATTTGCAGTATGCTATGAGGAAAGATGACTAAATAATGCCTAAATAATCATTGAAAAGGAGACAAGTCATTACAAATAATCATTCTCTTATACCCAGAAGTACATAGCAGTAGATAATTACAATTTCTTTGAATTGTCTAAATTTACCTTCCCCTTTAACATAATATTGTTTTAAGAAAATGCAGTTTCTTTTGAGGAACAATCAATTCACTTAATTAACTACTACCTGGTGTTTAGGCTCATTTAGAGACTCATTCATTACTGTTTAACTAAGGTGGAATCTCCAGGTTATGACTTGGATACTCTTCTGCATGTGGATTATGGCTAGTTTTCTCTTCAACAACAAGCGTGGAAGAGAAAGAATGACTTGAATATTTTGATAGTTATAAGACTGCATAAGGAAGACCATAGCTTTTAAGAGGGCTCTGATAGTAAAGATTCCTTTATTTACAAAGTCTAATTCCTTCTTCCTTAAAGCATACACATGCAATACTGAAACGACACTGTTTCGCAGAAATAACAGTGTTTCTTCTTAAAGTATATGTGTAAAAGAAACATAAGAAGATTGTGGCATGAATTTTAAAATCTACCTTTCTGACAACTTTTCACAGAATATAAACATCCAAATAATATTTGTGGTTTTGAAATGAACATTATTCTCAGAATGTTAGGAAAATAGGGTGGGCTTTTTAATGTGTGTTTTTTTTTCCTGTTGCATTTTCTAAACTGTTTATAAATTTTTGGTTTTGAACTACTCTGTATCCAACTCTGTATCCATTGACACCACTTAGCATTTTCAGAAGCTATGCAGTGCATTCCTCTGTCAAATATTTGTGGGAGTTTACAAAAGAGAGGTCAGAAATTATCATCAAGCTGACGGAGATAGTAAAGAGACTGATCTGTCTCATACCAGTTTTAGAGAGAACAAACTCCTGAAAAGCACTGGCTCCCATTCCCACAGAGGTTCACCAGCTGGTTCACTCGCTGCAGCAGCTCAGCCTCACCAGGGCAAATAGCAGTGAGGTGACCTTTCCACCTTCTCAGGACATTTTAGAAAATTTCATGGTAGAACTGGTCAAAGATTGATGATTTCATTGTTGCAAAGACTTTTGCAACTCAGTTTTTCTGGTCTCATAGAATACTAAGTCCAAACTGTCAGGAAGGTCTCATGTATTGCTCAAAAATACATTTGCTGAGTGAAAAATCTCTCATTTTAAATATTGCAGCTCTCCCTCTCTCTCTTACTACTGTTTATTACCAGTCTGCCTTTCACCTTTTTCTTTTTCCACTTCTCAGACGTGAATGCTTTCTCTGACTGGCCTTATGTGAGCAAAGTGCTCTGCATCTCAGAAATCTTCCCAGACTATTGCTACAATCTGTATGCTTATAAAATTCTTTTGCTAAAAAAAAAAAAAAAAAGAAAAAGACATAGGTCTGGGTCTTTTTGAAGTAGAGTAGAATGGGATATAAGGCAATATTCCAGTAAAACCTGCAATATAGAATTCAAATGTACAATGACTAAATCCAAATGTCTGAGTAACAACTCTCCAGATCCCTTTAGAATAGAGAATACACTATAAAAATACACTTCGTGTATAAATAGGTACATTATATCACACATATTTAAAGTTGAAACAATCTTAAGAAACTGAAAGAACAAAAGCTCTTCTTTCCTACTCGGTCTTCCTTAGAGAATATAACTTATTCTATAGATATCTATAGATTTGATTATGTCGCCAAGTTTGCCAAAGATCTTGCCATTAGCTAGGTCCCTAAGCAGCCTTGAGTCTTAAATGAAAATACCTCTCCCCAGTGAAACACATAAGGCACAAATAGCAATAAAGATGGAGCCCAGTTTTCACTTTAATTTAGAGCAGTAGCTTTGCTTCATAGAGAGCTGCAGGCTACATCCCTCCACACTGGATAGTACTCGGTATCCTGACATTCTCTGTGTCTGTAACACACAGGGGGTTTTATTCTACACCAAGGGAAAAAAAATCAAAGAACCATTCACGCTACAGCAGCACAGTGAAATACAGATCATGCACCCAAAGTTATCACAGGACACCGTAACATCAGAGCACAGCTACTGGCTTAGATGCAAGTTTGGCATCTGGCTTATCACAACAGACTACAATAATCCATGTTCTCAGCTGGAAGTGCCAATCACCAGGTTTAATTTCATATTCCTAAAATTTTGCATGACACTGGAGTTGTGTTGTACTGCCTCATCCCCTGTGCAAACAAACAGCTTCTCAGACAACAACATTTTCATTAACGTACATGTCTAGCAAAGAGCCCTCAGCCCTTTGTTAACTGGTTATTTTTTCTCCTCACTGTGTTTGCTTGAATTGGACAGCAGTAGCCAAACAATAAGAGTTTTAAAATCTAGCCCTGAAAAGATCTATGTTTGTGCCCCTGTTCTGGGCTGTGTCAGCTAACACAGAAAAAGTAATGGAGTCCACATAATTTCAGGATTAAAAACAAACTTATTGACTGACACACCCTTCTTGTATTTCTATGAATATCTAGTCAAAAGTAATCTTTTTCAACAGATACACCCGAAGATGCTCTACATTGTTACAACTTCATTATTTTACATTAAATCCTACCTTTGAAAATGTCAGACATAGGCTATGATGTCTCATGCAACTCAATAAGGCAAGACAAAAGCTTTTAGAACTTGTGAAAAAAATTAAGTGATGGTGCAAGAGCAACCACACTAACGATTAAATATTAACTGGTGTGGCTTAGAAGATGTACAACATGAAATAAAGGGGTTTACAGCAGGGAATGGTACAGACAAATCTCAAATGATTTTTTTTAAGAAAAATTATAATAAAAATACAATTATGTTAATAACATAGCTCTGTGGTTTAGAACTGTACTCTTAGCTCTGAAAGTGAGAGTTACTGAGTTCTTTGAAGAATGCAATTTGTGATCCACTGTCAGATTCTGGTTTCAGGATAATAGTATAACAAAACTGCTGCAGGATCTTGGACCTAGAAGCAAGAATCCTGCACACCTAAGACATCATTCTCAACATAATGAAGTAGAATAAAAGAAAAATGGCAAGGTAATTCATAAAGATGTTGCTTTGAATATCTAACTTGGCAGGTTTTATTGTGCTACTCTAGTGCGACCAGCTCATCAACAAGTAACTACAGAAACATCAAAAGAGTGTGTGTTTCTGCTGGCAGCATTACTAAAGCATATTTTGTAAATGCAGATGGTCATCCTTGGGAACCAAAACAATAAGAGGAAAGAGCAAAAAAAAATGATCGCAATCTGGTAAAGATCATATTTCTATCTTGAGCAAAAAAAGCACAAGAACATTTTCTGTGTTGTAAAGTACTTAGGTTGTTAAACTGTTAATATATCACCTGAAAGGATGGCTGCTAAAAAGTAATAAATTAGCAAGACTCAGCCTAGGTGTAGTCCTGACTATAAAGGAGTATTAAAGAATGCTGTGGGAAATAAATAAAACAGCCATCAAAAATAGATAATAAAGGAGAAAGTGGCAGGTCAGTAATAATGTGAATAAGAAAAAAACCAAACTGTATGACGTAATATCACGAAAGTTGAGTTGTGCTGAAGTTGTTGAGGTGATCAGCAAAACCAAAGAAAGAGAATCAGCAATATTTGGAAATAATCTTTGAATACCTTTCAGCCCATTTAATATAGAAGACTCAGAATATGCCAACTAATTTTTTAAAGTACTAACGTAAAAGTAGAGCTTATATAGTTTTTTTCAGAGCAGGAAAGAGGGACTGCTCACTAGAATGAACAGAGGAAAGGACACAATGCTTAAAACCCAGAAATTATTTGTGTATGATCTGAAAGAACTTTCTGAGATTCATTGATGAGTTTTTTTAATACAATGTATTTATTCAGTATTAGAAATTATGAGAAGAATGATTAAAGGTTGTCAGAGTGGGAAATGTTGAAGAATTATTTTATAGTGACAAAGACGTATTGAAGAAAGTGAAAAACCATTCACATATGTTCATAGATTACATGAAGCTATATATTAGTGTGTCATGAGTGAATTTTAAGAGTGTCTGAAATTACGAAGATTTATGGAATATTTGTGGTATTTATATGTAATAGCTAAGATATACCTTTGCTTTGAGTGTAACAGTAAAATGCCATGTAAAGGCAGATAAAAACACAGAATTTCCCAAGTTGATTCCTTGTCATTCTGATTTTGTTGCTTCTCTTTTTCAGGTGTAGCAGTGCTGAGGCATTCAAAGGAAAGATACCTAATGACTATTAACGGGAAGCTGACACTTTTTTTGTAGACAGACAGAAATTATGATATCACAATGAAATTTATATTAACCCAATGTTCAAATCTTTATCCATTTTTGAAAGAGAAAAGAATAACCTTCAGGTTGAATGGTGCACATATGATGTTCAAAGGAACTGTACAAATGTTACAGCAGTAGAAGCACAAAAAGGAGTAATAGAACATCAGTTTGGGAACTGAAAGCTTTTAAGAGTTCTTCAGAAGAAAAAGGTTCGTAATGAGGGGGGGAAAGACTCCAGAAAGAATGTTTTAGGAGTTACAGAGTCTGTTGAAAGCAAATTTGAACTAGCAAAATACATTTCAGACAATCGAAGTACGTTTGAACCCAGAATCCCACTATGCCATGTAATTCTAGTATTTGCTGTAAGATATACAGACAGCTGGACAGGAACACGTGTTGTACAAAGAACTGGCCTGATAACTTTCAAGGATATGCTGGAACAAAGGTATGTAATTGTAGAAAAGTATATGAGATAGAATATCTCAGACCCAGTTCCAAAACTAAATGAGGAATATAGTCCTACTGAGAACAAGTCATTAGACAGGTAATAGGAAGATATACACGGACTTAAATGGAAGAATGGACTTAAATGGACTTAAGTGGAAAAGGAACTACGTGGGGTTTTGGAAAAACTCATAAAAAAACTGTGGCTAATTACAAGTGGGCTGTCAGGAGGACTGAGAAAGAGACTTCCATGGTTGTGCAGAAAAAAAAAAAATATTCTCCCAGAATGCATTATAACAAAGATAGATGGCAGCAAAACTGTCAGTCCGGAGTGCAGGATATGTGGCCAAGCCTTAGGGACAATTATTCTTATTATAATTGGATTTACTAAATTGGCCAGGAGTGAGTATAAACTAGGGCATGTCAAATCCGGCTACAGTATGTCCTGATTGCCTTGCAAGAAGCGTAGAGAATAAGAGAACCCAGACAAAGCTGTAATGAATGATAATGTAAAAATACTAGATGATCTTTCAGGTACTGTTGTCACTGAAAAATGCAATAAAATGCACTGTAATGTGATCGTGAAATAGAAAAGAAATTGCTGTCTCAAAGAGTTAATGAGAATGTAGAAAATGTTGTCAGAAATACAAGAAAAGTTTAACAGTATGACTAGTTTAGCTGGACCTACAGAGTTTCTGGGGAACTGTAACTTATTTTTAATGTGTTGAGAGTTAATAAAAGAAATATTAGAAGACGACTGAATAAATTTGCACAAAGTTTTTCTGGAAGCAAAATCAATTGATACCAAAAAAATACTGAAAAAAATTATAGCTCTCTCAGGCCACATGAGCTGATGCTAGGGCCACAATTAGCAGTGCGTTCTCCTTTCCAAAACCCACATTTACACAGAAATCCTGGTCTGAGAACAACCTTAAAAAGATAAAACATAGTTTTTCTAAAACGTTTTACTTTATATCGACCAGAGAGCTGTTCTGTCATGTGATAGTGATCAGTGTCTATCGACTCACTGATTGTAGCTGGAATGAAGTCAAAGTATCTTTGATGCTATATTTAATTAGAACAACACTTGACGTCCTCTTTTCCATTGACACATTACTAATTTTTCATGGACAATGAACAAAAAATCTGTCACGATTTTCAAATAGAAAATCTTAACTGTTGCAGTTTGCTTATGTAATTGTTCACGTAATTTTTTTTTTTTTTTTTTTTTAATTTTACAAACTGTTATCTAATATCCGGTTGCCACTCTCTGTCATGTCTGGAAACTATCAAACAATGCTTTATATACTACAGATCCTGAAGAGCTTCATTATCATTTCCACCTGACAGAGGTTTCTGTTTGCTGTCTGCCGCACACTTCCTAATCCTTGGTCTCGCTTCTGGGAGCTATTGCCTTCTGTGATTGCTGAAGTTAAACAGAAGCAGATATTAGGACAGTTTTTCTATTTCTCACATTACCTAGGAGATAAATACAACTGCATTTTAACAAATATGTGTCCTGTGGAAGAAGTGGGAGCAAACTGCAGAATTTTCTCTGTTGATGTTACACATACTATCTAGGTCCATATTATATACTTCATATTAAGCAAATTATGTGAGTTTCTAGAAGGAATACATAAGTTTTTAAATACTAGCTATGAGTAACATGGTGACCTGAAAATACATTCCCACATTAAAAAAAAAAAAAAAATCTGCTATAATGTTCAGAGAGAAATACACAAAAATATCACCCTGGATTTTACAAAATCCAATAATTTAACAGAATCTTTCACGTATCACATAGCTACTGACAACTAAGCATGCTACACAGTCTAAATTGTCATTTTATGAAAATAAAAGTCATCTACTCCAAGAATTGCAACTTTTGGAAACCCTCCAACAGTGAGATTCACTAGTGTGTTCTTGTGACTCTAAACACAGAGAAGCTGGAGACAGAGATGCTTAAATCCAGTTGGACAGAAATGCTCAGAACAATCCTAAACCTGAGTTGTCAAAGAGGATTGCAACAATCCTGGCAAATTGAGCTTTCTTGCCCCCCTAAGCATTCTTGCATTTTTGCAAGATGATAAGAAATACTCCTATCTCTTTTAGAGCAGTCATCTGGTAGGCCAGATAGTCAGGATCCAGTCTCTTCCCTTCCAAAGGCTTCATCATCCCTAAGCAGGTCATCCCACAGTAGCTGAGGTACAGTCCTGTTGAGTCTTTTTGTTGAAGCTGTTCCTGATTGTGTAAGGAAGTCACTGAAGAAAGCACTTCAATTTTGGATAACCTATTCAGTACCTCAACTAACAACTAATTAGTTTACATTGCAACATTAGCTCATTTCTCTAGATAATGAATTGTAATTTATGCACTTTATACGATATAAAGCAACATCAGTAGAAACACTGAAAGACAGTTATATGGCAGGATGCCCACTTGTCTCTATCTAGGGTGTTCTGGAAGGTGTCATGCCAAAGCTGAAGCCTTTGCTTCAAAGCAAGGGTTTAAGTCTGTCTCTCCTGGGGTCCAGACAAGACATCTAATTGTGGTCTTTGGAGAGAAGCATATCTGTCCTCACTCAATTCTTCTTTTTCCATCACAGCATTTTCCAGCTTAGTCATTGCCTTCTAAGGCACGAAATCACAAGTACACACAGAATACACTCTGATCACACCTCCTGCCTCATGCAGTTCAAGATAGATAAAATGAGAAAATGCCTTATTTTTACAACCCTCACAAACTAAGGATCCAGTAAAAGCCAGGTAATTAAAGATTTAGGCACTTCTATGCATGTCCTGGCAGAAAATTCAGTGTCAAGGGACTTTAGGCATCAGAAAGGAAATGCAGCAGCTGAAATGAGATTTTTTGAATGCCACTGATGCTTAATTTGGACTTTCTAACCTAACTGGCACTTTAAGAATCTAAGTCTCTGAAGTGAACCTTCCCCAAACATCATGTTGTACACAATAAAATCAACAGCCCCGTGGTGAGTCTCATCTTACTTTCATAGAACTACCTTAAATACTTTAATATATGGGGCTTTAATGGGCTTTCCTGCTGGTCTAACAAGTTAGAGCTGGTATCACAGCAGTAATACTTTGGTACAGCAGATACCACAGTTGGTTCGATTGGCTTTTTCTAACACCTGATCTCTCATCTACCAGCCTTTGACAACATTACAGCTTTATGCTATTATTATCATCACGTTATGTATCATATTCACCAGTGATTTTATTATTTAATCAGGAAGTCAGCACTTTTCTAAGCACTGGTGGTACAATTTATTTCTCATGCAAAATCCTTGACTTGTAACCATACCTGTGCTCACAAATTGAGATGAGTAAGTTATGTGTTGCTAACAATGCTCTAAAAACTTCATACTCAACTTTATACTTGGAAAAAAAAAAAAACCACAGCATTTTCAGTTTCCTGTACAGAAGAGCAACGTCGAGGCTGGAGTACCTTATATGAAACTAATTTCAGAAGCAGATGGTTGTATACAGCTTTGATGGCCCTTCAGTTTCCTTATTGCAAATAAAATACTTGCTGGGTTTGGTAAAACAAAAGTAGAGCACAGCTGTCTTATTTGTGTATATATTAACTAAGCACACATAATCATCCTATAAATTATGTGACACAGTTAAAATAAAAAATTATTTACGTAGTGTTTGTCATTTAAAGTCATTACTGAACATATGCACCCAAATGAGTAGACACCAGGTACCTGTCCTCTAGGGGTAATTCATCAAAGCAAAATAAAAGTAAACTACAGTATACTTCTTTCTAATAAGAGCAGGAATCCTTCTGACATATAAAGAAACTTAAACTATGGTGGTATAATCAAAATTATAATTAACTGTCATAAGCTTCGAGCAAATGTAAAGCACTATTTGTTTTATGAAAATTTGATCAGACTGTGATTAATTCTTTTTAGAGATATGCAGTATATGTCAGATCTCAATTATCCAGAGCTATCTTACCTGCAAGGAACTCCGTTTCTTCCTTTTATACAGCAATTTTTTTATGGAGTGACTCTATAAAGAGCATTTTTGGTAGTTTTCATTTACAAAGATTCATTTTCCCAAGTGCCAAGTGGTCTGATGATCTCATCTTACCTTGTTTGTTGTTCCTGGAGATGTATCAAAGACAAAGCCACTATAACAAATGCTGTCTACCAGTTTTCTGAATTGGGAGCAATAAAAGCACCTTTTTGAGAGGAGAACAAATGAGTTTTCAACCTGCAAACCCTGATTGCCTTCCCTATCCTTATTACTGAAAGCAGTGAGCAACAGCCATATCTCTCATGGATAGAAAGAATGGAAAGGAACCTGTGGAGCAGAAAGGTCAAGAGCTACCAAATTCGATTAGCTAATATCCACCTTGCGTAATGATGTAACACTGACTTGTTATAATGTCTATCATCATTGTTTAGACATGGAACAGTCAAACTGTACAGAATGAACAAACTAACCATAAACCACCTCAGACTCATTTCACCAGCTCCCTCCTTCTTCATCACTCGATGTTTTCCAGGGCCATATGGCTGTCTTTCTGACCATCAGAGCTTCCCTTGGCCTCCTTGCCCTGCTTCTGGTACATGAGCATGATAACTTTGCCCTAGTCCTCCATGCAAATTCATGACATTGTTGAGTGTTCCCTGCTAAAATTACTTTGAATGAAAAAAACCAGATGATTAACTCATGGGAGAAATTGCAGAGGACCTTGTATTACCACAACTCATCGTGAAGGAACTTACATTTGTTTGAATTTCATTTTTTTAGATTTTTTTAAGTTAAAACATCACTTTTTGATGAAAATATCATTAACTTTCTAGCTTTAAAAAGTATTCTCTTTTTCAAGTATGAATTATGAAGGGACTGAGTGATGTCAACTCAGAAGTTAGGTAGAAAAGACTGCTATTCTTATAACCTCCCACCCAGCAGAAAAGAAAGTTTGCTACTTCAGATGAAGAGTATTTACTACATAACCCTCTACCAAAGGTAAATATTTCTGCCTTGCTCTATCTGGTAATCGGATTGTAGTGAGGAAAAAAAGTAATAAGAGAGATGATCTTTACTTACAGAGAGACAAAGAGTCTGAGAGTTTATGAGGGAAGATAACATCATATATGAGACCTTATTGTGTAGTAGTCACAGTACAACGAAGTGAATTACATATCAACCTATACCAAAAGAAAGACTGACCCTTCCTCTTTGAAAAAAAATCATGTTGCCTGTTCAGATACACTAAATATTCAGCTATTTGTAAAACAGCTCCGAAGGGGAAAACCAGCTGCCAGGGTGCCCATGATTTTGGATGCCTTGCAGTATTCACAGCACAAAAGCAAAGTTTCCCGTTTTTCTAAAAAACTACTTCTCCAAGAATTTTTGCTTCTGAAGTGAACTTTATCTTTTCAACATATGGCAGACACTATTTTACATGTTTTATTTTTTACATCTTTAGTTTTTCTGTTAGTTCCACTGCCACATGCCATTCTAAATACAAGAAAGGTCTGTTAAGAAAAAAAAAAAAAAGAAAAAAAAAGAAAAAAAAAAAGCACACACCATAAAGATCATTCCAAATCATCTATACTACCTTCCTGTTTCTGTTGCATCTTCCCCAAACCCCAACTCCCTATTTATATTTCCTGGTAGATTCTCTGCATCTAAAATTGTTGGCATTTAAGAGTTTAGTTGATTTAATTTTACTGCCAAGCTCTGACACTAAAACTGTCCTCCTATTGATATAGTTATATTTGCAAAGAAGTGTTTTTGCTGTTATCTCTTATTTCAATGAGCAATATATGCTAAAGTGTCAAGAGCTGGTATATCTATAACTCTGCTAGGGCTTTGTTGGCCTGGCTGCATCATAAAATATTTGGGAAATAATCAAAGTAGCTGAGACAGCAAAACCTACTAGGGCAGACCAAATATGCCTTCTTTTCTCTTTATCTAGTTATTGGTAACTAACCCTAATCTCCCTCTCCATTATCTTTTCTGGGTTTTCATCTTTTATGAGAAGTTGCATCCAATGCCAGCTGGAAAAAACAACACAGGAGACTTTGTTGCTCATTTTTCATAACATCAATGAAATTCTCCACACTTCCAATTCTATTTATTTTGGGGGGACTGGAGACTGCAAGACTAGATTCCTGTGGGTAAAGGAGAAAGGGCAGTTGAGCTGCCTCACAAAGCCATCCACAGCATGAGGCCAGGGATGTTGTCAGCATCAAATCTGGTCATTAAGCAGACACCAAAAGCCAGAGCCTACCCACACCATTCCCCACGTAGCTGTGCATCCAGCCTTTGATAATTTTCTTTCTGGTTTTATTGGATTATCAACAGTAGGTCTTAGAGGTTTTGATGCCACATTTCCTTTCAAAGTCAGTTTCTTTGCTTTTGAAGTGCAGGAATCATTAATTAAGCATAGTGCCCTCTTAGACACCTTTGTCATTAATTATGAATGTGAAAAGTCAAATATTCTATCATCATCATAATGCCCAGATTAGATTAATATCAACTCTGAACCCTAGTATGCCCTCCAAAGTTCAGAAACAAAAAAGCAAGTAAGAAATTAGAAGTTTTAATAAAAAGGAGAATTGTCTCTGTGAGTTGGTCTGAGGTGGACGATGACAGGATTGTCACAGCTGCATCTGTGTCCAAATTTGCTCTCACACCGAGTAAGCTGCACTGAGCCAAAACGCTGCCTCTCATCTTCCACTTTGCAGCTGTTGTCCAGTCAAATGCAAGAATACCATCTGAATATCTATTAATATAGGACAACAACTTTCATCAAATTACTATCTATTTTGTGACTTCCTGGTTTCATTTTTTCTCCCTGTGTTTTCTTTTGCCTACAGACAAAGGATCTGGTCACAGATCTACAGAACAGCAACCAAGAATATGCAACCTTGTTCTTTTACTATATTGTTGTGTAAGCAATTGTAAAATGTGTCTTACCCATGTCAGTAAACTTTCTATAGAAACCTCTGGACTCTGATGAAAAATTAAGTAGTTTTCCAAAATTATTTACAGGTAAAACACATTAATATTCAGAATTACAGAAAAATATTATATTTCTCAGCAGTAGTCTGTCTTGTCCTGGTAGGCCTCACTGTCCTGTCTTGGTCTTACTATCCACACTTAGTCTGCGCTGATAGAGAAGAAGAGACAGCAAGATGGAGAGTAAGAGAGAAAATCCCAGTGTGTACTTAATGTCCTAACCCTGATCTTTGTAACATTGGCTACATTAATGGCACCAGATGAGTAGTCTTATTAGCTTCAGTTAGAAAGCCTAAAATGGTGGGTTTCAGGGTCAACTGACTCACCTTGGACATACTAATAAACTATTTTAATAAATATGAATTATGTATATAACTCCTAGATAAAATATATATTAAGATGCTACATGCAATAGCCTTATCTCAGCTTTATAGTGACATGAGATAATAATCATATGGTTATGAAAAATACATTTTAAAGTTTGAAACCCGAGATTAAATTTAGCTGACTTTTAATGGCATATTTTTATTATATAGATAAATTTTTTCTCACTAGGTATCACTGCTGGTCCAAATTAAGACTGTGTGGTGGCTTTAATCTCACACTTCTGATTTTAAAGTTATTAGAATTCTTGTAAGGGTAAATTAAATTTAATTTGGAAGTCTTGAATCCTTACTTTGGAAGTAATTACAAAATTCCTGTAAAGTTCTACTTCTTTAAACTATTGATACATATCCTGCCTCAGCATTCTTTTTTCCTTCCCTAAGGAAGAAACTGAGAATGAATGCTAGTGTATGCTATTCCTAGCTATTTGAAAATCCAAAATTATTAACAATAAGAATTTTTTATTATTACTGTTTATTTTTTAGGACAGATTCACAGATGCAACTGGCCAGCAGAAATCAAGCAGCGTGCTCTGGCACGAGCTGGGCTTCCTAACCAGAATGAAGTCAACCTGATTCTTAGCTTGCCAGGGGCTGTTTCCCCATTTAAATCTGAAGGCAACTGCTCAAGCCCTGGGCTTGCTAGGCTTACTTTTCACCTCCCCCACCACACTGCCTTAATCAATCAGTGATGCAGGGCAGGAGAGCCACAAGAAACCAGTCAAGCCATCATTCCCCTTACTTCTGCTGTCACGATAGCCCTGTTCAACAATTTGCTGAGCTATTTTTCAGAATACTGTTCAAAATATCTGTTGCAAACACAATAATAATTAATAAGCTAATTTGATTACTGTGTAGGCAGAATTAAGATGAGATTTCTCTATAGATACATAGAAGTTTCTTTGTTGCTTTGCTGCTACCCATAGCAAAAAAGGATGGACATAGATGTTAAATTTCCTAAAGTACTCAGTGTGTACTTAACATAAGTTAATTAATGACTTCAGCTCTTTGCCTGAAGAACAAATGCTGCAATTTTGTGAAGAATATGTAGTATTGCTCAAAGATGTTCAATACCTGTTTTAAATGAAAAATCGAACCCCTTAACTCAGGAGTTACTACAAGGCTCTCCAAAATAGCAGAGGAATAAATTTAATTGATATATCAGTAGTTACTACATTGCCAAGTAGAAATAAATCACTGTTCATACTACAGTGCACTTTACAGTAAAAAGAGTTGAGAGGAATTTGATTAATGGAATAAGGCACCAGGCACATTGCTTGTAGCATCACTGGAACATTTCTAAGAATTTTTGCTCCATATCTGTGGCCTGCGTTTGGTGATTCTTGATTGGTATAAAAGATTTACAAAATGTCCCAGTCCTTCTCCATCATTACTAAGTCAACCTTCTCTCACTTTCTGCAAGATTCTGACACCAAATAATTTGGTGATTATTCTTGTGATCACACTAAGGAATGTCATCATTATCACCAGAGCACATCCTACATAAAGTAAAGCTTAAGGTACAAACAAAAATGCTAAACTATGTTTGAGGATGAAAGGAGAGAGAATCAGTGTCATTCTGTTTCCACACAAAAGACAACTGTAGTGCAGCAACCAAGAAAAAATGTGTGCCATGAAGCTGGTATCAAATATTGAAATAAAATCTGACACAAACTTGAATCCAAATTCCAAACAAAGTAGTGTCTGCATTATAATAGTATACAGAAATCTCAACCAAGAATAGCAGTTCAGTTCCAGAAAGAGCTTAGAGTCGAGAGCCGTGAGACTGACCAAGGAGTAGCAGGAGAGAAGGAACTGAAGTGCAGAGTGATGGAGTGAGTTGGTCACGTTTACATGGAAAATGCTGCCAAATGCAACTCTGAACAGAAATCTACATTTTGCCCCAAATATTAACAGTCCTATATTCTACTATTCATTTTATCTTCAGACAGCATGGTTTTAAAGACCAAAGAGGACCTTTCCAAACTAGTTCAGACTCATAATCAATTTGAAGATATTGATAAATAATTACTAAGGCATATTTAGTAAAATTACAGTATAGAAATACTATATTTATGCATGCCTCTAAGAAAACAGATTAAAATTGGTGTGTTTAAAAGGTCAAAAAACATTTCAAATTGTAATTAGTCCTGGCTAAGGTCTCCAAATTCCAGAATTATTCTTGTGAAATTTATGAAACCCAACCAATCAAGACTTTCTCAATAATATCATAACAGCATTTGTGACTAAGGTCCCCAGATATGACTCTTTTGCCTTTGTTTACTGTAGCAATGATATAGAATGCCTTAATAAGAAGGCCTCAACACACTTTACAAAATAATTACCATGGTTTGGGTAGCAACAGATTTGGGAAAGCAACAGATTTGAGTTCCATTCATAGGATATTTCAACATAGCTTCTACTCTAGAGATAGCCAATACCAGAATTGAATTTCAAAGTAGAGCATAAATCTAAACATAAGCATTTTCTAAATTCCATATTATACTTACTTTACTTAAACCTGATAAGGTTATAATCTCTTTTAACAGTTACAGCCTGTTACTTCATGAAAGTATTTATGCACATCATCATGGCAACTGCCCATATTAAATGCATATTTAAAAACATAAATGTGAAACATTCTGATAATGCATGTCTTTATACACTTCACATTGAACTGCGAGCATAATATGTAGTTTTAAAAATTGGTTTTAGGGTGTCTTTTTCAATAGTCTTTTTCTTCTCGTCCTTAAATTGTACTAAAGACTGTTTTGCAATAGTGCCTAAATGAATAATTGAGAAGTCTTTAATTTCCTGTGTTTAATTCTTCAAGAGAATGCATTAAAGTGAAAAGATTTTATGCAGTGTATGACGTTATGTTTAACTGATTTGTTTCTTCCTCAAAATGTATCAGGCTTATAAGCCTACCAAAAATTCACGACTATGTCTACAGCCAAAGTTGTCTCTCCCCTTGCATTTTGAGATTCCATTATTATGGATTCCTACCACTTAGTTTAAGTTATTAATGAGGAGTTTGTAACTTTATGTGTAAGATACGAGTTTTCACTATGAATGGATCAGCTGATCCAGTCAAAATGGTTTGATGGGTATGTAAGAAAAGATGAAATATATGAGAGATTAATCAGCTTGAGAATGCCCCACTCACTGTGTATAATGGAGCCTCTTATTACTGGATACATTCATGTGTCTCTTTTTATCCCAGTTATAATTTCAGTATTTCTTCACTGCATAAGTATGTTCCACATACTTTCCTGGCCTGTCTTCCAGAAAACACACAAGAGGCTACACCATTTGAGGATTTGACTTCACTCCATAACGCCCTAACACTGCCTTTTTGCATACTTATCAGTTCCTTATTTTTTGATCAGGAATTTCATTGTGCGTTATTTTGTCTGCTCATGGTATTTTGCAACTGAGCTAATTATGATTTCTTTATAGCCAATACAATTAGAAAGAGCAAGCAGAATTTTTCCTTAGTGGTGACAATTGGAGTCCAAGTGCTAAGATGATGAGCACAACTATCTGCTATTGGTCTCAAAGGAAATCTGTCTGCAGCTTAAGGGTTCAAAATTGAAACCTTCACATATATTTCAAGCTTGTTAGCTGAGAGTTTCTTGATACTGAGTCTGCAAACACTTGTCTTGAGGATCCAGACAGTCAGGATTTAGTCACCCAATTCATTCAGTTATTATTGTTGCTTATTTATAATAAGCTAATAAGGTTTAAAAGAAAAAAAATGGGAGAGAGAAATGACTAATTGAGCTGCATAAAGAACATAACCAAAGGACGGATGGTGAAGACTTCTTAAAATATGGTGCAAATATCCAGGGACTTTTGTGGAGAGTCTCTGGCTGTGTGCTGTGAACAAGCCAGGGCTTGATGCCACTGTGCTACACGGAAGGATTTCCCTGAGACACCAGAGACAAAAGGAAAGTAAACAGAAGCTGCTCTGCCCTCGACCCAGGCTGCAGGAGGGGCGTTGCCGCTGCGCATGAACAGTCTGTGAACAGTGCCCTGCAGCCAATCACCATAGTGGGGGGGGATGAGTGACTGTGAGTGTAACCAATTGTAGCCTGCACTTGCCGCATGGCCTTTTGGTATAGAGTATATAAGGCTTGGAAAAACGTGGTCTCGGGGACATTGATATTCAGTGTTGTTTAAGAGTTCATTAAAGAGTACGGATGGTAAATTCACATTGAATTAGACTCCTTACTCTCGCCCGGCCCGCCCGTTCGATCAAAGAGCTTATGCCGGCGTCTGGATTCATCGAATTTGCTACCACTACAGACTTTACACTCAAAAGTGCAAAGAATCAGTTTTTGTGTTTGCTTAAATAAAGTGACTTGAAACCAGACCAGTGTGACCAGGCATCCCATCCAAGTTTTAACTTCAAAGGATAGTCTGTCAACAGCTCCTCCCTTTCCACAACTCTCCTTCAGTTTCTTCCAGTATATTCCAAATGTCCTCTGCAGCAGCCCTGGTCAAACTTCCAGAAATACAGAAATCTTATAATGACGGTCATTGCACATTAAAAATGCTCCTCTGTATCCCTCTTGTGGCGAATCCTCAAGATACTGTATGTGAGGGTAGCAACATAGATTTCAAGTGTCCAGTTGATCCAATGTATCGCACACCAGGCTTACTGTCTTCAAATCTGCCAGTGCTGGTAGATGTACATCCTTTAAGGAAGAAGAAACAACGACCCACTTTCTCTCACTTTTGGCTTAATGCTGTAATCGCTGAAGTTGTATGAGAAGGGAATCACCTCTATTTTAAAAGAAAACACTGGCACTGCTGAATTTTGTAGAAAGCGTAAGTCTAAAAGAAACATGCTTTTAGAAAACCTGCTATCATAGCAGGTCAAAGAGATGAACACATTCAGCTCTTTTCTACTACAACACACTTTTGCATCTTCTGAGAAGCAGTGCAGGGAACTTACTATCAAAAAATGAGGTAACTAATGAATTCCGTTCACAATATGAGAAAAGAAGAATGGCCTAATTGATTTTGACAAAGGGTCTGGTTAGTACCCTGGTCTCCTTCTGTGGCCTTTAGCTGTTGCTAAAGCAAGAATTAAAAAAGACAAGCATACATGTGTCTTCCATCCAGCACCACTTCCCAGGTCTGAATATGTTTAGCTTGAATGATTTTCAGAGCTTGTTGTGCTTTGCCTGTTCAATAACACTCAACGTAATTCTCTTCCAAGTCCTTTTTCACTTTTCCTTTGGAACTGCCTGCATGCACAATATCTTGCAGCATGGGGTTCTACAGATCTCCTGCCCATTAAGTGAAAACTACCTACTTTTGTACATATTTAATCTGACTTTCAGAGGCTCCTTGTTCTCATATTGGGAGAATGAATAAACCATCCATGTTCACCTTCTCCTTGTCACTCAAAATTTAAAATATTTCTAACATGTCCCTTCTAGATGACCTTTTTTTCCTAAATGATGATCGCTAGCCTACTCAGTTGTTCTTCAAAAGAAAAGCATTCTACAGTTTTTGTCACTCCTGTTCTGTCCTTGTTTTTCTGACTTTCAAATTACAAAATAATCTACCTGGGAAGAGGGTGCCATTATGAACTGCAATATATGTGCTATGGTCAGAAGGATAATAACTTTTTTTGATTGATTTTCTATTTTTGTCACTAATTGATAATATTTGGTATGTTTTTTTGACTGCTATTGAGCATAGAGACGATTTTGTCACGAGACATAAGATCTCATTCTTGAGTGGTAATAGTCACCTCAAAGTTCATTATTTCTGATGTGAAATTAAGATGTTTATTCCCATGTGCATCACTTGATATTTACCTGCAATGAATTTTATATGTCATTTGGTTAGCTGGTCACTCAGCTTCATGGTGTTCTTCTATAATTATTCAGTGTTCTCTCACTGTCACTACTGCGAGCAACTTAGTATCATCAGCAAATATTCCCATCTCACTGCTCATCTTCCTTTCCTAGGACATTATGACTGTTTTGAAAGGCACAAGTTCCAGTAAAGACCCCTTGCAAAACTGCACTGTGATCTCACTCCTTTCAAAAATACTGTATTGCTGTCGTTTACTCACTTTGAAAAAAAAGAAAAAAAAAAAAAAAAGAATAGCCAATTTAAGTAATAATTAACCTTTGTAAGAAATCTTCTGAAATTACTGCCTAGGTTCTTTAAAAATCTTTGGTGAGGGATATTTCCAGAAGCATAGAAGAAATCCAGTATGTTTTATTAACAAGACCATTTTTACACACATTTGTTAACAACTTCAAAATCTGCAAGAAGCAAATTTTCCCTTTACAGAAGGCACACTGAATCCCTCAAGTAGATTATATTTATTTATATACTTGTTATATACACATGTCTACCAATTTTTTTTTCCTTTTTTTCATTGATTCTACTGATTTTCTTGGAGTTATTCAGGGACTTCTCAGTGTTGAGTATCATGTGTGCATATCAAATTAATCTTTAGACATCAAAGACATTTCATCCACCTGTGTCTGACTGCAGTTGTTTGAACCTAAAATTCATGGATCAGTCTAATTTGATGTGTCAGATTTCTTTCATTTTATATACTTAAAATCCTCTTTTGAAAACTACTGACTAAAGTAGCATTAAGTAATTCACCTTGTAATTATCTAACTGCAATTATTGGTATTAGTCACATAATCATAACAGCACCAGTTTTGCAAAGTGTTAAAATCAGCAGTTGTTACTGAGCAGTTTTTGTCCATAAGATAGAAGTGTTTTGAAAAACAAGCACAGAAAGGTTATCAGAATGCTTAATTCAAAAAAAACCCACATCTGAAATCGAAGCATAACAGTGTTTTGTACTTGTCATTGCTCATCTCTAATCCACATATAGCTCATACATATTCTGGCCAGCAACAACACATGCACTCTATCCCTTTATCCTGGCAGACATCAAACACAGCAACTGAAGTAAGCATTTAGACTACAAACAATTATTTTTAGTCAGCTCCTTAAAAGCTCCTAAACATCACAGAACACCATTGATAAGCTTCCCATACGTTTAGTGATGTTGTTGCCACAGCTTCTGACGTGATTGTGTAGGGATATTAAGACATCCAGAAATAACTGTTTGGGGGATGATTTTCTGATAGGATATCTAATGAATTAATATTCCTGTTCATGAGACGAAACTATTTGCACTGCAGGCACCTGCTGAGTGGGATTCCACACAAGCTTGCCAATTCACCTGACTCATGACCCATGACTGTTCCGTTCTTAGGGTCAAAGACTGACATTTGTGACAAACTGATCTGTGCTACAAATATCTCTGACAGCTAAGATTAAGCTACAGCTACAATGCTTATTTTACATCATCATGACCAAGAACAGACTAAGGATAAGAGCAGAGTGTTCACACTGACTGCACTGTTTATAACAAGGATGAACAATCTCAGACAAGTCTGACCTTATACCTCTGTGGCAATGTTAGTAATAGACAACATGTATGATTCAAGTAAATCCTGTTCATATAAAAAAATAATAACTGGTTAAGCTCTGATTGTGAAAGCTCAAATAAAATAAAATACTAAAAATAAAGATTCCAGCTTTGGTATTTTATACTGGTAGGGTGACAGTCAAGGATGTGCGAAGTCATTGAGTATCCTCATCACAGAGGAATCAAGATGTATTGTAAACCTAAGTAAGCCTAAGTCTTGTAAGAATCCTAACCATGATTTATGGATGAAATTGACCTGGATGCATTAGGATGAATGTACAATTTTTCATGCTTTATCCTATGCAGCTCAACTTCAAAATATTTTACATTAACCCATCTGTAATTGGGAGACAAAAAAGTTATTTCCTTTCTTGAGATAAGTGGAAGACACTCTCAAACAAGAGAGAACTTCAAATCTATCTTATATTTTGTGTATATTGCATGTTCCATTAAAAAAAATATACTCACGTTATAAAGGCTTGTACCTTCTATAGGTTTTTACTGTATTTCAAAATATTATTCTCAGGATGACAGAATGTCTGTCTCTTGCTTTCCCTTTACTTTTGATAAAAATTCCATGATGGAGCTTTGCAAAAAAACATAAGAAGGATTTGCCATCAGGGATCTGTCTGAGTAGTAATGGCAAGATATCCTTGTAACCACATAGACTAGATCTGCAAGCCCTATATCATTCACTTAGCCTGAAAAAAAATTCTTCCTTGACTACTGAATAATTGCGTAGCTGATGACTCCCACTTAGAAAGGGCACTTAAATGTATCAGCAATGTCGGTGTTGACATCTGTCAAGGTCATCTTGATGCAGCCTTTTATAATTACTCATTTTCATGAAGCATATGTAGACTCAGTGCGTGCCTTACTTTTCTTACAGACAGCGATAATGGAAACCTAACAACATTTTGAAATGCTTAGATTGTCATGATGGAAGTTGTTCTGGGATTAATATGGGCATCAAGGGAAAGGGACAGGATGCTACACCTGAATTTCAAGCATGCTATGACGGTCTGGACTTTTGGGCGTATAGGCTGAACTATGCACGTTATTTAACTGTCTCTTAAATGCACAAATGATGCATTTCCCAGATAACCACATCCATCTTAAAAATGGAGGCTCAGAATGGATCTCTAGACATCTTAGGAAGATCAAATGATCGAAGAGGTGAATAAAGACACTAAGAAAAAGACAATTAATCTTCAAAGTTCAGTATGTACTACTTGAGCAGCGAGCTCCAAAATGCTTCTGAGACAAATGAGCAAGGATACAACTGACTTATGAATTTACAGAAGCTGTTCTGAAACTTGACCAAACAGATGCTGAAGCCTTGCTTAAAATTTTTGAGAACCACTGACTACCGATCAGATTGATCTTTTCTACCTGTCAGTTAGCCATCTACTTCTATTAGACCTTAACAATTTACTTGAGGATACATTTTATAAAATGCAAAAATATGTCTATTTCTAAATGAATCATCCCGAGACTGAGGCTACCTTTCAAAAATTCTATGACCATTTATCCTATCTGAAAAGTAAATTATTTTTAGGTAACAACTCAAAGAAGATGGAAAGAGAAGGAAGGGAGGCAGAGAGGGAGGTCAGGCAAATCTATCAGGAAAAGAAGTCATATACTGCCAAAAAGAACTTGGATGATGTAGAGAATTGTGTCTGACCATTTCAATGAAGATTAACAGTTGAAGAATAAAACGTTGTTAGAAAACTGCATTGTTTTCTGTAAGTCATACAAACTAGCTCAGTTTTGCAGTTTCTTACCTGTATTAAGTATAAACTTGACTAATGCTGAAATGGTAGGATGGAAAAATATAGTTAGCACAACACGGGAGGTTGTTGTCACCAGGAACACAGCTATTGTTATGAAGCTACTGGTCAGCAGTAGTTATCCTATCTAATCAAAGGATACAGTTAGATACATTTGTTTTAAAATTATCTTTATAATCTGTTACTTTGAGTGGTACAAACAGCTGAAATTTCAGAGATTAATATTCATAGTGTATTTTCACTTGGTTTGTATTGTAAAAGGTGAACACATGATGGGGATAAAAGTATAAGCAAGTCAAATAATAGGACCATTGCCCTCTTGGTTTGTGTTTTACCTATGTCTGTTATACAGATTACTAATAACTTTGTGTATTACAGGAAAAATGATGGTCAGATGACGGCATGACAGCCTTTGTCCCTTCAGTCAGTGACTGAGCCCAAGGGTAACACTCTACAATGGCAGCATCCATGGCACTGAATCTGAAGCCAAGGATCTGTTAAGATCATTGACATTCAAAACCCACCTGGACACATTCCTGTGTAATCTCACCTAGATGTTCCTGCTCCGGCACGGGGATTGGACTAGATGATCTTTTGAGGTCCCTTCCAATCCCTAACATTCTGTGATTCTGTGAAGATATTCCAGTTCTTCTGCTTGCCTCTGGCTTAAGAACATATCTTTCTTCATATACTGAAAAAGCATAATATTCCATTGCTCTGCACAGAAGCATGTTTTAAAAGAGTAATGGTGGATGACTCTATGGGCTGTGACAGTGAATCTGAAGTATTTTTCTTTTATCAGTAGAACCATGAAAGAAAAATATTGCTGTGCTTTTATAACTTGTACAGTTTGTTCGTGTATAAATTGTAATGGTTTACAATATGTGGGCACCCACAAACACATACAACCTGAATGTCAACTTCACAATATTATCCAACAATTTCAAATACTTACTGCCTCTGAATCTCCCTTTATTTGATTTAGCTCCTGCACATTTCTCTTTATGATTAGCTGTAACAAAAATAAATCTGGAGTACTTAAGAAAACACTTCGCTGCAGAATAGTAATTGTTTCTGACATCTTCTGTCTGAAGCAGATGGCTGATCTCAAAGAAAGCAAATGAAGACAGAGCTTATAGGATAGAACCTGCTCTAGTGCAAAATGAAGATTCTTCACTGACTTCAGAAAATATAATGATTTATCAACAGTATAGTGAAAAGAATGTTCACTTTATTTCTGGTATCAAACTTTTGACCATGTTTACTGAAGATAAATTCTAGTCAAAATATTACAAATATAATAAAAATGTGTACTATCATTGCATGCTCATACTAATGATTATTTCATTGTTTTGAAAATATTAGAATGCAATTCAAAAACATTGGCTTATTATTTGATTACACACTGTACAAAAACGGGGAGCAATGTGCTGACCACGCAGCCACAAGCAAAAATGTATTTACACAAATCATCTGATAAATGCTTAATGAATAATACTGTGATTGTTTCCTCAGTTTGTGGAAAGAAGTAGACAATTCCTTGGGTAATGCATTCCCAATTACCACATTGTCCCATTCTACACAGTGATGTTGCCAGCTGCCCTCCAACTCCAGGAATTCAGTGAAGGTGATTATATGAAAAGCAAAGAAGAAAAAAGGTTTGAATAACTATGGTTGAATCTGCATGATTGACAGTTAGAAGGAAATTTTGAACCTCAACCTTGACAGATGAGCCAAGTCCCTCCGACTCAAAGAAGGACTCCTGAAGGCAAAGCTCTGGTTTTCGGCTTGACCAGCAGCTGCGAGAAGGGGCTGCAGTGGGACAAGGACATGTCAGATATAGTTGGCAGTTTTTCATGGAGGAAAATGTTTTCCTCATAACTGTCATTTAAACTCTTTTAAAGCACACACTCGCACAAATCCAGTTCACCCTCCTAGTTGTATGGAACACGGCCTGTGCATAGTTCTCCAAGTATACAGCATTAATCCCACAGATTAGAAATGAACAGGAAATTAAGAACAGATGTTTCATAGCAGTGTTGTGTTAGAGATGACTGAATTAGTGCCGAGAGTACAAATATACCCACATGATATCCAACAGTGCCAAGCCTGAGTCCTCAATTACCTTACACATGACTTAATGCTTCCAGCTCCAAAACCATCTCATTCAAAGCTCTGGGATTTCTTCACAGCAGTGCATTGCACTTTATGGACACACTCTAGTGTCTCTTGAGATTACTATCTGTTTCTCATTCTATCAACTGCACAGTGCACGGTCTGCTACATCAGAAAACATTTCAGCCGTCAAGGTTAGTTCTACCATTATAAACTCAACTAAAAAAAAGTGCACCTTGCAAATAGCAGTTAACATCTTAAAAGGTGGTTTTAGTTTACTGCATCTAAGGACACATAACATCTACAGAGCACTAGAATGAACAACCCTAATATTTAAAGACCAGCAAATATGCCTCAAGAATAAAAAAATTATATTAAACAAACATTCTATTTATTAAAAGCTAAATAGGATACACTGGGCAGTCAGAGATTGCAAGGAAAGAAAATTAAAATCTTCAACTAGCTTTAAATCAGATAGTGAGATGTCAAGCCATGGCACAACATCAATGTGGTTAACTGAAATATTATTTTTCACAGGGTGTTAAAAACAAGATTGTCAGTATAGTAAGATTATGTTGGTTTGGTTTGGTTTGGTTTTTTTAAAGGGAAGAAAACAGAGGGAGGGAAATACTTCTGCAAGGAATATATTAGAGACATAAATAAATTATGCATGAACAGTGATCTATACCAAAGAAAGCATCAAATAAGGACAGCAATGAACACATGTAGATTTTGAAAGTGGTGAAATGGAAACAGGACAGTTTCAGAGACAAAATAGTGAACATGTGTCTCTAAAGTGACAGAGCTCTATGCTCCATTTGGAAAACAGCAAGTGATGATTGCCATAACTGGTTAGTCTAAGAAGTAATGCTGGAGAGAGAAAATAAACAACTAACCACTGTCCAAGGTACATTCCCACAGAGAGCAGGAAAAAGTGCCTTCATCTCCTACATTTTGAGAAAAATAGACCCAGTGAAAATATTTCTAATGTAAACATTTTTCTTAATTTGTTTTTCCAAAAACACAATGTTACATGTTCTCCTATTAAATATTATTCATTATTGTACTTGTTTCACATTTTGAGATTTCATTTGCAAAAACGAACATGCTGCTGAAATTAAATTTTTTGAATTCTCAGCAGAAAGACTTTTCAATTAGTATTGCAGAAAGCCTTACAATCTGGAAATCAGTAAATCTTCTAGAAGAACATTTTTTGCAGCAAAGTTAAGACCAAAAATTCAATGGACATCTCCCAGAGATAGTACAAAATAAATTCAGCAGAAATATGAAACAAAGTAGTTTTTCAGTGGCACTACTGAACATGTATTGGAATTAATAACAGTGCTCACATGAGAGATTCATATAATGATCTCAAGCTTCAGTTGTGTAATACCAAAGAATGATCCTGAATATCTACATGTATCTTTAACGCTCTTTAAAATATCACGGTCTTTCTGACACAAGACTGCTTCTTCTTTAGATAGTTTTTCTCATTAGATGGGTCTCCATACCAAACCAAATATAAATTTGCTTTTACCCCTTTTAAAGGGATTAGAAGAGCATTTTCCAAAGAACAATGGGGAGTAGGTCAGTATCAGTCTCCTTGGCATTGGGATGCACTGCAATATGGGAATTGTCAGATTTCAGTCAATTGTGAAGTAAGTTTATCTAAGGTTACCATAGCATTTATATTGCCAAGTATCATCTGGCATAGATATGTTATGCAAGCAGTAGAAGACAGGTATTTTGCTGACTCTATGTATCTTTATTAGATCTATTTACAGTTATTTGTTGTAAGGATCAGGTGAAACTACATCAGCTTAAGTCTTTAGATACTAAAATTGTAAATGTTTCAAAGTGCAAAACTATCGTAGTCACAGAAACCTATTATAATTCCTCAACAAAGAAAGGGCAAGTAGACTATAAACTGACTGAGGAAATAAAAGTACAAAAAGGCCAAAGTACTAATAAGAATAGGGAGATTTTTATTATCTAGGTACAACCTGGAGTACATTAAGCGTGGTAACGAGATTGGAAGAATGGGTAGATGCACACTTGTAATAGTAAATAGTGTTCACATTCAACTTCGCAAATAAATAACAACACGGTGGTTTTCTTGGTGTGAAGTAACACAGAAGATATGTTTGAAGACATTAAGGTAAAATTGAATCTGTGAAAGTAGATAATATTGCTGTGCTTGTAATCAAAGTAAAAATAGAATAAAAATAAAACTTCCTTAGGCCAACCAGATAGGTACAAGATACACTTAGTAAAGACAAATGATGCATGCATAATAATGGTACTTTGTAAAAATACATCAGGTATAAAGCAGAGTGTGGGCATAAATAACATAAAGAGTGTCTTGAGAAAAATATATTGTTTATCAAACACCTAAAGGCCCAGGGAGAGAAAATAATGATTACTATATAGAAAACACAAAAACTGTAGAAAATTAATAAGGTTGGTTGCAGCGAATCAGCTAATAAAATAAAGATAACAGAATAAAGCAAGATATACAGTAAAAAGTTCTACTTACACAGACATGTAAAGCAGAAAAAGGGAAGGAATGGGATATGCTGGTGTTGGAGACCGAGAAGGTTAAGATGACTGGAAAGGAAAAAAAAAAAGAGTAAAAAAAGGGCAGACATCAACATTCAAACAGAGGAAGAAAAACCTTAAAATTCTTCCTCATTGTACACTGAACAGGTAATTGGGCAATTAGAGCTATGCAAAGCACTGAGAGCTCCAGGCTCAGAGGAATTATGTTTTAGAGTTCTAGAGAAGGCAGGCAGAGAAATAGGAAAACTATCGGCCAAATTTAATAGCACACCAAGGGCAAGGAGTACCAGAGGGCTGGAGGGCACATAATGCCACACCAGTGTTGAGGAATGGAACAAAAAGGATGTGTAAAAATCTTAATACCCACAGGAGAGATACCAGATACGTTAAGAGACCTGAAAGAACTATGCTTAAAAAATGACTGCCGTGTAAGCTAGTCAGTGGGAGCCAAAATGGTTTCATATACACAAGTTCACAGCTGGATTCATAAACAAAGGTAAAATAGTAAATATGAAGCCTCCATGTTAAATAAGAAAACATATTTGCACCTTAGAAGAGCTTGAATTACAAATGCACTTTAGACTGATTTCAGTTTTTGTAGGATCCCTTTATGTGATAGATTTTCTTGCAATATGGTTTTTCGACACAAAATAAGAGAGTTCTTGTGTGCATTTCACTCATTTATGTAGGTTTCGCATATGAAATTCGTTGTTAGAGACGTTTTTAAGGTAAAGAGTAACAATCATAGAAATGAAATACAGTTCAGGGCTCAAGTATGGATCATAAACAAACCATTTAGGCCCAAACTCAGCAGTGCAGTTGTAAGCATAAGTTAAGTTCATGAATACATCTTTTTGTATATAGAAGAGCTTACCACTGAAAAGAACAGTACTCTGCAAATCAGTAAAGCTTGTGAATTACTTCATTAATTTAGATTTTGAGAAGATATTTGCATAAGGTTACTGAATAGGAATTAGGTCAAGTGTTTACTTAAAAGTAACTATGTGCCTAACTTAGCATTTCATTGAAATAGAGTGAAATTTTCTGTGCTTAAGTTCTGTCAATATAAACAGAAATAATTATTTCTTTTTTTTCTTTTATGCAGCATAAGTGCAGTAAGTAAGCTTTCGATTGCAAATTTCAAGAAAGAGCAGCTGTATATATAAAGCACCCGCATCATTGGCCCCTCATCTAATTCAGAGCCTGCAGGTCCTGCTACAATATACCCAGGACTTTCCAAACATTAGAGATTTTGTAAATAACTTCTTACAACTAGATACTAAATAGAAGACATCAGCTTGAAAACTGAGGGAAACTGGATTCAGGGCACTTAAATTAATTATGTTTCCAGGAAATAAAATTTGTTTGGAAGGAGGAAGTTCAGGACCTTGACACAAAAATGCTTCATTTGATTAAACTGCATAACAGAGACTGAAGAAATATGACAATACTTTCTTGGTTTTGTACACATTGTAAATTTAAGCATGGGCTCTTGTGCAGTTTAAAAGCTGTGTAAACTTAATGCCAATAATGTTGATAAAATACTGAGAAGCAGAACAAATTAATTAATTTTTGATAGTTTTAGTTTACGGACTAATAAATTGTGCTTGCAGTTTATTGCACAGAGCACATGGTAATGATGAGATGGGAGACAGAATATTTTCACAAAGACTCAACTAAAAGCAGCCACAAACCAGAACACAGACCAACAAAAATATTTCAGGTCATTATAGGTAGTAATTTAAAAGATTGGAAGCGTCTATGTAATATTACACACCATTTTTTCTTAGTTTATATAGATACATACTACAGGATACTCTTAGGCATAAACTTGAAGTCACTGATGGACAGAACAATTTACTTTAAAAATTAACCACAGCTTTCAGCATTTCTTCAAGAGTTAACTGTTTATAGTCCAGTTAAGAAGAACTTGTAGCAGAACCCTCAGTGATAAAGCTATCATCTAGTTTTATCACTAGAGTTTTTACAAACCTGTGCAATCATCAGGAATGTAGATACATAATTTAAAAAAAAAAAAAAAAAAAAAAATTGTCCTTCCACAGCTTCAGAAGTGAAAAGATAGCTCTTGAACTGTAGGAGAAGGAAAATTAAGAAGGCTCTTTGAGAATTTCCGTCCTCTTCTTATAAAATCTTCAGAAGAGCTGAGTTGCCTTGATAAGAAGGTGAAACAGAGGTCTTTATGGGACTGAGTGAACAGAAGGCTTCATTGGGAGTTCCTTGTTTTTAACCAACCCAAGGGTGATATATCACCCTTCTCCCCTCTGCAGCACACTTTGTGCAGGCAGCTGTGGCTGCTGCTCCTCTTCCACTGGAGCTTTACGGCATTTGTTTATGTATCTTGTTATGCACAGGGTTCAACTCACTTTTTCTTTAGAATAAGGAGATATTTTTTTACCTCCCACATAGCACAGCCTGAATGGAGCAGGTACATTTCAGCCTCCTTTTAGAAACTTATAAATCTATGAGGATGTATGACAGTTAGGTCACCAGAACATACAAGATTCTTGGTGCTCACCTTCTTCCCTTTTCCTCAACCCTCATAAAGCAAGGGCACTGGAGATATACCTATATGTGTTTTTTGCAGTCTCTTTTCAGGTTAAGGCATGGGCACTGTTGAGTTCAGCCCACTCATGAAGGTTATCCTCACAATCAGGAGAGCTAAATGCTTTTCTTATGAATGAATATTTTAATTTGGAAACAGAAATTACATCTGAAAATTGCATATTGCTTAGATATGCATGGCAATGTTTAAGATCTGGACATGTATCTGAGTAGGAGTTTTCTGACCTCGAGCAAATTTGTGGAAAAAGGAAAACTTTATGGTTACAGAGACAGCAATAAAAGAGTCAAGTTCTTCCTCCTCTGATGGAAGAAATACAAATAAAAGACTCGTCACAACCAAAGAATCTGTGCACAGATATTAGGCAGAATGGTACATACCAATAAAAATAAAATAAGAAGGCTAATGGCCAAGATGTGAAACCTTGAGAGAAAGGTTTACATAAGGCATCAATAAAAGGAGAAGTTTAGAAAAGAGTGGCCAGACTACAATTCATCACAGCAAATCACACATCTTTCTCTACGCTACCTTTTCAATGTGGATATGTGCAGGTACTCATAGGCTGTTAGTATCTGCATGACCAGCCACATGAAAGTCCTCCATCACTTACTAACTTATACTTGCCCTACTGCAAACGAAAGACCGGGTATCACGGTTTGAAAATATAAATTGCTCTTAGTAACACTTGATGCATTTTGGATGTGACTGATCTTTGAGCTGCTTTCTTCCCTCAATGTGTGCCATAAACAATGTGTTGCAAAAAAAACTTCACTGATACACCAAGAAGCAGAGATTATTACAACTTTTATACTACTGTCTCTCATGGCAAGTTCAAACTAATTCTACCCCTTAGTTAGTAGAAAAGAGATGTGTGTGAAGATATTACCATTACATATATGTGTTAATCTCTTTTTGTGTTACACTGCAGTAACTTTTTAGTCCACTGAAATCTTCAGGCAAGCACAGGAATGGGAGAGAGCTATATGATCATCAAAAGTTATATTTAACAAAGTCTATACAAATTTGTTAAGAATAAGTGGTTTGTGTGGAAAAAGTCTGCAGTATCCCTTACCAAGGATGCCATTCATCACTAGGTGCCTTTCATCTGAAATCATCCAGACAGGGGTAGGACTCAGCTACAAGACAAAACCACAAACCCACATGAAACCATGATCTCTTCATTTCAGCCCTCATAACAATGCCACTTGTCACTCACTTAGCCTCCTGTGTTTCTTGACATCAGATGTTAGAAACAGTGTATGAGTGAAAGGAGATTTAAAAAAAAACCAACAGACTAAATCTAATTTTAAAAGTACTTTTGTGCTTTCATTTGGAGTTAAATATCCTACCATACTGGACTAGAGACTTAAGACTTTTCTTCTGAACTGTTTCTCAAGATGCCATATTAATTTAGAGCACTCCCATTTTTATATCTGTCTGTCTGTTGGTTTATCTAGCTGTCATTGAGATCTGTATGCCTACATGAAACACTGTGATATTTGGGTTTCTATTTCTAAGTCAACCACCATATAGCCAGCTGTTACTGGCAATCTCAATGAAGAATCCAATAAGCCAGAATTATGTCAAACAGTGAGACCTCACAATGGGCTCTCACAGAGCCCTATATTTTAGATCAAGGTATCAGACTAAAATATAGCGGTGTGTTCTGCAGAGAAAACTTCCACCAATTCCACAGTTTTCATGGGTACAATACAATGTGTAAATGGCTTTTTGTAGTCATAATCCCAGGATTGGTGTTATAATCTTGTTTCTTACAATTATTTTCTTTCCTCCAAGCATGCTAGTTTTGGGCTGAAATTCTAACATTGAAGATAACATTTAGCTATCCCATGCACTAGAGTACAGTGTAGATATGCCCAAGCTAGAGCTTAACGCTAGTGCCAGTGTTGTAGCTAAACCCATTAGATTTTAATGTGGCATTACGTTTTTAAATTTTTATGTGGATATATCAAATCTGCTTTGCTACTCAAAGATCTCTACATTGTGCCATGCACCCCTTGCCTTCTCAAAAGCTTGTAATGAGCAAAAAGGAAACACACCTTAAACATAATGCCAAGAATTGATTGTTGAAATTATAGAAATCTTAAGTAATAAAAGTAAAAAATAAGTAATAAATTATTTCAGGTCAAATTACAGGAAAAAAAAAAAGTAAATCATTGTTACAGAAAAGGTTTTAATAATCAATAACACAATTAAAATTGCATACACTGACTCCCTAATTATATGCTCACTCTCCTGGGAGAAGTATGATCTATATGATTTCCTTCTTGCTCTAGAATCCACCTGGGCTTTTTCCATATCTGCTAACATAATCTACATCTGTTCTTTCTTCTGTGACCCTGTTTCCAAAGTTACTGTATATCATGCATTTTATATTTGTTAGATACTTGTGGAATTTTACCTTTGTTATCCTAAAACCAGTTCTTGTCAGCTTCCTGATCTGCATTTCTTTATCTATCTTCTGGTAAGTTGTTTATATATCACTGGCATTAGCCTGTGTCCATCTTACTCTCTTACCGTCTCACCTCTGTACACTGCTACAGTGCACAACATGTCCCCACTTTGGGGGCTTCTGATGCTATTCCATTCTCCTGTTTTCCTTTATGCTCTAGGTTTGCACTATAAATAATTAATTCTTCAGAACAAGATATATTATGCAAAAAAATAATCAAAAGCAAACCAAACCAGCCATAGACACTGGGTCACTAGAAAAATTGCAGTTCCAGTTAAATTTAAAAAAAAAAAAAAAAAAACACAAACAACCAAACAAAAACAGACAAAAAACCCAAACCAAAACAAACACACACACACACACACACAAAACCTCATCTGTGAAGTCCTGTGAAGACAGTACAAAGACTGATTTCTATTACTAGCATTAACAGAATTGTACTTATACTTTACAGCACCCTGTGCAGTAAAATCCCAAGAGAAAATACAAACTTCTTGATAATTTGACAGGACCTTTCAAAATTTGTTGAGTATAATCCACACTGATAGACAGAGCTAAAACATTCTATCTTGTTATCCACTGTCACTTGATGGAGATTGATTAGACAAGGCTGCCCAATTTCTTGGCTTCGGTACCCTTCACATACCGAATTCCCTCTCTTTGTGCCGTACACCCTCTCACCAGCTGTTTACATAGCATGTGGTAACTTAAAAACAAATATCTGAATGGAACATGCTTCAAAGCCGTCTTATCCAGTATTTTTAATATGCCCCACTTGGAAGCCTATCAATAATACTTTTTAGAAACACGTTTTAGTACAAAAAAATAGAAACTTAAAAAGTCAAGTTAACTGAAAGGAGTAGATGTTTACATTGGTGCCCAAGGGTGCCATATCACTTCGGTATTACATTATTGTTAACATTTCCTACAATCTATCTCAGACACTTATATCTACTGGGGAATTCCCTGATGGTTACAGCAGTCAACATCATGGTTTGATAACATAACCAATTGCAGTTACATTTCTGACCTAAGACTCTGAAATACATAGCACTGTTATTTCATTTTGTTATAATAGTTCTGAATTGTCAAGCCTAATATAAAAGCAAGTCAAATTAACAGAGATTATAGTTGACATCATCATTACACATGGGTTCTGATTGTCAGTAAATATAATAAAAACTACAATATATTTCTTTGAATCATAATCAGTTATTTTTTGAGTTTTCCCTCATTACATGTTTTATTTACCTGTACAATTACATACATACAAATGCCAGTTTTCAGTGAGGAAGCTTATGGCAGAGTCATTAGCTTATTATTCTGTTGCAGTAAGTAAGTAATGTAAGCCTTTAGGAAAAGAATAAACCTCATATGTATCTCAGCAAGAAAACTTCACCTTGTGTATATTGCTTCTTGCATAAAGATTTCCCTAACTAAAACTTCAGGTTGCCATAGTGGATACAAACATGGCAGAAACATGCTCTCTTTAATTCAAATTCTTCAGCTATATTTCTTTGCTATTAGCTTAAATGTGACTTGAAATATTTTATTTAAAATGCTATCTAGAAATAAACCCATTTTAGAATGCTGTAATAATAGCTTTGTTATAAAGTAAAGTCACGGTATCTAAGAAACTGATTGAAAGGAAACTATAGCCTCCTTAAGGGAGTACATGGTCATTTAATTTAATTATCTCATTCCAACTGGTGATAATATCCAAAGGGAAACAATTTCTAAATTTACTTTTTATTAAAACTTAATTCAAGCACAGCTAGTCAAATTTATAGATACTGCAAATGTATTTTAGCTTCAGCACCACTGTCAGATTCATTACCCATCACTTCAGAAATCAAATGAGGAGAAAGTCCTGTTATTCTAAAATACAAAAAAAATAGACAAATACAAAATAATGAGACTGTAAAAAGGAAATTATTTAACACAGATCAAAGTGAAGTGGCAATTATATGAGTGATATTTTTTTCTACTTTTCTTAAAACTTAGACATTTCTGTGAACTTCCAGAAGAGCAAGAAACTCCCGGGGGAGTCTTCTGATGCATCTTTTCTAACCATTTCCAGTGTCATATTCAGTCCGCAATGGCAATTCCCTATCATTTATTCCCATTTGAGTCTTAGTTGTGCACAACTGGTACCCAGCAGTGATTTTCTAAGAGACATGAATACATACATTTGAAGGGAGAAAAACCCTTCTGAGGACTATTGGTATATATTGTAGGGCAAGAAGAGATTCTCGTATGTAGTATTGTACTGCTTTTTCACTGCCACTCTTGAGCTTGACCCTGTACTATAATCATCGTTAGTTACAAATACTAACCACTTGAGAACAGTACTCAGTTTGGCAAACCATTAAAAATAAAAGTGAACAAGGCCATTAGGAATTGTTGGCAGTAAAACTATTCAAAGCCCTTATACCTTAACCTACACTGGGCTTAATTGGGAAAAGTCCACTTGGCACGGCTGCAGCAAAGACTTATTTCCTGCTCTTCTAGAAAGTAAATAGCTGTTTTCTCCCTACCTTCAAGGTGACATCTCCCATGCTACAGAGCAATTCAAAGATAAAAGGTATTTTTAGCTCTCCTTGTAGCTCTTAATACAGTTATGGCCATTACACAGCAGATTAGTTTTTCACAGGGATGTTCTTAGTGATAAAGCAGGCTTGGGGCCTATCACACTCTATGATTTTATTCTTCCAGCATATCCTTTTTTTCTTTTTTTTTTGTACTTCAAATAACTGTGAATTTGCATTGACATTTTAGTGCATTTTCCCTGATTTTTATTTCATTATTTTTTAAAATCCTCTTTCAGATATTTTTTTCCAGTACTTTTTCTGTTGCTTGATTATTATACAAACATTATTAAGTTGACATTCGGTATTTTGAAGCTAAGGACTATTTTTGCCACAAGAATAGTGTTGGAAAACTGATGCCTATGGCATTCAAATAGCCTTATAAAACAAGTAACCTATTGGCACATTCAACACCTGGAAACTGGAAGAAATGTGTGCTCTGACTTCTAAGACTTTGAGGCATTTAATCCATCTACTTAAACCAGCGTTCAGTCTGAGTCTTGTTTGGGTGAAATATCTTTCAAGGAAAGACATATGATATTGCTCTACAGATACACCAAAACATACAATCCATCAATCTTTTTCCAAATATTTCCAAGTATTTTTCTATTTTTTATTTGTATCCTTGTTCATCTTTCAGCCTTGTTTTTGCTATGTGTTTCTATCTTGTACTCTTGCACTCTTGCAGCTTTTGATACTCTTTTTTTTTTTTTTCCTCTTGTAAACAAGTTCTTTCAGCTTCTCTTCTTATCTTCATCATGCTCTATAAAGCACCTTTTGTAGCTCTTGATTTATTATTTCGTTTTTTTTGTATATTTTTCCATTTTTTCAACATTCTTTTAAAAGTGACAACATAACAGGATAGGATATTCTTCCACATATATAATCATAACATTTCCCCTGGTTTCTATTCCCTTCTACACTTTCAAATCATGACACCACACAGGAAACTCATATTAAAACGCTTGCGCATTACTCTACCAAAATCCTTTCAGAGTTGTTGTTTAGTGGTCCATCATTCCACAGATAGGGGCTTCTTTCCTTTTTTTTTTTTTCCTATGGATATAGTTTTGCATTGGGATGCAATTAGCTCAATAGTGATCCTGCTCTTGGCAGTGTTGTCAAGTATCTTTTTGCCTTCAAATTTTAACAAAAATGACTTAGCATTTCCTCCAGATTATCCCTGAATGTATTTTATATTGTTAAACCCCACTACAAACTCATCAATGCAATGCTGACTCTTCAGTGACATCACTATGCCAGGTTTTGTCAGCACTGCCTCAACCTCCTTCAAGTTTTTCATTTAATTTATGCCACTGAATTCTTCAACAGTTATTCAGCAGTGTCAAATTTGCAGCAGAAATCTCAGAGTATCTACAGCTAATTGTATTAATGAAACACACAAACCTGTGAAATATAGCATCAGATCTGTTGGATAGGTCCTGATTTCCATGGAATCATACCCCTTCTAACTGACTATATAAGCATTCTTCAATTTAAAAAACAAATCCAGTATCATTTTTGCCTGTTAGTACCATCAGACTAGACAGTCCAGTTTTCCACTTGCCTTCTTTGAACACTAGCACAGTATTCTCATTTTTTTGGCATCCTATGCTACAACCAGTATTCAATTTATATTATTATATATATTAATATATATTATTAATTTATATTATTATATTATTATATCACCAGTAGGCCACAGATGTACCTGCCACAGTATTTTAGGACTCTTGACAGGGAGTTATTTGGACCTGTAGATTTTAAAAACTTGGCCCGCAGTTCATTTTATTCTTTCCAGTTACTAATGGACCAGAAAGTACTTTATATGATTGTATTATCCCCATTCTTCCAAGTAAAGAAAGGAATATTTATTCAGTACTTCTGCATTTTCTACATCATTGCTAACAATTCTACCATCTCCACCTACTATATTGGTCATATCAAGCCTAAGATTCATTTAGTATCTAATATACTATAAAAACTGATTCTTCCTTAGCAATACCAGTTATGGATTTTTCCCTGAAATCTTTAGGTTTTTTCCTTGTAAATCTTCCCATTTATTACAGTCATTATCATATTTCATCTTACCTTAAAACACTCTGGGGTTTTCTTTATTCTAATTGCTGTCATTGTTGGTCCCTGAAACAAGCATAGGCATTAAAAAAGGCTGTCCTCCTTTTCACTGTAGTTCTGTAGCTGTATGTCAGATAAATAAACTTTTCTTGCAGAATTTCCCCTTTTAATCTCCATTCCCTCTGTCTCATTTTTTTGGTAGTCACAGTCACTCACACTCTTCTGATTTTTTAATCAGTTTATTCTACTGGCTGGCACTTTTCCTTGCTTGTTTGCACTGTAAGTCATCGGGTCATAAAAATTAGTCTCTAGGCAAACACTAAAATCCAGGTGATTTATTTACCTCCAGATTTATCTCATGTTGGGCATAATACCTTCAGCATATCTAATTATATTAATGATAGTGAATCAATGCAGAACCATTGCATATGAAGGGTACAAGTTCAAATGTGCACATAGAATTGTGAGTCTAGCACTTTTGCTCCTTAGATGTTTTCATTGAAACTGTGGTTTTGCTGTTAAAGCGTTATAGAGGTTGTTTCATTAGTGATAGTCTTTATATTTTTTTTTCCCCTCTGTATTGCCAATCTCCACCTATCTTTCTAATTTACATTCCTGATCCTTAGTTATTAAGTTATATTATTCCTACAGACTTGTTGATAATAGACTTGAGATAACCTGGCATTTGGAGAGAATTTTATTTAATGTAAACTCTGTTTCAGTTATTTATACATATTAATTCATTTGCTCTCAGTCTGTGTTGTTGAAATATTATTATCAATATTTCATCTCCTGCTAACCAATTATTTGACAGCAATGGCTGTGAACAAAAATCATACAGTCCAAATCACAGATTATTAATTTTCAAAATCCAGACCTTATACTGTAATGCAAAACCTCACTTACGACACACAAGAAAATGAATACAGCCTTTTTCATAAAAATGTTGTTGCAGCAAAGAGGGAGGTAGAGCCTTCCTCTCCTGTGCAAGCAAGGCATTAAGAAACAGTGCTCCCAAATTGTAACTTGCATGAAGAAGACTAACTGTGTACTACTACATCTCCAATGGTATCTTATCCCGGATCAGCGACAATAGCCTCTCATGATGCTGTGCAAATGCTGCCACTGAACACTATTTCACAGTGAAAGGGACTTGGATGCCCACTGTAGAGTTTTCCTCATAAAGGCTTCCTTCCTGGACAAATGAAACAATGTCAGAGTTGTTTTGGTTTTGGGTTTTTTGGTTTGGTTTGGTTTGGTTTGGTTTTCAGGACTTGATTGTCTTACTTGGAGTGTGCAGGAAATAAATCCTTTGCTTATGTTACTATGATACTAAATCAGGAGAGTTATTTGCTGTCCTCTTTAGTCCTATGTGTATTTCCAATTGCAATGTAACAGTCAGAAGGACTCTCACAGGTCTGAAGTCTTCGTTACAGCAAAACCATGCTGATTGACAAGCACAATTTTTCTTTCCTGATGGGACTTTGATAGCTGAATCAACTAATAATTGTAGATATTTCCACAGTAAAGGTCAATTTTGACAAATGGCTCCTTGAAAAATGCTGAACATACTTCTGCCTTGTCATCTTGCATCTTTATTATAAATTATCATACAGTAAAAAACATAATCTGACAGCAATCAGTGTAAATCTGCCTTTGGAAAATATTTAACCTATTCATTCAGTTTGCCAAGTTTTTAACTGTATTAAATCTGTATTATTAGTTTTTACCAGCTGAGGATATGGCAAGTCCTTTTTAATAGCAGAGATGTGGGCAACTAATTAGATCCCTATTTGAAGAAAAATGGGAAATATTAGCCTTTCAAACTTGTGTATGTTCCCCAAAGTACTTGCCTAAACATGCAACAAGTACTTCTATAGTTATTCTCTCAATAGTTTAGACATAAGTCCATTATGTTATCCTACAAAACCCCATGGAAAACAGATTAACAGAGGTGCTTAAAATCACTGCTAGTATTTTAAAGTCTTGCTGTATATTGGGAATCTATGTGTGGAAAAAAAAAAAAAAGAGAAAGCTTAAAATCCAGGGAGCACCCTCAGTAACCAAGACATATTGCCAAAGATGAACTTCTGCCTGGTCAGGGTTGTAGAAGGAGAAAGACTGAAACTAGGTATCCTGGAGCTATGTATCCAATCTCTTTCTCAAAGAATTCAACCAGACATGATTTTATGCAGGTGCCCAGCAGTCAGGCTTACTGTTCTGTATAGCCTAGGGATAAAGGAAGAACAACACAATGGTTCTAGTCCGTTGCTCTTGGTATATTATATCATACATAAATTGCAGCCAAAGCTAGAAATGCCAAGCCATTTGCTTGTTATGTCTGTCTCATGTTTAGGTCCAATGAGTCTTCAATCATTTTTAAAAGGAATGTGTCCCCACAAGAAAAATCGAGAGATTTCCCCATACTAAAATATTATTTTCTAGTGTATTCGCTGTGTTGAGTTTCCTTAGACACATAATGGAAGCAAAGTCAAGTCACTCCCGTCTTCAACCAGAACCCTTTTTGCTCTCATCGGTATAGCAGAGGATGGGAAAAAAGGACATGTCTTGATCAAAAGGCAAGGAGAAAAAAAATCACTTCCTTTACTTGCACTTTTTCAAAGCCCACTGCAGTAAACATGCTCCAAGAGTGCCTACACAACTGGAACTCAAATACAAAAAGGGCACAAGAACTGTCAACACTAATACCCAACAGGGTTTAGGCTTGAGCTCAAAGCTGACAAAATGATGTTCTTGCAGGTGTGTCCAGAAGCAGACATCTACATGCCCTGGAGGACTCTTGAGAGAAATCAAAGCACAAGGAAACTTTTTGAGTCAAGGGTCTTAATATCAAATGTAGATTCCTGAAATCATACACAAGGAAGAAAAGGAGATGTTGTTTCACACAGGTTTTCTTCTGAAGCAGAACTTAATGTTAAACTAACAAAATTAAACTGATTTCTGAGTCCTGCTAACTCCAATACTCAGAGATGATATGTCTTTCAGTATCTAAATAAATGTTTTTTCCCTAGAAACATTTCTTCCATTTATTTTTACCAAGTTCCCCTGGACTGTTCTGGACTTGCAATTCTTAACCAGACAATTTCAAAGCATTTCAACCAAGGTAGTAACAATAAGGGCACAACAGATGGTGGAACACTACTTTGGCCTCCTTATAACTACTTCTGGAAACATTAAAATCTCGAGACTGAAGAGAGTAAATTCAGAAAATAACTACTATGCTACAAATCCTTGAATGAATCAGAGTCCTTATTGTCATAAACTATGTGTAAGGTTCATTGGCATTACATGAAATGTGCAATAGGAAATATTTTCTTTTCCAAGAACTATCTGGAATCTTGTCTAGCTCTTCATTTTCTATTGAGTCCTTAAAGGTAGTATTCTCATTGCTGTTACAAAGCAAAATCAGAATAATTTATTTGAAATCCATAGAAAAGAACCCCACCTTCCCTTTACTTCAGATTTTTGTTATAATCCTCAACTCATACTGTTCATATTAAAGAACATAGATTCACATAGTTAGACTTCCCATAAATTTCAGCTACAAAGTTTTTTTTTTATTTTGAAAGAAATCATCACCTTCAAATTATGTATTTTAAAAAATAAGTCCTTGTCTATGTAATCGATATCACCTACTGCTGCAAAAACTCACGCATTTTGTAAGTCCATTTGATTTCCTCTTTGTTAATTCATTGTTTTTATCTCAACTTCAAAATAAAAAAGAGCAAAATCACTTCCGTGTGCATAAAGATTCCATTTTACCCTCAAGTGCTCAATGTTGCAAAATACATCCTGCACAGAGAACGAGGAATTAAATATAAACACACAAACAAAAGCAATTGCCAGTTTGGGGTATATTTCAGTATTGGAAATATTTTCATTCATTTTCAGCTTCATACTTGCCTCTGGATTTTCTCTGGCTGTTAAGATTTTTCACCTCAATGAATTGACCAAGAGATTTTATTTCTGTCATACAACTGTGAATTATCTGTAAAATTATTGAGTGCTGTTTACATAATATAACTGCTGTTATTATAATAAGAATGTAATCAGTTCTTTGACTGACTGGACACATGTATCTATATGTCCCTTCTATCATTCTGATTCCAAAATGAATGACTATTCTCTTATACTTCTTTATTTTATAATGCAATTAATTCTGATTATTCTTCTCCATAAACAGTGATAGTTTCAAACACATTTTTTCGTCTTTCTGTGACTGCACTGCTCAGTCATATTTTGATCACATGTATCACCAATTCATATAATACCAATCCATATGGTGCCTCATGCTATGTGTTCATCCTAACCTGTCAGGTGCAGGTGTCTTCAGGTCTAAAATACTCTCTAGTTATGGCATTCCTTCTGCAAGTATCAGTTATACAAAGCCTGACTTGCACTCTCATTTCATCAAATCATGAGGACTCCAGACTACCTTTCCTACCTGCTCACAGTCAAGCGGTATCACTATGAAGACATATGAAGTACATGAGGTACATTATGACAGCTGGAGCCCATTCTTAGGACAAGTGTACACCAGATTATCTAACACAAAACCATCTGTTTCCCTGGATAGATTATTCCAATGGCTGATTGTTCTCATTGTGAAAAACTCTTGTATCCAAACCAAATCTCTCCAGGAGTAACTTGTACCCATTACCCCTCATCTTTTCCATGTGACTCCTTGTAAAAAGGGAGTCACCATCTTCTTTGTAGCCACTCTCTAAATACTGGAACAAATACTGGTAGTAACTAAAGTTTTCTATTATTGTGTTTTGTTTCCCTAAATGCCTGTCTGGTCTTTCTAAATGTATCACGACCAGCATCACTTTTCCAAACAGCAGGTAAATAACTAGTTTACTTCAGAGCTCAAATTCCGTTGTTTAGAGATTCTATGCTATCTTTAAGGCAGTCAGTCAGTCAGTTTGGTTAGACTGTAGGCTCTCTCTTTGCCAAATGCCTCATCAACATTGCCATTTATGCCATTTTTCTTGTGTGTGTTTTATCATGACATTGTGAAGTCCCACCAATTTTCTTCTTTCCACAATGTTTCCACAAAGCTTCAGTCAGCTTACTGATTTTTCTTTTCAGGACAGATACGCCAGTTCCTCCAACTTATTTCTTAGAATCATAACATTCATGTAGAGGTATATGTGTCACTATCTAAATTCTTTTTTATAACCTATTGATGACCACTGGTTTGTCTTCCATTCTTCATTCTGTTATTTCCATGCTCTTCACTTGAGGACATCCACAACAGAAACATCATCCCAAAGAATGATCTCTTCTGTACCAGTTACCTCCTTGACTTTTCAGTTTCATAGAAACACTTTTGCAGGGCAATACAATGCATTGCTAAGATGAGAAGTGCTAATTGAAGGCTTTCATTAAAACCAAGGATTGTGCTGAGAACTCCTTGAAAGGAGTAATAAAAGCCACAATCTGTTCCTCTTTTGGATAAGCAAATAATGTCTTTTAACAGCCTAATGTAAGTGGCTGAAAAAATTAAGGTTAGAATAAGACTGAGGTTTTCCACTTAAACAAAGGTGATAGAAGGCTATGGCAGGACTTTAAAAAGAACTAAGGAAACATTGCGTTCTGCATGGGGTGGCTGGAAGTTTAAAATAACAATGACTGCCTTTTTTTTCCCCTACACATTCAGGGAAGTAGAACTTTGTAAGCAGTTTTAGCAAATAAACATATATGCAGTCTTCCAGAACATTAACATTTCTTAGTCTTTTTTTTTTTTTTTTTTTAAGTGCAATTAGTACAAAGAATAGCCTGCAATGTTAAACTACGTGACCAGAGCCCTCTTCTCACTTTTCTTGAGACAATAACAATGTTAACTGAAATCTACACAATCTTATTGCAATCATTGTTACACTAACTCTCTGACAGGTTGTCATAGTAGGGTATCCCCCATGAACAGGAAATCATCTATTCTTGAATAAATATTTGACAATTTCTAGTTAATATGACTCCTACACTATTTAATACAAAGGAATTACAAAAGTTTTGTATCTTTTCTGTCAAAACTGTAGTGAAATGAAATTATCACACATTTTCAGGGAGTACAAGAAATGCTTCCCTTGTCAGAATTCCTCTGCTAATCATTCTCTACTGTGTGCTCTACTAGTGGATATGTGGGCCTTGAGTAAAATTTCAGTGAAGATTACTGCATTTAGATATTGAAAAATAATATAAAACAACTCACATTCACCAAGCTTTTGAACGGTGATGTTCAGACTTACTGTGATTATTGTTACTCAAGTGCATGCACCTGTTGAATTTATATGGCGATATTTATAGACATTTGATACCTAGGTTGTCAGAGCAAGATTGCTTAGAAAAAAATCTAAATTATGTATAAAAGCCCATGTTACCTGGATTGTATTTTTTATTTTTATTTAACTTTACCAACAACACGAACATAAATATTCATTCAGAATCATAAATAAAGTCAAAGTGTGCAGATACTGTAAATTAATTCTCCTTCACAGGCTCATACTGTCAATTAACAGTAATTTTTAACTAACTGCATTGATAATTGTTTTATTAATCTCTAATTAGTTTGGATTTCATTAGTGTAAATACATAGGGACATATATTATAACCCTCAATTAAGCTATCATGCCTTTATTTTATCTTAAAAATCTATATTATATTAGAAACTTATATTAGAAACCTAGTAACTGCCAAATTTTCAGGGGCAGGCGAGTAATTACTTAAACACTATTTTGAAATAAAGATGAATAAAAAAATTAAACAACTAGTAAAAACTAGCATTCAGTTTGTTTTGGTCTTATTGCTAAGCTAAGTGTCAAAAGTCATTATAATCATGGACTTCTAAAAAGAGCATTTACTGTAGAAGAATTCATAAGAATTATGACTTAGCTAGATATTTTTTTTTTAACTTTTGAATTAAGAAATCCATGTGGGAACTGGCACCTTGTCTGGATAAACAAGCAAATATTTCATTTTTACAGTTTTGAAATACTTCTGAACTTTTCAGTAGAACAAATAAGTTGTGTTTGTCTTCTTCATCTTTAACCTTAACATAAATCCTCATTTTTAAAAATCTTTTATCTTGACTCCTTGGCTTATTGGAGTATCAATTTGATCAATAGGAGGATCAATTTGAATCTAGAGCACTTACTTCTTCTCTACAGTTTTTGGGGATTTAAATAGCTATTCTATTAATTATCTCAAGGATAGATATCATTTGTCTCCATTAGTGATGCCTTTTTTCTTTTTTCCTCCTACATAACATCCCTGCTTTTTCCCCTTCTCTCTTTCAAGCTTGGGAAAACACATCCCAGCAAATCATTCAGTTCACCTTCTCCACCAAATACCTTTGCCATGAAGCACCCAAGATACTGTCCTATGGCATGGAGAGGTAAGCTGTAAGTCAAGATCACGCAGACCGCTGTCCTAAGTAATATTTTCTGTAGCTGAAAACTTTCCCATTTAGCAAAGCAAGAGGCACTTAAGCTCTGTTACACCTATTCATTAGCTATCTTCATCACAATTTTATGGACTAAGTAGTCCATTTGTATTTATTGTTTAATATTGTATTTCTTTAGCAGTTGAGGCTTGGCCAGAATTCAGAGTAAAAACTGTGTAGAGAAAAAGAATCAAAGAATCATAGAATCATTTTGGTTGGAAGAGACACTTAGGATCATCAAGTCCAAAACTCCAATGATAGGTTAAAGTTGTGTTGTTTTCTGTTTGTTTGTGTGGGTTTTATTTGTTTGTGGGTTTTTTTGGTGGGTTTATTTGTTTGTTTTACATTAAGTGGACTATAACCACTGCAGGTGATTTATTGCACTGCAACGGACATACATCAGAATGCCACCTCCACGGGGATTCTGCTCTCGTGTTTGGGAAAAGCCAAAGTATTTATTTAAATACCCAGTACCCTGGACTAACACCTGCTTAGGCATAGGGAAAACCAAAAGAGCTGCAGATTGAGATTCAGGCTCCTTATGCAGAGAAACTGTTGACACAGCTTTCTGAACTTTCCCCCCACATCTGATTTCAACTGGAGGAGCACAGGCTGACATGTGGCGGGGAGAAAACCACAAAGGGGGCTGCACAGAGGAGCTGAGGGACAGAGAGTGAAGAGAGTGTGTCCTGAGGAAAAGACTTATGATTTACTGGGGTTAAAGATACTAGGAAAGGCTGTAGGAAATTCAGGTGGACAATAAACACCTGCCTTTGCATCCAGATGGATTAAAATGATCTTATGTGGTGCACTAATTATATTCTGTAGTTGTAGGGACAGAATTGTTTGCACTGAGGCACGTTGTGCCTCTGTTTTCCAAAGGTTAAGCCCAACTTTGTGCCACTACTTGGCACACACACAGCTACAGAGAAGGAGCTGCCTTTGTGCAAACAGATTTTGGGGTTCTATTTATTTTTAATTACATGAATAGTAACTGATAGGATCCAGTATTAAGTGCTGCTTCCTCTCCCTCTTTCTCAGGTCCTGTATAATATCTTCAGCTTGCAGCAGGGTGGGGTATAGATCAACATTAAATTAAAAAGTTCAGCCAGAATAATTTCTAGAGTCAAATGTTATATCCATGACAATAAAGAGTTGGGAGTGGAAGCGCCAACATAATTATAGCAAAGTAAGTAAATACTTCCATACTTAGAAGTATGCAAAATGATGATTTTAAAACTGCTTCCCTCCCTCTGGGAGACCAAGGTGGTAGGGGTTCATATTAAACACAGAAATCAGGACTTTGGAGGCTGAGCTGTCATTACTTTTGTGCAGAATCTTGAGTTTCACTTACTTCAGATTCATATTTACAGCACTGCAGGGTATGTAGTGACACTCAAGCCCAAAATAAATATATATGTATTTTTTAATTCCAAGCTGAATGGGAAAACAGCATGTATAGAAAGTAATAAGGTGTATCTCAAGTCTAGTGTGAAAACAAACAAATCACAGGCAAGCATTTTTTTCAGGCTTAGTTTCTGATGTGTTTGTGTTTTCTGATGAAAGCTGACAAGTAGAACAGTTTTCTTTTTAAGAGACTGATGGAGTCCCAGGAAGACAGGTGACAGGAGCAAACGAAAACAATAGAAACAGCAGCTCTACCTGTACTACTTTAAAGATATTTTGTCATAGGGCATGATTCTTTTCTATTACAATTTTTTTTTAGCTTAGGAGACAGTGATGGAGGAAAGAGCTCCCATGTTCATTTTCTGAGTCAAATTTTGGGGTTGTTTGGTTGCATTTCTTAATTAAGGAGGAAAATCTAATGGCATGTTTTATGAATGTGGTGGGACAGAGAGATGCGTACTATAGACACATATGAGCATGACTGCATGTCTAGACTCCTGGCTCTAAGAAAGCAGAAAGGATCTCAATGTAGGCCTAACTAATAATAGGAAACGAACAAGCTGCCTTCTGTTCTGACATCCTTATAAGATGCTTCAGTAATAACTCTTCTTTAGAAAGGCTTCACTTTCATCCCACAGAGACTTTGACACAAGGGAGAAAGATGCTATTCCTGAAAGCTCTATGTGACTTACTGGAAAATAGAGGAAAGAACAAAGCTTTCTCCTTTAAACTCATAGAGGAATGTTAAGTAGCTTATTACAGATACACAGAACAGAGAAAGAAGTGTGCCTGAAAGGGCCTCTTTACCTGGTCCCAAAGGTTCAGACCCATGGCTTAAGAACTCTTTCTTTCCCCCCTAAATCACAAGAGACTGGTTTAAGATATCACGAGAATATTGTTTTAATTTTAAAAAGTGGTAGGAAGAGTGAAATTGTTTCTTGAGATGCCTCTGAGCCATCTGCAGGTTTTCATTTGCATCACAAAAGCCACACATGCTGTTATAAAAAGTTAAAGTTCTCAACCTTTTGTGCAATAACAAGTTCTAGAAGTGAGACTTAAAACATATGCAACCATCTGACGTTACAAGGACTGATAGTTTTGAATGTAAGCAGGGAGTATTATTTATGACTATTCATCTGCACCATACAAATAGGTCCTCAGAACAACAGATCATTTAGACAGGTACCTGGTAAAGCAAATAAGAAAATTACAAAAAGATTTACTAGTCAATAGCTTATATCAATAACAGTCCCTGTGTTTGGGGGATTATGTGATCTGTCATCTCAGAGTTCCTATAGGAATTAAATAGTACTTCAAAGCAGGGAGGGAGAATTTGGAGAGAAAAGGACAGGTAGGGAAAGGAAAACAAATAACTCATTAAAGAGGGTGTTCAAGAAGACATAGATCAGTTCACAAATACAAATGTAAGACAAAGAGTTAGGGTAAGACTTGCTTTAGCCCAAATACCAGGATTTATAGCTAGCATTATTACTCTCAAATGGTTCAGATACAAAGCACTAGACTGATACTGGATAGTGTGATGGACACAAGTCATCAGTGTCAGAGACCATCCAGATACAAGTGCAATAGCACTTATTAGCAAATCTTATTCATGTCTTACTGCCATTTCATAGACTCTAATGTGTTATTTTCTACATTTATTTAGTCACTCTTTACTTTTAAATCCTTTTATATCCCTATTCAGGTCATAGAATCATAGAATCATTTTGGTTGGAAAAGACCCTTAAGATCGAGCCCAACCATAACCTAACTCTAGCACTAAACCATGAAACCATGTCCCTAAGAACCTCATCTATGCATCTTTTGAACACCTCCAGGGAAGGTGACTCAATCACTTCCCTGGGCAGCCTGTTGCACTTCTTCACAACCCTTTCCCTGAAGAGTATTTTCCTAATATCCAATGTAAACCTCCCCTGGTGCAACTTGAGGCCATTTTCTCTTGTTCCAATATTCACTGCGTGGGAGAAGAGACCATCACCCTCCATGCTACAACCTCCTTTCAGGTAGTTGTAGAGAGTGATCAGGTCTCCCCTCAGCCTCCTTTTCTCCAGGCTAAACAGCCCCAGTTCCCTCAGCTGCTCCTCATCAGACTCACGCTCCAGACTCTTCATGTCATCTAAATTGAAGCACTGTAAGTCCCACAAAAATGCTATTCCAAAATTAATTCATTGTGCACCATATGCCCACAAAGTTTTAATACTGGTAACAGCTGCAGCATCTGTCTCTGACATTTGGAATGTATTTTCATATTCTTACCAGTGCTACTAAATTCTCAGGGAATGACTTATGATCCTAGCTGACCCCCTCCAGAGCCCCCCACCCCCAATGGATCTTGTGAGATTTACACTATCAGGCCTTTATTTCCAATAAAACACTCCATAAATTGGGAGGGGGGTCTATTGGATCAGTGAAATTCTTGATCAAAGAATAAATATATTTAAATCCCTTTTCAGAGGATGAAAGGTTCAGCCCTACTCCTTTGCTTCTTTGCATCTTGCTTATTCGCAATGCCAGGGTCTCCTGTGCTAAATGTAACCAGGATCTGCACTGCTGTGTCTAAACATATTCCAAGCCACAACTAAGTCATAGCTGCTGAATTACAAGCAGCTTGTGCCCAGAAACCCTGTGGTTGGTATACTGAATGGATTAATTATTCACATTGATTATATTGATCCATGTGGTCTCCCTGATCTCTCTCTCCAAAATAAAATGAAATATATACTCCTACTGAATTTGATCTAATTTTAGAAGGATATAATTTATATAATTTTCTTAATTTGCTTAGTTCTCTTCAAATTGCATTCTAAATAGTAGTTTAACTTTTCTTGAATGTGAAAATGTCTGTCCTTAAAATGCAAATTAATGTGATGAAAGAACTTTGACTTTTCACATCCAGGATGTTGTATACTTGCTGTCTGTATCTTAGCACAGGATTGCTACTGATAACTAGTCCCTTATCTAGTTTCTAATCTAAAATCCCTCTACCATCCTCACACAAAACCTTTGCCAGCATGTTACATGGCTTTTGAACCCAGAACATCCCTAAGGTTCATATGGATCATGCCAAGTTTTGCTTTAAGGCAGTTTTAAAACTATTTATTTTACAGTGGAAGTATAGCTGGGACCAAAATATTAAATTTACTTTCCTTTCCAGTGCCATTTCACAATTGCCCAGGTTTCTATTTTCTGTTTGTAGCGCTTATTCTCTGAGCCCAAATGCCCTGGAGGCCACCTGTGGGTTCATGGACAGCTGGTTAATCATTTCATTCAGCCAGCTCAATTTCAATGGTCCTCGCTTTGCCGTACATAGAAAAATCCTCCGCTACCTTGCAAAGGATCACAGCCATGTTGTCATGCAAGTTCAGCAAACAGAACTGGGTAACGCACTCTTCAGCAGCAGCAGCATGAAGTGTGTTGAAAAGCCTGGCAGAGGCGAGGTTTAAATGGACAGGCACACAGTGAAAAGAGCATTTTAAAAACCTCAGGGTGCCTGTACAACAGTGAGCCCTGGCATGCTGCGTCTCCATCCCTCTTTAGTAAGGATTTCAAATAAATGCGTGCTGGCCCCAGCCTTCGCCTGGGAGCTAATTGTTGTGCATGGCAGGCCCTCTAGCAGGGTTAATCAGATGTTTTGCACAACAGGCAGAAGGTACAGACAGCATCAAAGATGAAACCCATTAAAAGAAAAAAAATTTAAAAAAAAAAAAGTTAGAGAAAGGGCACATAAGCCCCTGAAAGAGATCAGAGATCAGTCTGTTGAAATAAACCCTGCACCTAGACAAGCAGCCTTAAGGCCATACGCTGACAGACTGATTAGGGAACAACAGGATCAGAGAGAAAACTGTTGCAAAATCAAACCAAGTGAAACTGCAGCTCAGTAAGCAGCCAACACCACTACATTATTTCTATAAGGTATACTGGGGGAGAACACTATATATTGGAAAACAAAGTGACTCAAGGCAACTGATGAGAACAAACTCTACACAGCCAAATCTATAGCTTTGCTTCTCTTCATTCCTCAGCAAACTGTATATTCAGCCATCAATCTGAATCTACTCTCCATTGATAGACAACATTCTTCCATACACTACAAATTTTGACCTTATTTGTGTTGAGGGTTAGTTGCATAGGATTTGTCCCTGATGTTATTCCAGCCCCTAAAATTATGCTAGTAACAGGTTCCTGGTTTCAGCACATTTCCCCCAACCCTCCAGTCAAACTGACTGTTTTTTACCTAATGAAACCCAAAATTCCTCCTGAAGTGCATGCAGGCCAGTAGTCTCACCAGGAGCAATTCAGGAATAGCCAATGCTTAGAAATGAAACACAGACATAATAAAGAAAACAAACATTTATTCTGTCTAGCAAACCATACTATGAACTTTTAAAAAAGGACAACAAATACTCTGCTCTGTCTTCTGCCAGAGAGAGGCCTTTTGGCCTCCTGGAAAAAGTATACAGCAGGGAAAGCAAACCAAAGACCAATAACCACAATTAGCCTTTAAAGAAGCAATAGTAACCTAATGAATGTATACAATAAAACAGTGCACAGCATTGCATTCCCTCAGGCATACCTGGGAAGCAAGAAAACATCCACACAAGACACTTCTCATTTTCCTTGCACACTAAGGAATAGCCATTGGATGACAAGGACATCTCATAATGACTCATACAGGGGTAGAAAATCCTCTGTGCTTTAACGCCATAATTGGAAAAAAAGAAATTCACTCTTGCAGGTACTGCTGAAGTCATGCTCTCGATAGCATTGCTGTACCTATATCAATGTAGTCACGTAGGTAGTGCTATCCTTCAGGCTGTCAAAAATACCGGCTATGACCATCCTGCAAAACTGCAGTTTATTCCACTAGGAACTATGAAGCCAGTATACTGATGGCTATATCAACCTCATTCGGACTTAGATGACCTTCCTCATTTGAATGCTGTGCAGTAAGAGGCTCTGAGCACACATTACAGATGTTTCCACCAGAAGTCATCCTCGTCATGCTGGTATTAAGCATGTAACATCAAAATAGACATTGCATATACAATGCCTACAGTAACCAGGACCAAGAAACAATTGTCTTTATTTTCACTCTCAATCTACTATGCCTAGTTTCCTTCCTGATGTCCTATTCTGCCTTCAGAAATCATGGATGAAATACCTATCTCTTACGGCCTTTCTGAGCATCCTACTCACAACCTGTGCTGGTCCAGATACTGACCAGTTGTTATTGGCGAGAATGATCAGAAACACAGTGTTCAGAAAACACAAAATATATTACAATGTCTTTAACAGGCCATGAGTATTTTCACATGGAAAGACAGGCAAGTTTTCTCTCAGATTTATGAACAAATTCATGTCCACAGAAATAATAGTGCAGAAGCTAACCACAACAAGGACAGAGCACTCCACATGAACTCTTTGCAAGAATGAAGGCACATGTACAGATCCACATAGATTCTGCAATATAGACATACTCTCACAGAATCATGGAATCACAGCATGTTAGGGATTGGAAGGGACCTCAAAAGATCACCTAGTCCAATCCCCCTGCTGGAGCAGGAACACCTAGAAGAGGTTACACAGGGATGTGTCCAGGCAGATTTTGAATGTCTCCAGAGTAGGAGACTCCACAACTCCCCTGGGCAGCCTGTTCCAGTGTTCTGTTACCCTCACCGAGAGTTTCTACTCAAATTTAAGTGGAACCTCTCGTGTTCCAGTTTGAACCCGTTACTCCTTGTCCTATCACTGGTTGTGACCAAGAAGAGCCTGGCTCCATCCTTGTGACACTCACCCTTCATATATTTGTAAACATTAATAAAGTCACCCCTCAGTCTTCTCTTCTCCAAGCTAAAAAGCCCCAGCTCCCTCAGCTTTTCCTCATAAGGGAGATGTTCCACTCCCTTCATCATCTTTGTTGCTCTGCGCTGGACTCTTTCCAGCAGTTCCCTGTCCTTCTTGAACTGAGGGGCACAGAACTGGACACAATATTCCAGATGTGGTTTCACCAGGGCAGAGTAGAGGGGAAGGAGAACCTCTCTGGAGCTACTAACCACCCCCCTTCTAATACACCTCAGGATGCCATTGGCCTTCCTGGCCACAAGGGCACAGTGCTGGCTCATGGTCATCCTGCTGTCCACCACCCCAGGTCTCTTTCGCCTACACTGCTCTCTAATAGGTCATTCCCCAACCTATAATGGAACCTGGGGTTGTTCCTGCACAGATGTAAGACTCTACACTTGCCCTTGTTATATTTAATTAATTTTTTCCCCGCCCAACTCTTCAGCCTGTCCAGGTCTTGCTGGATGGCAGCACAGCCTTCTGGCATGTCAGCCACTTTTCCCAGCTTTGTGTCATCAGCAAACTTGCTGATAGTACACTCTATTGCCTCATCCAAGTCTTTGATGAATATATTGAATAATAATACTGGTTCCAGTACTGACCCTTGAGGCACTCCACTAGATACAGGCCTCCAACTAGACTCTGCCCCATTGACCATGACTCTCTGGCTTCTTTCCTTCAGCCAGTTTGCAGTCCACCTCACTACCCAGTCATCCAAACCATACTTCCTCAGTTTAGCTGTGAGAATGCTGTGGGAGACTGTGTCAAATGCTTTACTGAAGTCAAGGTAGACCACATCCACCACTCTGCCATTATCTATCCACCTCGTTATGTCCTCATAAAAGTCAATGAGGTTGGTCAAGCACGACTTCCCTTTGGTGAAGCCATGTTGACTGCACCTAATGACCCTCTTATCTTGCAGATGCCTTGAGATGGCACCAAGGATAAGTTGGTCCATCACCTTCCCAGGGATGGAGGTGAGGCTGACTGGTCTATAGTTACCCAGGTTCTCCTTCTTGTTATTTTTGAAGACTGGAGTGACATTTGCTTTCTTCCAGTCCTCAGGCACCTCTCCTGTTTCCCAAGACTTGGCAAAGATGATGAAGAGTGGCCCAGAAATTACCTCAGCCAGCTCCCTCAGCACCCGCAGGTGCATCCCATCCGGACCCATGGATGTATGGATGTTCAGAATGCTTAATTCTTCCCTAACCCAGTTCTCATCAACTAAGGCTGACTCCTCCATTGTCCTGCCTTGCTCTGGGGCCTCAGGGATACGGGGCTTCTCAGGACAGCCTCCAGCCGTGTAGATAGAGACAAAGAAGGCATTCAGTAACTGCTTTCTCTGTATCTTCTGTCACCAGAGCACGGACCTCGTTCTTCAGTGGGCCTACATTGCCTCTGATGTCAGGTTTATCTGCCATGTATTTGAAAAAGCTCTTTCTGTTGTCCTTGACCCGCCTTGCCAGGTTTAATTTTAAGGAGGCCCTAGCTTTCCTTCCACTTGAGCTCACACAGCAGTTCCCTGTTTAACCACCCAGGTCTCCTGGCTCCCTTCCTTGACTTCTTGTGTGTCAGGATGCTCTGATCTTGAGCTTGGTAGAAGCAGTCCCTGAATGCTAACCAACTATCTTGGGCCTCTTTACCTTCAAGCAGCCTTGCCCATGGGATTTCCCCTAGCAATTGTATGAAAAGGTCGAAGTTTGCCCTGCTAAAGTCCAGGGCTGCAATCCTGCTTGCTATTCTGTTCCTGCCACATGAGATCCTGAACTCCACCATTTCATGGTCACTGCAACCAAGGCAGCCCTCAACCTTTACTGCTTCAACCAGACCCTCCTTGTTAGTGAGGACGAGGTCCAGCAGTGCACCTCTCCTAGTCAGCTCCTCCATCATTTGCATCAGGAAGTTATCATCAATGCACTGGAGGAACCTCCTAGACTGTGGCTCCTTTTTGAAGAGCTTGTACAGGTAATGGAAGCAGTAGTTAAAATTATACAGAGTGAAGAAAAACACAGCTTTTTAACACTTTCGTATGCCTTGTGATGATAATATACTCGATTAATACACTCCATTACCTGATAGAACAGCTGGTTTTGTTTTTCTGAAGCTCATAAAACTTCTAATTCCTCTCTGGACAGACTACAATGATGAACAGCTATTTTAGCTGCTATTTCTACAAAACAGGTGCTTGGAAAGTATCAGGAAAGGAACATTTTGCAGTAAGTGTCCAATGCATTCTGGATTCTTAACTGTCCCTTCCTTCTGCTTTCACTTTGATTTTTCATGTGCTATGTGGCTTTAAAGACATCAGTGGTGAAGCTGGGGACAGATTGTATCAGGAGAAATAAAATCATTTAGCCTTGATTACCCAAAATGGCTGAGTGAAAAATAATTTATGCTCACGAAAACATAAGAGAAGTTTTGTGCAAGGCTTGAGGCCACCTCAGGTACCTTTCTTTTATTTAAGTTCCCTCCATTTGCCTTTTCTGTCCTGAATCTCTCCTTAGCCTTCTCTCTCATCAAACACGAATTTACGTGAAGTACTGAAGCTATAATGATGTCATTATACTAGCTGTACATTCTCAAATTTTCTTCTTCCTTAGATGTGTGCCAGTACACTCAGCACAGAAGATGGACAGTGGAACACAAACTGAGTAACCCATTTTGAATAACAGTCTTTAGGACTTGGACACACATCATCGGTACTGGGGTATTTCTGACAATGATATGACTACTGTGATGACTTCGAGCTTTCAAGGGCAAATCACTTCCTGTCTTCACTAACAACCATTTTTACATAATTCTTTCTTATATTAACTTGATATTAATCTTGATTTTTATTTGGAACCCTCTTCTGTGTTCAGATTCACTTAAGTATATAGAGATCAAAGCTCCATTTATTGAAAACAGATCAAATTTTACATTCATGTGAATACAATTCCAGCAATTACTCTATGGGGGAATTCCCTTAATGGCACTGAATCCGCTGGGGTTGCATATTAGTTGTTCCACTTGTAAGTCAGCAGCAAAGCCAAGGAAAGTTCAGACTTAAAATTTGGGTAATTGTAACTATATTTTCAATGCTTCTTGCTTCTCTGTTTGTCAGCAAGCAGAGGTCACAGAAAATCTGTGTGCAGTAAATACCAGTTTCCCATATGAGGAAAGAAATGATCAATACCACATCCCTTGTCAGATGATCCCCACTCAACCTAAACTTTATCTTTGGAGCATCTTTCTGGTACTAGTTCATACTGTATTCTTCCTCTTTTGGTGAATAATAACCAAGAACACAAAAGAAGGAAAAAATGCACTGAAAAATTGCCAAAGTAGGGTACTTCTTCGACATCGATCGCTGTTTGCTGGGGGAAAATGTTGTTGCTTGGATCTAATCTATTATGAAGTTGTTACTTTGAACATCTGATCTACAAAATGAATGCAGTAGACAGAGCTAGTAGATGCTAGGTACATAATCTGTGCTCTGCCTTTAAGTACACAGGTGACTGCAGATCACCATCAAGATAAATCAGAGCAGGACTGGGCTGCTCAAGAGAAAAGTGTCTTAGAAGCTGACATTTTACTTGGGAGTAAGCCTGATTCTGTGACCGAACACTCTAGAACAGCACACTGGAAATCCCTCAGCCTGTCAGCTCTATTAGCAATTTCTCAGTTTTAACATTCTGGTACCTTGTTTTGACACTTCTTTCCATGCAAAATAAAGCCTGGTTTGAGTTAAGTGGAATGAAGTCTAAGGTGAAAGTGCATTACGCGTTTCTGGTCACAGCATCAAATACATAAGCACTCAATCTGCAAAATGTCAATGTGGCAACTGTGTGAAGGACCATAACGTTGTTGCAATATATAGGGGTCAGTAAGATGATTGACTTACTGCTATAGGAGATCTCAATTAGGAAACTAAAATGCTACAAAACGAGCATGGAATTCATGTCTCAAAATGTCACTAAGAGCAGGAAATTTTTGCTAAAGAGCTGTATTTTCAGTTGTGTTTCTAGAGATCTTTCTTGGTATATATTCTTTGTTGGCTGCTATTTAACATCATTACCGGCCTCCTGGAAGGCAGGCACCTGGATCTGATAGTATTCTGGAGGCATGAACATTTCATTTCAACTTTCAGTTTGTTTCAACAAGGCCAAATGTAAAGTCAGAGATGGTAACAGCAAAAATCTTCCACAGTACTATAGCCTGTTCTGCCAGATAGTTACTCTAAAAGATTAAAGAGTTACAGCGACTAATAGGCTGCATGTGAGCTTTTAATACGATGCTCTATCCAATAGAATAGTACAACCCGTTAGATGTAAAAGTAGGTGAATACCAAATAAGAGCACACCTACCTAACACTAGTTTGATTGCTGTCATGTCTAGTTTTATATCCTCAGATCAAGAAAAATGTTGAAAAGAAGTTACCAAAGGAGCAGTGAATGACTGGAGGATGAAAAATACATACAGACCAAAAGTCTCCAAGTGCTAAGTGTATTTATCTCAAAGAGAAGCAAAGAGGTAAGTTGATCACAACCTGTACATGGATTTGCAGAGAACAGAGCACCTCAGTCCAGCACATGTAGGTTAACACGCTCCAATGGCTAGAAGCTGAAACCAGACAATTTCAACCTAGAGAGCAGGTAACATCTGATAGGAATTAATGATTATGTTTCTAAGAATTGTAGAAGGGCTTTTATTCAATATAAGGCTGTTTTTTTTTTTTTTTTTTAAAAAAAAAAGGTGTGCTCTAGTTCAAACGCACCCATCTAGGTTTCAACAGGAATGAACACTGCCAAGTCCTACGCCTTTGTTATGAAAAAGGTTAGACTACATAATCACAGTGGTTTTTGGAAGTCTTTAAACATATTAAAACTATCATGAGGAATTTGAGATTATTTATGATAGAACAGAATAGACAGCATGGGATAGGATGAACAATGCAGAAACTTTTTCTTTAGGAAATAGAAATGACTTGAGTGAACTACAGAAATGTTTTTTGTCAGAATTAATACTTAGAACAGATACAGGGCAGATAACTCACATCATTAAGGGCGTACCTATATGAAATATTCACAGACTATTCTTATTAAAATACATATCTAATAAACTCCCACAATGAGGTTCAACATCTTAACACACAGATGGTGTGTTACGCTCTTCTGGATGAAAAATACTGGTATGCACAGTAATGGCAACAGGTAACCAAGCATGATACAGGAGTTGCCCTCACCTGTCTTAGGAAAAGGAATCTGCACAGATGGCTCTAACCCACCAGTGTTCTCTGCTTCCTAATACATGTCAGCCTTTCAGGGTAATAAGTGACATTAATCATTTGAAGACATCTATGCAATTTTCGACATTTAAAATACAAAAACTGAATGCTGGAATAGAGTCAGAACTGTAGCATTTGCAACCCACTCCTTTCAATGTCAATCTTTACAGAACTCAAATAAGCCCAACTGTATTGCTCGCATGCTGGTACTCTGCACCAATCTTATCTCAGTTCCAAATCAAGGCAACACAAAGTAAGTGATATCAAAGTAAATAGTATCAAAAGCCTAAAACCATGTAAAGTCATCAATTAAGAAATACAAGGATTATCAGAGGTTAATTCCTACAGAACTCTAAGAGTTGAGTCCCCACAGAGTTAAACATAAGCTCCTTAAAATCTTCCATTCTGACTGGTCAAGAGGAGCCTGATGATAGAGAATTTTTAATCAAAAAGCCCTTATATAAAGCAATGAAACTTCTTCCCTTTCTCCCTCCCTCAAAATATTGACGATTTTCATATATTTTGAAATGAGTCAAAACAAGCTGTTTCCCTCTGGAAAGTGGAAATTCAGTATTTTGTTTCTGGAATTACTTGAAATGTTTTCATTTTGTATTAAATAAACGTTAAAAAAAAAAAAAGGATATGGTCTTATGGGAGCTGCAGTCTCTGTGTCCTTTCCCTCCTATTGTCCAGACTCTACCAAAGGCTGTGAACAAGGAAAGAAAGAGGCAACTAGACAAAAATAAGATCGACCAGCACCCCCTGTGTCATTTAGCAGCAGCTACCTTAGAATACATTTGAGACAGTCTTCTGGTTGAAAGTTTCCGTAGACATATAATTCTTAGATATTTTGCCTTTCCCAGAAAGCAGATGAAAAAGCTGACAATTTAGCTTGACTTTTAAGTCTACAGTTACTTTTAGGTGGCCTCTCCAACAGCTGGCGATAAGAACCTTGTTCAGAAAAGTTATAAATAATGTAGACAAGAGTTCATTCCTATTTATTACCTTATCTGTATCAGGATTAGAAGCATTTTCCGTTATTATTAGCAGCTGCTATTCACAGAGAGATTTCCCTGCATTCAGAACAAGTTAAACAAGCTCTAATTTTTACACCTCCTTATTCTGTAGTCAATCTACTTCAAAGGCACTTTGCCAAACTAGAGAAAAGCTATAAACTGTTTCTTGCATGCCTGTGCCTTCTAGATAGGTACGTAGCCTTAAGTTAAACACCACAGGCATGTAAGAGAGATCTCAACAACTGAATAAGTTTCTATATTTTCCTTTGCTTTTTGCATACTCATCTTCCTGAAGGAATGGACCATACTCAGGTATGAAGAGAGAAGGAGGTAGGGAGGGAGGAAAGGAAAGGAAAGGAAAGGAAAGGAAAGGAAAGGAAAGGAAAGGAAAGGAAAGGAAAGGAAAGGAAAGGAAAGGAAAGGAAAGGAAAGGAAAGGAAAGGGAAAGGGAAAGGGAAAGGGAAAGGGAAAGGGAAAGGGAAAGGGAAAGGGAAAGGGAAAGGGAAAGGGAAAGGGAAAAGGTTATATTAAGAAAAACCTAAACCAAAAATTTAGGAGGTTCAGGAGATGCTTAGGCTTCACATATGCAAAACATAAAACACTTGCCAAAATCTTTGTGTCTGCCATAAAACACACATATGGACTCCATAATACCATGAACCTTGTTCTTAGTAGTTGTGGTCACCTATGCGGGTTTCACTCCAACTTCATTCTTGGAAAGCCATTCACAGTAGCACATTCATTGTAAAATCTGTGAACACTTCTGTGAACTGACTTTAAGAAATTTATTATTTTTCCTGCAAGAGTATTTTTAACATAGGTCACTTTTTTGCATTCTGTTCACCATACAGTGCCATGAACATTTTTGTCACAGATGAGGGGAAAAACGTTAGGAAAAAAAAAACAGAGATAAAGGAGATCAGGATCTGTTTAAGCTGCCACTGCCACCAGGAAAAAAAAGGTACAAGAAAAAAAATGCAGCCAGAACCAACACCTAGTCATGAAACCCTTCTCCCATTCTTGAATATTCTCATAATTCCTTTTTTTGTCCTTTCTCTTCTGAGACAAGCAGGAAAAAAGGATTATACTGCCTTTTACCATCTTAAAAATCTCAGAGAATTAGAGGGAAGGGATTTCCAGATCAGCATACTAACTGCATAAAATTTGCAGAGATAATATTTTGTATTAACAACACCAAGGAATACTGCATATCATGATTACTTTTATTTAAGGAGAGACCAGATCTGAAGGCAGTGGTTTCTGTGAAAATTAAGTTGTGCTTCCTGAAGAGAATTACCTTTCTTCTTCAGAGGGAGAGAATTCCTGACAAACTATGTTTGCACCTTCTCATATGCATTAGGCAGCTGACAGTGGTGGGGCAGACACAGTATTGGTGGCTAGTCTTCTCCTTCTCTTTATGCATGGATACATGACCAAAGCAGGACTGGAATTTTGCCCACAGGAATGTCCTTTGCATTCTTCCTTTTCCAAGTGTCCACAGGGCAGCCAGAAAGAGCCTGGACTTTATTCTCCATGCCTTAATTTCAATCGCTACTAAGAAACGACACAGGTGTACCCACGGGCTATTATGCTGTTAAAATAAATGAATTATTGAGCTCTGGTACAAAACTCTACTGTGTACTCTAGATTTGAATAGCATTCCTAAAAAAATTACAGACTAAAACCACTTTGTCAGTAAGTAGTGATGTAGAACATAATGTTAATTAAAATGCATTTGCAAGAGCTTTAAACGCAAATTAAACCATAAGATTTTTGCAGAATCACCATTTTCGTTCCATCTAACAATAATCAGGATGATGCAAACACTGTGCTTTGAAGGTGTAAGATTAAATTTAAAAATCTGCTGAGAGTTAAAACTGCAAAGTTTGGATTTTACCAAATGATTCAGTAGAGCTTACTCCAATATACACGCTTTCTTAGAATACTTAGAGCAACCATGCTCGGTTTTGTTTTGTAATAAAGAGATAGCAATCATTTGTTTCAAAATGGTTGTTTACTCTAGGAGGCACTGCAGACTTTTGCAACAAATTTAGCATTTCTGATGAATGGAATGTTACCTGCCAAAAAGCAGCTTCTTGAGCCTCTTTCTCTTTTTTTGTTAACATTTAACCTCAAGTAACAAAAGCCTATAATGACAAACAAATATGCCACCTGATCCTTTTCCTTAATTCTTCTTACAATCTATTTCCCAAAGAAGGGAAAGACTCCATAGATATGTAGTAGAATAAACGTACTTTGAATTCAGTGTTTTCAGGTCAGACTTCATCTGGGTCAGACAGGAAAGAGTGAGCAAATCTTGTTGCTGTCAGATAGGTGCTAACATGTCTTCAGTAAGGAGTATGGAGCATTCAACTCAGTTACCAAAGGCCAAACATATGCAGGCTCAGAAACATCACTGCCACAGCTGATACTAATTGGCTATAAGCTGGGCCCTTCTCACAACAGGGAGCTGAGGAAATGATATGGTAAGGAGACAGAACAAACCTGTCATTATTTGAGATAAAGGTGTATGCATGGCACCTTGGTGATACAAGCAATGTCACTGCCCCAGGTGTATGGTTCTGTAGATAAAAAGGTCTTCACGGTTGTCAATATAAGACCATTCAGAAACACTGTATTCATTAAAACTGTACAAAAGATCACTTTTCAAGCAAAACCAGAGATTTTTCAGGGGGACCAATTAAGGAGAAAATAATGCTTTTACATTATAGGAAAAAGTGATTTGTCATGACTTTTGCATTCTTACTCAAGCAGTTTTGCAATGCAGAAGGTAGACACACTTATTGAAAGTACTCACTGGTAGGTCGGTAGTTTGTGTTGATCTTTTTTATTCTCTATCTCTTCCCCCTTAACAGGCAAAAGAAAATGCTTGAATCATAACTTTCTATGCCTTTTTTTTAACTAGACTTCTAACTTGGCAGTTATGCATCTTCTTTTGGAATGCTTTCATTAAAAATCTCTGCACATATACATTTTTGGAAACAGAAAAACACAACTTGATTAATGTATTTCCGCAACACCTAGAAGAATTCAGTGGATTCATTTCACTTTTTTTTCCTGTTCACCTTTGCCATAGCTCAACACGATGATACCTCAGCATTGTCAAATTGTAGAACTGTGTAGCCTTGCATTAGATCTGCTGAGTCCATACACACTGTAATGTCTGGTTATAAATTCAAAACATCAATATCTTTCAAAATAAAGAAGCTTGCTTCCTTCTATAACCATTAAATATTTGTTTTAAATGTACATTAATGCTATTCATTTCAAAGTTCCTGTAAGTGAAGACGTTGCAGAGCATTATATAACAGTAAAGATAATTCAAAATAAGAAATTGCCTCCAAAATAATTAATAAAAATATGTATGAGCTAAATTCAGCCTTCTTTGTCTACAGAGAAACATAAGGTAAACTGCAGCTGTTTTACCTCAGCTATGGCCATAGTCCTGGAAATGACATGGAGCTACCAGTTTTAGCCACATAAGGTACTTTGCTATTTCAAACACCACAAAGCTATGCAGATATTTAGATTGTCAGAGGAAGCAGTAAACCAAGAGTCTAGGAGGCTGAGTAATAATTAGCTTGAAGTACCCAATATCTATCTGCCCTCATAAACTACTATGCAGAAGCAAGAATTTTCTCCTCCATTTGCAATTTTGTACATTGTTGTACAGAATGCAGAGTTTTACTCTGTTTACACTCCCAAGAGCATGTTGGCGAGCGGTACACTAAATCATTCTACCCTGATTGTTTCAGGGTAGCTGGCCACCTGGTCATTTTCTCTCTTGCAGAAAATATATCTGTTCCTCATTGTTTTGTTCTGAATAAAAATTTACAAAGTCATCATCCAGACTGAAAAATAACTACTTTGAATTGTACACCTAAGGAAACATAAACAATTTCCAGTGACATTTTTAATTAAGCAAAGGTGACTTTTTAGATGATTGCACAAGGATGGAAAAGAAATCTATGGAGGTGACAAAAAGAGAGGGAGAAGGAGATGATTTTTTAAGAACTTTCACTTAACTTAGTTTCATATAGAAGGTGAATATCAGTAAAAGCAAATGTCCCATTACATTTTTGCACCTACTTTAATGTGCTGAGTCTTCTAACATTTTGCAGCTGAGAACTAGGTTAACTACTTTAAGTTCTTTAAATGCTACTGAATATTTGTGTTATGTTTTCATGTAGTTAACATAAATTTGACATATATTAGTAATGGAAAAAACACAAACAAACAAACAAACAAAAGTCACACACAAAAAAACCCCACAACAGATGATTTTAGGCAGCATTAAAACTGCTGATTTACGGTTTGCTCCTAAGAATACACAAGCTTATTTTTACATAGCCCTGGAGGAGCAAGTTTAGGATGATTCAATAAATCCACAATTTAGAATCTGTAAAATGAAACCATTAGCAATTAATGTTAATGTCTAAATGGAGTTAGATGTACGGTACTATTTCATAAGTGATATGCAAAAAAACTTTACTCCCTGGAGAAGAGAGACTAGAAATATTCAAATAATCAATTTAGATTATTCACATTCCTGCTAATACCAGTTTAAAAACATAGCTGCTATTTTGACATCTAATTGAAATACCACATACTTCAGACCCATCTACATCATGACAGAATCATATTCTAAAATCATAATGTATTCCCCCCCTGCTTTTCTGCATTTGTACTCATTTAAGGACCTTAGAATATTTGGTTTCCAGCCTCCCTCTGCTTGATCTAAAATCTAACTTTCGTGCTTTTATATGAGCTCTGCCTATCATTTCTGTGGATATAAAATGTTTTTTGTGCTTAGGACAGTGCCTATGCCATTTTCAATCTTATATCTTTTTGTACATCAGTGTGGCTGTTTTGATTCAGGTCTAAACATACTCATAAGCTTCAATACGGTCTTTCTGTATGGGCAAGTCAAAAGATTTAAATGCTTGATCAGTTCCACAAAATACACTCTAATCTCCTAATTCACATAATTCAGACTCCTAGAGAAAACTGGACAAATGAAACAGACCTTTCAACAGAGCAATCACCGCCTCACAACAGAAGAGTTGAAGCACTGCCCTATAATGGCTGTAAATAGGCCTCATGATTTCAGTAAAAGGTAAATATGCTGCTAATAAACACTTTAAGTCCTAATATCATTCAAATTCTTTTAAACCTCTCCTATACACTCACAGAAACATACATACATGAGTGCAACATATATTAGAAATAATACAAAAACACACATATGCAAATTTATCTAGGTCACAGAGTAAAATATTAACAAATATTTTTCCATCATAAATCAGTCTTCAATGTTCTTCTCTCTGTGCCATTATAATGTTAATCATTTAGAAATACAGGTATTACCACTCATAGTCAAAAAACTATTTGCAAATCTCAAGAGCCTCACATTTATACTAGAATTTCACTCCTTGTTATTTCTTCATCATTTTTATGCTCTAATTAATATTTTTTAGGTACCCATTCCATAAGAAGAAAGTGTGATATGCATCCAACAACACAATATGACTGAACAATAGACAAAATGAACTCTGAATATTTTGGAAACAACTAAGGAATGAGAATTATCTGCACTATTACTAGGCAAGCATTAATAAATATTTAATCAAATTTCAGAACACACGACTGAATGACAAATACCATACCAAACAAAAAAGCCCCTCAATTAATTTTTTTTTTTAATAAATGTTGTTCAACTGTTTCTTCTATTCATTGTTTTATAAGGGTCTCATAAAAAGCTACTGTCAACAGGAATGTCTTCAGTGACTTTAAACAGGCTCTAGATCTATTTCTGAGCCTACAGAAGGGCTACCTAGGAGCAGTCATTTACATTGATGCCGCTGGAAACACAGCACAAGGTTTAGTGATCTCACTGAAGGCTTGTTGTGGTGGTTTGGTTGGGATTTTTTCCAGCAAATGGGTACTTTAACTTGGTGACCATAATACTTACAAAAGCATGATTCACTTACTTGAAACAGTCAAATTAAAAACTAGTTCTCTGGGCCATTTCCAGAAAGTCACCTTTAGAAAGCAATTAAACTCAGCTAAGATCTAGAACACCTTCTGGAGGTGTCTGTCTCTATCCACTGACATTGGAGGCATCATAGAGCAATTAGATTCTTAGGAATCTCCACTGACTGATGAAGATTGGGTGGGATGCATTTGTGCAATAACATTTGTCTTTACGACAGCAGTTCCAAATAAGAGAGTACATAACTCTTTAAAAGTAATACATCTATCTTTGACCAATACAAAGTTCCTCAGGTTTGACAATTCGTTAATTAAATAACTGTAATTATAATTAGAGAGAATAGTTGGAAAACATGCTACAAAAAATAAATCAGAAATTATAGTTGCTCTTTAAGAATCAATATAAAAAGAAGTGAAAGTTTAATTTTATTGTTTCATTCTTTTCCACTCAATTTTCAATGACTCATAGGAAGACTAGATCATAAATTAGCAACGTTAACTCAGGAGCACTGATAACAGGGCACAAAAGGCCTCAGCTCTATGTCCCACAGTGCAGCAAAGCAAACCAATCATTAGGATGCATACAGAATGGAAAAGATGGTACTGCAGAAAACATGTCAGTGACATTGTGTATACGGTAGTGCTGTAAATTTATCTGTGAAATTGTGCTCTTTTCACTTCATACACTTTGTGAACAGAAGAAATGCATGTGGTGGTGACATGAATGCTTATGGTCTCAGTAAAATTCTAATCTGAAGGGGGAACGGGAAGACCAGGACATGTTAATTCAGTGATGAGAAGGAAAAGGAAGCACCACAGGGAGATAAGGAAAACATAGAAAATGCTGGACAAAAGGTGGATAGGGATATATTTTTCTCTGCAGAAAAAGAAAATCACAATGGTAAAAAGGTGGTAAACAACAAATCTTCTCAAAAAAAAAAAAAAAAAAAAACACAAAAAAAAAACCCAACCAAACAAAAACTATCCCATGAAATTTATTGCCACAAATACACTTGAAGCCATGAATTTAGACAAATTTAGGAATAGGCAAAGAAAAATCATAAGAAGGAATCTACTTTAAAATAAACGAGAAAGATGTAAACCCTTATATTTCAGCCTTACAATGACTTCTCACTATTGGGAACTTAAAAAAAAAAAAAATGTTTCCACCAAGCAGATTATCTTACCTTTCTCTGAAACAGCTGTTCCTTGTTGCTCACAGAGATAGTGAGTGGAATACATCTGTTCCTTTATATCTTTTTTCAAATATGTTCTGAGAACCTGGATGAAGGATGTTTTTGATTAAAAATACAGACTGTCGGCTTAAAGCTATAGACAAAGCTAGCTCTGCACCCAGATTTTTGTCTAGTTTTCTTCTCCAGATCATCAGCATCAAGTTGCCATGCATACTACCTTTAAGCTAGAATATGTGTATGGAAGAAGTGGGTGAGTAGTTCCCACCGAAGAGGAACAAGTTGTATTCATATGAAGGCTCCTCACGAAGGCTCTCATTCTTAGCTTTTAAAAACTTTATCTTTTGAGGTCCAGCCTTCTGGACCTTCTCCTTAGCTCTATTATGAGAGAAGTAATACTTACAGTCTTGATTTTTCTTTGTTCCCTCAGGACCACAAGAGCTTGTGCTAGCTTCACACCAATTAGGCAGAAGCTCATGGGGGTGTGGGAGTGTATAATTTCAGGCACTTTCTGACTTAGAAAGTGAAATGTCAACTCTAAATAAACAGTTCAGATACAAAAGCCACATGCTACAATGGCATATGTTTGGAAAACAGAGCAGTTCATTCATTTCTGGTCTGGGAGGAAAAAAAAAAAAGCAACCAAACAACAACAAAAAATTAGTACCAGAGACCAGAGGACATACACACCAAAAAGAAAAAAAGAAAAGCTTCAGAGCTTTGCAAGACCATTAGCAGTGGAGCAGTTTCTTGATGAGCTAATGCATTCTGCAGTAACTCAGCCATTAGCAGTGCTCTTAGTTCATCTTCTACATAATGATGAGCCACACTGAATTTTTAGCAATAGCATTTGTATACTACAGGCTTTTGACTGCTGACAACAATTTAGTCAACACTAATGCTTCTGTTTCAATTCTAGCTAACTTGTTGCAAAAAATAGCCATAGCGTAGTTCAAAGATCACCATCCTGAGAGAAAACATTTTGCATTATGATAAGCAAGGAGCGTACAAACTCTGAAATTACTGGTCAGATTTAAGCAGACTTATAATACAACTGAGTGTGATCAGAAGAATGAAATGCTACCTCAAATATCCTAGTAGAGAAAATAATTAGTCCTTAAAAGATACCCAAATTAATCAAGAATAATAGGAGAGAGGCCACATCAGATCCTTCTTCCTCCGTCCTTCTTTAATTGCCTTCATTTTATATGCAGATACAAATCAGCCTTGGATCACACTTGTAAAATATTAAAATTCCTGTGGGATTACCACTGGGCTAACTCATACTCTGAAATGGATTGTACATTGGATGCATCTTTTTAAATACGAAATGAAAAAGTAAAGTTTGCTTATTTTATTTGAGGTTTTAAAAATATGTTCATATTAATTTCCTACTGCTTGGAATAAATTTGCACAATTTGAACACCTTTCTGGGAATCTGAATACGAAAGTGTTTTTTCAGGAAGAAAAAAAGGGCAAACAAAGACCTGATTGTGCCATCTGGATAACCTCCTTCTAGTACCAGATGAAAGATTGTTGTTATTTAGTATTTCTTTTGTCATTATAAGCCAGAACATTGTCAGGGACTCATTGTACAAATAATGCTGTGATATCACCTGCCTGGCAGAATCACACTCTCTGGGATTTAAAACACACAAAAATACTGGAGACACGATAACAATAGAGATAGGTATAATTTGACATGTTAGAAATTGTAGTGGACATAGTCATCACAAGTGATTTCCAGGATAACTATTTTTCTATTTGCTTGTGCTTAGCACTTCTAAATGCATTCAGCCTTGAAAATCCGATCTATGGAGCATGCATTTCTATACTAAAGTCCCATGAGGGTGAATTAATAGTGGTCTTGTAATTCACACTTCCAGGAGTACTTTTTTAATCAGTGTGAGCCACAGTGTTAATGCCATGTCTTTGTGCTTGTATTTCAATGCAGAAAACACCTTGGTTTGTACTACTTCATTTTGGCTATGATTCAACAAAGCCCTTAAATATGAGCTTAACTTTAAAGCATGAGGAGTCTCATTGATTATAATGAGACTACTCATGTGTTTAAGGTTAAGTATGTGCTTAAGTGTTTTGCTGGATTAGGACCTCAGATATTATTAACACTGATTTATTGGGGAAAGTGGGGGCAGGAGCGAAAGAGAGAAAACACATGTTTTGAGCTGTGATGTCTGACTATATATTAATATTTCCTGAGATGAAATATACACCTGAAACACAGGGTAAAGGTGAGAATGTTTTTGTTCTGCATCTCAGAAGACCCAATAAATATGTGATTGGGAAGACTGATTTTACATACTGTATCTCCCTGTCTTGTTAGAAAGCCACAAACACTGCATTTTTTTCAAAAGAATTATTATTTATGTTTATCAATAAAGCTCTTGCTGTAATTATGGCAGGAACAATGAATGTATATTCTGTCTGCCATGAATTATGCTGCCTTGTGCACAGCTAGCCTGGTGGGCTTTAATGATGGCTCCAACAACTGAAACATATTAAAGTTTTTATGTACAGTCAAATTCACTGTAACAGAACTGCAACTCTGTTTCCGAGACAATTTTTTATGGAAATTACACCTTTAAAAAGGTAAAAGAAAGGTGCTTCTAATTTTTGCCTTTATCGGATGAGTGATTGGCTCAGGCTTGAAGAAGCATTGGTGCCTGTGATTTAGTCTCCTTGCTCTACAGCCCAGCAGTGGCTGCCAGGCACCCCTTTCTCACACTGCAATAGCATCTTGTGGTTCAGGAGGCCTCACCAACATCGTGACAATTGGTGGGGATATTATGCAGGGAGAATGACAGACAGCAGAATCTGGCCCATGAGCTGGGGCCATCAGCATGTCACCAGATGCATTTTTCTTTGAATGGAAGGAATAGGCCGCAATTTTTATCAGACATGAGATAACCTTCAAAGGACCTTATTGTTAATTTCAGAGCCATTTTTTTAATAAAAATTCATGATGGAGAAATAACTGGGCTACATGCTTTAGACTGAGGGATTTCCCAGTCTCAATTTGAATTTTGCCTGGCCATTTGGAGTGGTTACGCCTGTCACCTCATCACTAAATCCAGTAATGAAAACGGACCTTTTAATGAGTTACATACAATGCATAATTGCTGTAAAACTCTAACATCACTTATGCAAATGATTCTTTGGAGATCATTAATTAGTTTTTGAGGAATATTAATTTCTCCAAACCAAAAAAAATATATATTACTACAGGGAAATGAGCTTGAATTAGTTTTAACTATGATAAAATTACACTCTGTGACAATTAATCAAGTGGAGCACAAGAGAGCCTGGTTTAAAAGGAAAAGTATACTGTTAATACTGCTTCCCATGGTTACAACTAATTAGCATGCATAAATAACATTTTAAGAAGAATATAAGTTATCTGTGCTTCAGAGTATTTTCTGCTTACACCTGGATGTGAAAATACCACAGATACTAAGAATTCAGAGGCACTCTTTGGCCAACTTGATTATACGAACATATTCCTAAAACATACAAATTTTAATCAGTGCCTCAAGAGTGCATCTATTTGTATCACAGGGCAGCTACAAAACAGCTTGAGTTCAGGCTATTAAGAAAAAAAAAAAGAAAAAGAAAGTCAAGTGATTCTACCCTAACAAAACTGTGATCAAGATACTTTAGTACAAACAGACCTGCCCTTGGGGTATCATATAAACTTATTATAAAGTATTGAAATAACATTACAAAGTTAATTTTATTAAAATTAATAATTCCTTCCTCTCCATCATTCTCACATTAAATGGAGCACTGAGGAAAAGAACAGTTGATCCAGCTTGCAGGATTATAAATAGCCACAGATTGTTTCCTGAATACTTAAAGAACACAGTTCAATGAAAAAAAAAAAAAAGTGTAACATTGAGACTATTATTTCTGGAAAGCTGAGGCAAATAATTAGTTTGTAAACAAATATGGAGCCAAATACTCTTCCCAGATATACTCAAATCCAGACTATCTTTTGTGAATTCTTGTGGAGTTGCTCCAACTTACAGCTAGCATAACTGAGACCAGAATTTGAGAATTAATAACATAACATCTCCTGAATTCCCATTGATCCCAAGCATTGAATTCTGCAACTGAAGAACCCCAGCCCTGCCTTTGTACTGCACCAGAGGGAGGCCAGGGTTCTCCCTTCTTTCTTTCTGCTGGTTCACATAACTATGTAGCCAGCACATCTCTGTGGACACGGCACTGCAGCAGTAGAGGTATAAAACACTCTCTGGGAAACTGACATATACTCCGAAAATTAAAACTCTGTTTTCTGTGTAGTAGTAGTGGCAGTTGTAGTGGCAGTGTCTGTGAGACGCGACACTCCCAGCTCCAGGACAGATGCTGATCTTCACAGTCTCCAGAATATACAACAGTTTCAACAGTTGCAGTTTTTTTCTCTCACCCACAGTGTGGGTAGGTCTTTGCATCTCTGAGGCTGTACATAATTTGTCCAGCCAATGTGCCCTGCAGGGTGCCCCAAGCTCAGCAGTCAGGACGGTGATGGGCAGCCACAGGACGCAAGACATGCTCCCAGCTCTTGCAGTCTAGACACAGCACAGACACCTCACAGCTTCTTCTTACCCTTCTCCAGGCTGCGAGTCCAGCCCTCGGAGTGCAACGCTCTTGTCATCATACCTGACACTTCCTAACTTATCCATAAATGTATACTTATCCATAAACATATGCTCCCCTTGATTTTGTTGGAATAAAAACTATGAACAACAATAGCAAATAGTTTATTGGATTTATCTCAGAAGGCAGCCTGAGACATCTTATTACTCAACATCACTCTTTATGCTCTGGGATTTAACATCTAAGAAACCAGCCTGTGATATTGATAGAATGCTGTGGCCTTGGGCAATCATGACTTTTTCAACTAAGAATATTTATTCTTATGTTAAACTTCCAATATTCATGAAGACTCTCAGAGACAGATCTTTCTGAATAGTTCACAATAAATAAGTAAATAAATAAATGGGCTTTGCACATTGTTTGCTGCTAACTCTAATCCCTTCCCTTCTAAACAAATGCTTTTAGCGCTCTATGCAAGTACAATACACACTATAAATGGGAACAGGCACTGCTTTCCTGTAGACAGATGTAATATTTATGTACCATGTTTCAGACTTTCCACAGGAAAGAAAAAAGCTTTTCACTTCTAATAATTTTGTTTTGTACATGAAAAAAATTATTTAAAAATACAGTAACGACCCAATCTAAATGAATTTATCTCTGGATCTGTTGATTGTATGCTGAGGAACTTTTTTTGATTACAAGAAGAAGAACCTCACAAAAATATATTTAAAACACCACAATTGTATTAAATTATACTTCCTTGCAATACGGATTACATGTTTACCTGTATTGGACAAAAACTGCATTTAACATCATACTATCTTGTATTAAAGGGAAAATACGATATGCACAAAACTGTTCAGCAGATTTCAGGTTTAATAACTAAGCTTCTCCTTCAATGAATACAGTCACTGCAAAATCCTGGATAATTTGTTCAGCAAAGGCAGAAACAGAAACAAGGAATGAGAAAATAAAGACTGACAAAAGGCAGCATTTTAGGCTCCATAGCTAAGTTCTGTAGTTCATATATTTTGATAGTTTCTATAAATATCAAGACAGAACTGCAATGGTAAATCAGAAACTAAATTTTGAGCACCACCCTGTGTCTTGCCAAATGTTGCAGGTATTTTAGAGTAAACTCAAATTTTAATCAGTTCTGTTGTCTGAATTCTTGGAACCTACTTATCAAGTACATTTGGATGAAAACAGAGAATTTGTTTCCCAGAAGTAATTAATTTTGAGCCACTAATAAAAAATGATAACACCTTACAAATATTCAGTGTCACTGCAACAAAATCCTTAAGTAGAACCGTTCCTTGACTTTTGTCCAAATAGGATGATATTGAGTGCTTTTATTTTTAATATGTCTGGAAGAATACATGAATGTGTAATTAACATGCAACAAACAGAAAGAGGGTGAGAAGACAGAAGCTGTTTATGGTCTGCTTTGGAAGGAAACACTATGAATAGGTTTCAGTTTTCTATTAAGACAATGTGTTTACATAGAAGCAGAGGTATGTGAGCTGAGGAACTAAAAATCTCCTTTCACTCAGTGGAGTGCACAGTACCTCTGAGGCACAGAAGAACATGCAGCTGTCAATAGGGATTCACCTCAGTTGTGTAGACACTGGCAGCTGGTACCCTTGCAGATGTGCACACGGCAGATGCAGCTGCAGTTGTCCATCAGATCTTGTGGAACTGAAAACAGCTGCAGATTCTAGTGTTTAGGCAACTTGGTCAAGACGTATTTTAGGGTGTGCTTTGTGAGATTTGATTAAGAAATTATCTGCTCTCCTTTTTGAATGTTTTCATACAGTTGTTTTCTCCTATGGACCTTCAGCACTGCTTATTATGAACTGGGACATCAACTCCAATACAGATACTTGGCATTTTCCAGGGCAAAAATTCCATTTCTTCTCACTTGTAATAGCACTTATGGGATGCTCTCACCTAGTCACCTGGATTTATAAGATCAATAAATCAGCATAACAGAGATAGCTTCAGAAACCTCAGATTCCAGTTTAGAATTATTTTTCAAAGATGACTTACAAACTTACTAAACTAACTTGTGATCTCTTATTCATTAGATCAAGCACTGTCAGTATCCAATAATGAAATAAAACTTACAAAATGAATTTTTTTTTAAGTCTGTACAAGTCTTTGAAAAAACAAGTCATTGTAAAAGTTAGTACGATTCTGAGCCATAACAACTGGAATGTGGGATTCCTGTAGGAATAACATGAGTATAGGATCCTGACATCTGTGAGAAGTGTTCATTTTTCAAAACATGCTGTCAATATGTCATTAATATTAAGAGAAATAAGGTTAGTAGAGTTCAATATATATTGAAGAGTTTCCTTGACATTTAACACATCATATTAAAAGCTTCTTCAAGAGGAAAGAAATATCAACTTGTCACCAAGAGATTGAAATTGAACTGCTCTGAGACAAACTGCTGTTTCTTCCCCATGATGAAATTCGCAGGATGGGCAAAATGTCAAGATAAAAATAAACTATCTGGGAAAAAACATCAGAAGAAATACAGCCATTGTTACAGTTACTGCCAAAATAATCTAGAAAATCCAGTTGTTCCCCAGTAATAATATGTGACAGAAGCCCCCACACATTCAGATCTGCTCTTGAAACACAGTGAAAAGTATTACTGAAGGTATAGCCTTCTGTTCCATGTAGTTTGTTAAATTCCATGGGAAGAAAAGAGATCTATTTTTTTTCAGATAGAGCATATTTTCAAATCACAAAGCATAAAAAATTATTTTCTGTCTTTTTCAATAACCATTAGGAGTGAAGAAGAAACCCTATAGCTCTGTGAGATACTACACAGTGAAACTGATTGCCAAATCATGGGTAATCTTAGTAGGACAATTTTACATTCAAAGACTGCTGAATAATTTTTGAGTATATTCATTGGCAAAAACTATTGTGAAGATATTTAAATATTAGGTATATTGCTGGGTAAGCAATATCAAGTACAAAAGTCTTAGTCATTAAAACTAAGTAAAGAGATATTAATAGGAACGGAAGGACAAGACCTATGATTTTTCAAAATACATTTTGAGTCTGGAACTACTACAGATATGATGGTTCACCTACTACAGCTCAGTCTTTTGTTTCTTGTGACCATGACTATTCAAGAAAAAAAAATAATACTCTTACTTCTCCTTTGCAACAAAAAATTCTTCTTATGCAAGAAAGTGTATGTGCTTGCTTACAATTTATAAGTGTAACACTGGTTGCTAATTAAGGACAAGATGTTACACTAAAGCTTGCCACAAATCTAAGAAGCTTCCATCATAAGTATCTCAGCCACAAAGAGATTATGTATAAAAATACTGTAAGAATCACTTGAAGAAAACTCATTTTCCTTGCATTTCCTTGCATTTCCTTTCCTTGCCCTGAAAATTTCAAGTGCTGATCATAAACAAGCTCAAAAAAAGGTTTGGACTACTCTGAAAGACACAGAATGTTTTTCTTTTTATTTTTAAAATTCTCCTTTAAAAGGCCAGATGAAATAAGACTGAATGTTCATTCAGGATTCATCATGCCAGCTCTTAACAGTTTATGTATTTCAAAGCAGTGGGAAATTTCTTTTGCACACACACATATAAGGCACATACACACATAAAAATCCAAATTATGTTGAAAGAACACCATAAGACCATTGAGCAAAGTTCTCAGATATTAAGAAATGCTCATCTTTAATTTTCCTGTGCATCCTTCATTCAGCTCTCTTTGTGCATAAGCTTCATGGCATAATCTAATTATGTGATCACAGGACCTCTGCTTCTTTCACTACACAGAATGTTCACATAATGAGCAACTACTCAATATTTTGTTTTCTCCTCATTTTTCAATGTGTGACCTGAGGCCTTATTTACTGCACACTAGTTAAACCCTTCTCTCAAGACAGAATTGTTAATGTCCTCATGAGTTTCTCTGGTGCTTATCACCACAGTACCTAAACAATCAAAAATATTAATTAACCAGTGTTCACAACACTCCTGCAAGATCATAAAGAACCAAAGAGTAAAGAAATTAAGGTCAACAAGGTCTACTAATTTGGTGTCTATAGACAATAGTCTCCTTCAGTTCACACCTCTTTCCTCTTGTACAATGACTTCGACCCTTTACTAAAAACACTAATATACTATACAATTGAAGCCTGCAGCATAGTACCTTTGCAGAAGGCAAATTCTGAATTGTCCTGACTATGAAATTATTTTCCTTCTTGATGCTAATAAATTTGCTATAAGGGAGCTTTTTTACAAAATTATCTAAAATTTTAAGGAAATAATCCAGTTCTGCCACCTAGTATGAAACTGAACAAGAGTTTATATCAGGATGAGAAAGCTTTGTGCTACTTGAGCTGAACGAGTAGCTGAGAGCAGTAATGGATTCATCAAGTCTTGTGTGGACCAGGAGCAGGAAGAACCAGGACACTGGGTGCAATTCGTAGATGTTTGCTGGTACCAGGGGAATGGCATGAGGGGGGAATCCAAAGTTCCACTACAGGTTTTGCAGGGCAACACGCTATTTGGGAAGGGTGATCATTTCTGTCTTCATTCTTCTTCCCTCATAACAGTGATCCAAACCTCTCCCTATTGATCTCTTCTCTACATCTTCTCTTGTAATAATCCCATTCTGTCTTGCAGGAAAATAATGTTAGATGACATGAAGGATAACATCATATAGCCATGAAAGTGTTTAGTGAAAGCCATTAAACCAGTCATAATTATCAATGTATAATATTAATTTTTCCAACTGACCCAAAGCCAGATAACCAGAAGTTCATTACTTTTCATCTTTTGGCTAAGAACTTTGTAATATTTGTTCCTTTGGTAGTTTTTGGGTTTGTAATGATACATCTCATGAAACATTTCTCATCAAAGACTGGTGGTCTCTGTAAAAGATACAACTGTTAAGATTCAAGTCATCAGTATGCACTAATATCTGATCCTTCCCCTGCAGTTTAACCTATTACTTGGACTCTGAATTAAAGCTTATTTTTCTAAAGGAATTTAAGTTTTCCAAGTCACCCTCTCTCACAAGGGCATAATCACCTACTTGTCTGAAAACTTAGCTAATTTCCTTATGTCATGCCTGGGTTACAAAGGCAAGTTGGAGCAAAAGTGAAATAAAGCAATATTTCCTTTCCTCCTTCTGCTTATCACTCCTTAGTGAGGCACAGGCTCCTGCACCACCTGATCTCAGCCAAGCAGCTGCACTGTCACCACCTTCCCCATTTATAGACCAGAGCAGACAGTTTCTCACCTATTGCTGTTTCCTGAGGATTGTGAATTTTAACTGTAAGTGCAAATGAGGTATTCAGTGAAAGAAAGAAAGAAAAGAAAGAAAAGAAAGAAAAGAAAGAAAAGAAAGAAAAGAGGAAGGAGAAGGAAGGAAGGAAGGAAGGAAGGAAGGAAGGAAGGAAGGAAGGAAGGAAGGAAGGAAGGAAGGAAGGAAGGAAGGAAGGAAGGAAGGAAGGAAGGAAGGAAGGAAGGAAGGAAGGAAGGAAGGAAGGAAGGAAGGAAGGAAGGAAGGAAGGAAGGAAGGAAAGAAAAGAAAACTCAGAGCACGGTTTACAGACCCTTTGATATTGTTGTGTTTAGTGACCTCTAGTGCTAAGGGTCTGAGTTTATTTTCACACTATATTTTCTTCTACGATAAAACACCTACACAAATATATCCTGTAATCAGCCACATCTGTGCTCAAGGATGCATATGAACATTATTTTCCTTTCCTCTCTGATACTGCTCTTTAAATATCTCTTCTTTCTTGAAATGAAAGTTCTTGCATGTGCTTGCCCAGACCTGCCTGTGTTAAGCACAGTAGTGATAAGATTCCTCTCTCAGAGCAAAAGTGTTAAGGTTTGGATCTGCTATGTTCAAAAATATAGAGAATATGGGATGAATTAGAGAAGAGTCTGTAGCTCTAGAAATTAGTCTGCTGATCAGAGAATTAAATTAACTCTTTATATCTTCCTTTACCAAAATATACGCTACCTGACACACCATGACTATGATCATGAAACACCTACAGAAAAAGCACTGTATGCCAAGTCAAGTGCTGACATGCTCTGAGTAACCAAGAAGAGATTTGCATTTCACTTCATGCATTGTATTTAAGAAAAATACAGAGTTTGTAAGCAAACAAATGTTATTTTAGATAAATTATTTCCCTTTTCTGTTCATTAATTGTCCTGAACAGATCTGCATATCTGATTTTGTCCTGCAGAAATTAGGAACTCTTCCCCAGGGAATCTAAAAGCTGGTATTGAGTAAGCCATAACTGCAGATTAATGGTAAAATAAGGACGAGGGTTAACGGATGCAGCTTCCCCATCAAAGACTAATATCTGATGGTTTTGATGGGACTGTAGTTTTTATGAAATTAGGTCTTAGGTATTTCGCAGCTGTGTGAAGAAAACTGAAGTAGAAGGCTAGACACTTTGCAGTTGAGATAAAAAGGAATGTTCCAAAACAAGGGAATATTAGGAAACACTAAAAAAGTACAATTAGGAAAAAAGTACAAATAGGAAAAAGTACAAATAGGAAAAATGCCAGCTCCATTGGTAGAGTGGAAAAGAGGAAAAAAAAAAAAAAGACTGTGAAATGCAAGGCCAAGTGAACAGGGACCATATTTCTTAAACTCTTAAAAACAAAACCAAAACATTCACACACACACACACACAGACACAAAAAAAAATAGAATAGCAAAAATAGGAGTTCAAGGAGCAATATGACAATAATGGGCTAAGTTTCAACAGCAGTGATCTGAACGAAGCACTAGGGAGGGCCAGGGGAAGGATGAGATAATGTGAAACGAGAGTTGCCAAAGAGATCACAGTCAGTGAGAAAATTGAAGCAGTTCGAGAAAATTTTAGCCACCTCAGCAAATAAAAATTTATTGAATCTTCAGCACTATTTTGGATAGAAATAATCCATAGATAGGCTAGATGTGAAGGATGAATACCAAAGACAAAAGAGTTGGAAATGACAAAAGGTATGGCCTCAGGTGTCAGGGAGAACAGTGGTACTGTAAATAGGCTAGAAAATGTGAAAATCAGGGAATCTTCTAAAGACAAGCAAAGAGTAACAGACTGAAATATTTGATGGGCTGGAAGAAAACAGCTCGAGATTTAGAAAGAGTTTGTTACTCACTGGTATATTTTGTAGTGGAAGAGCCACTAGGATTGACAGGAAAAGAAAAGGCAAATTAAAATATAAATGATCAACTAAAGTTGTATGGTGAAGAGTACTGAGAAACTTAAAAAATTGAGAACATTGAAGGAGGATGCAGGCCCGGTAGTGGACAACCCTTCCAAGAAACTCAAAGTAGGAGGATATGACCAACTTTGTCAAAAGCAGAAAATAGAAATTTCTTACCTGTTCACTGACACCAAAGCAGTTTTCATAAACTCACTTGAAAGTGTTGTAATTCTGTTTCATTCAAACACTAAGAAGGCAAACAAAGAAAAGAGCTTGCTCTCAAGTGTGGGATGTTAATGACAAGGGGATGTACTGGGAAAAGTGCTGGAAGAGGTGGCTAATAGTGCACTGTTGTTATCCATCCGTCAACCAGACGGTGCAGAAAAGCAAAGGGAAAAGGGAATTGGAAATTATATTTCCCTAATTCCATGTTTAATTGCAAATAAATTTACTCCAATATATTGCCTTGAAAACATCATACAGTTTAACTGATGTCATCATAAATACTACTTTTCTCTTGGTTTGAGTTAATTTTCATATTATTTGCATTCCTCATAAGTCAGCTTGTAACATAATTAATGTGCCTTTGTTTTTCTGTACACCACATATATGGGGGGGGGGAAATTCCCACACTCCAGGGAAACTCAAAGAGGCCTTCTGAATGAGGAAATGGAGAACAGCTAATCTAGCTAATCAATAGCCTAAATATTTTTAAAATTAAAACAATGAGCAAGAGCCTCAGACTTAATTAAATGTGTTTTAACTCCAATAGCACAATGGGCACTTAACAACCCTTTAAACAAGCAGCTAAGAGTTTCTCAGAGCGGGGAGTCCTTGAGCAGCATAAAGCTAGGGCAACCAGTTTATATTTCCTACTTTAAACCCTTGGATATAGAAAATGAAGAGGGAAGAGAGAACCACTCTAGGACTGTGGGGAGCAGACTGGCTGTGGTGCTACTCTTGCTGCAGTAGCTTGCCCTGCAAAGTCCCAGCCAACTGAACCAAGATCACTCTAAGTCACAGCCCTGCTACCTCACAACCAAGTAATGAGGTAGGGAATAGGAAAAATTGCTCTCATTTCTACGTTCTACATCTTTTCCCATCACTCCAAGACTCAGATTGATATCTTTTACAAACTCACTGCATGCAAAAGTATAGCCAGTGCAAAGTTGGAACTTCAGCAGCAAAGCAGATGTCTCACTCATCTTATGGTCTAAACAGAGGAGCACAAGATAGTTTCATCCAGCTTTGTGAAGAAAAAAACGAGCAAACAAAACAAAACACAAACCATGGTGAGATTTAAACTGAAATCACATTATTTCAAAAAAATAATTTACATCATCATTTTCAAACATACTGTGCTCAAATTTCTGAGGTTTTATCTTTTGGAAAGGCCATGTCAGTTATCTTGATGTCGATCGTAGCAATGACATTTAGTCACCTTTTTTCCAACAAAGTGCTAATTCCCAGCATTAAAAAATAAAAGAAACAAAACAGTAATCAAGAGCAAAAAATATGTGGTTTTACAGGCCAGTAAGAACATGAACAATTTCTGCTATCCTGTAAAAGTGTTTGTCTCAGAGGCATTCATGATTGATTAGCATATTACATTGTAAAAGAACTGTAGAACTCTTCTTAATATGATTGAAATTTGTATGGAAAATTATTTACAGCACTTTTTCTTCTGCTTATTGCAATGCACCCTTAAGAACAAAATTAATATTCAAGTAAATGTAAATCACTTAGAGTGATTTTTTTAAAGATGTCTTTAATCTAGTCATTCACAGAACAATAGCAGAAAATAATTCTGAGTTTCTAATATACTAAAACTTATACACTTCTACAGATGCATTAAAATGAGAGGTCCAAATCCTCAGAAAAATATAAGCTTTAAGTGACATGTACTGTTAGATTTGATCATTTCCATCTACCTCAGCTGGATCATAATTAATGTTTTATCAGAGATTAAAGAGACATTGTAGTAATTTGTTGTTGATGCATGTTCTACTATTCAAGGTTTTAAATAGGGTCCTAGCTCTTTACTGAAAAAAAAACAGAAAAAAAAAAAAAAAGAATAGAATGTTTTCCTTATACCTGCAAACAGCCAAGGAGAGTACCTCTGGTGCTAAAAAGGGTTGTTTGGCTTCTGATCTGCCTTGAGGACTGACACCTGGATTTTTAGAAGGAAATTTCATTATATTATACTTAAATGGTCCCCTAATGTTGATGTGTTCACCTCTCCCAAATAATTTCCAAGAGTCCGTGAATTGTGACACATGAAACATAAAGTTGAGCAAATCTACATGGACCCAGGAAACTTGCATGTCACCAGAGCTGGCAATGCTCACCTGCATAACCAGGGTCAGTCCTGACGTTAAGCAGAGCAGATGCTCCCAACTCATGATGTGCACATCTTCAGTAGCACACAAGGTGCTTTTCAGCTGTACTTGAGCATTGCCCAAAGAGTCAGCTGGCATGCATATGTCACATGGCACAAATCAGAAACTCCTTCCATCTGACCAGCTGCAGAAAGCACATGAGCAATTGTCACTTGCTCTATGCATGTTTGTAGTGTTATTGTCACTGTGTGGACTATTCATAATCTTGAAAAGTATCACCTTTCTTGAATTCAAGTATGAGGACTAGTTTACAGTGGAGTATTGAAATGTTGGTCTGCTGTTGAGCTAGGTTTCAGAATGCTTATCTATAACACAGAAAGAGCAGCAGCAGTGAGACCCTTTCACTAGCACAGAGTCAAATCAATAGATCCGAAAGAGCAGTGCTGTGCCACGCTGGCTTACCAGTCCAGGCCATCAGCCTACATACTCTGAGATGGACCACATTTTCAAAAGAACATACCTTCTATTCTTGAAAATTTTCCATAGTTCTGGAGTACCCAAAATACTGTATTCATATTCTCTTCTGTACAGCCTAATCACACCTTCGCAAATGCATCTATAATTCTCAGTACCTCTGTTTCTCCATCTGTCAAACATGGATAAAAATACTCATAAATTATAGAGCTGCTGTGAGGCTTAATTTATTAATGCATATACTCTGAGATTCAGAATTGAAAGGAATCATACACATGAATTATTATTGTTATTATTATTATTATTATTACTGTTCCATTCCAAAATATTTTGAAACAATAAAAGAACCAGCAAAATATGGTATTTTGTAAAAAACAATCGTCAAATCCTTTTGAATATTACTGTGCTGAAGCTATCAAGCAAATCCATTTTATCATACAGCAACAGAACATATAAAATCATTACAACCAATGCTTAGTTCAAAAGAACCAGAGTTTTCTGCAATTATAAGTCTTTTTCTTAACTGTATGAAAAATTTCAGGCAGTAAAGGAGGCAAGGTAACCATTATTTCTCTTGAGAATTCTTGATAATAATACCATTATCTATTATACAGTGCACGTGCATGACAGTTTGGGGTCTATCAGAATTTCTGAAACAACTCTTTTTGCATGAACTCTTATAAGTTGGCTGAATGTTGCACCAGAAATGATAAGCTATGGTTCTGCAAGCAGCTAAGTCAAAATACTCAAATTTAAGACCCTGAAGCAAATCACAAAAGTTATATTTAGGACCCTAAATCAGGGGCCTTATTTCACAGATACTTAGCATTGCTAGTTGCCCTACCTGTCACAAACAATCTCATCATGGCAGAAGTGCCACCACCAAACGCATTACACATTTGCATGCTGCTGTTCTCATCCTCTGGAGCCCTGGAACTTGTGCACTCACAGGTGAGCAGAGCAGCACTGCATTCTACCAAATCACTTTCCACAGCTGACTAGGACTTGCTATTTATATCTTAGTAGCAGGATATTAGCTTTATAGTGTCCTACACACAATAATTGTAAAAGACAGACTGTTACATGCATTGTATTACAATTATATTCTATATATGAACTTTCTTCCAGAAGAAATATATCCAAAAAGGAACATGCCACAGTATTAGCCTGTAGGGGCAAAAAGCTGAATATTCATAGCAAATCCATTAATGTGAAAGTTTTAGTGTCAACACATAGTAATTTGCAGGAAAACTTTCAGAAGAACTTCTACCAGACTTGCAATGCACTCAGTTTATATTGTAAATCTTAACAGCACTATTAAAAGACTGATTGATTAGGAAAATTGTGTGGAAGAGTTTAAGCAGATTCGGTAAGTGTACTATAGATCTGTAGAAATTATAATAATATTTTGTTTTCTCTTTTCTTAGTTGGTAATAGAAATTTTTTCAAGGAGGAGTAGCCACAGCTGTTGTCCTTAAATATCTGGCAGTTTTGCTTACTTTAAGCTACCTCAGAATCTGCAGTAGTGGCTTTTACTTTGTACATTTGAAATAAGAAATGCTCTAAATACTGTGAATAATACAGCTGGTTTACTGAAAATCCTTGGAGGACAGACATATGCTGTGAATGTAGCTGGAGCAGTTTGAGAAATTACCACCGCCAGCTGCTTACTGCTACCCCACAGCTGGAAATTACACCCCACACACAGTTGGAGCACCCTAATTGTGCATCTGGGCAGCCATAGTTACCAAGAAAAGCAGACAGCTTTGCTCAAGTCACCTTCAGAGGAACATAAGAAATCCTGGCAACAGGACAGAATAATGTTGTGGTGGTAAAATCCTTAATAATAGAGCAGAAAAGCTGAAAACTATCAACATTTTGTTCAGGGGAAAACAAAACAAAACAAAACAAACAAATAAAAAAACAGACAGACAAACAGACAAAGAAACCAGAACAGAAGCCTGGCTCTCCCTTCTTTGCTAAGGAGCTCATTTGACCACTCACCCTTCACCTTTGCCTGTGCTATGCTGTTGGTATGTCCATATTTATATCCATAAACAGGGATAACAGTCCCAAAGCCCTGAAAATCCCAGCCAAGGAGAAGTCTGGCCGACAGAACTGCAAAGTGGGCAGTAGAAAGGCAACATGGAAAGGCACTATACTCCCAGCGTGCAGGGGGCAGCACTCACCCTTTCAGAGCCCAGCTCCGGGTGGCTCTCACAGCCTTACTGTCCCCTGTGCATTTCTTCCACTTGGAGTGGCATTTCCCCTCCAGCTCCAGCAACTCCACGGAAACTTGTCAACTTTTTTGGCTTGAGAGAGTTCACAGCCCTTAGACAGGCTGAGAAAAATATAAAGCAGAGGGAGAATTATCCCTGTGGAGAGAAGGACTCACCAGAACTTTTACACTGGAAATTCTGAGGAGCAGGGGAAGGATGACAAGTTCATAAAACTATCTGGTAGAATAGAACTTCTTCTCCCATTTACCTTCATCTGCCAGGAATCCTTCTTGAATCAAATGTCCTAAGACATTGCTCTTCCAAAATTTTAGAAATAAGTGCAGTAGAGGCACTGCCATGCAATGCCTGAAGGTTGCAGCATTCATATAAGCTATAAAAGGCATCTTTGAAACAGAATGGTTTGTTTTGGAAGGGACCTTTAAAGGTCACCTAGTCCAGCTCTCCTGCAATGAGCAGGGACATCACTGACATGGAGGAAAACCAGTATCTGCACTCCCCTTTTTCTGAGACAAGAAGATGTCCTGTGAATGAGATCCCTCGACTTCCCATTCTGAAGCTGTTTCACTGCATTTAAAATATAAATAGATGAGCCTGCAGAGTGAGAAGGATTTGAGAGCCTTGTGGGTACTATCTTCTCTTGGGAAAGCTGTGTTTCACTCAGTGCTGCCATGAATATTTACACGAAGAGAAAAAGCTCCTAGAGGAGAGATTAAAAGAGACTCCACTGAGAATGCCCTGTTTGGGATTAAGCACCAGAAAGGCACTTCTGCACCGCTCGTTGCTGTCAGAAGTCTATGGTACACTGGCTTCAGAAAGTTCGCCAACCAAAGAAGTTCCTGCGCTCTTTTCTTCCCCCTCCCATTCTCTCCTGCATTCACACATCCTCAGGTATGGGGCAATACTAGTGTGAGGCCACACTGCTATGAAACAACTAAATTATTACCACAGCGGAAACAACCACAACCACCCCCCCAAAAGGTGGTGGTTTGACCAGAATAATTTCACCTGACAAACAACAAAATCTCTGTGAGAACATGAAGACAGGCTCAGAGATTTGCAGTAGACAGGTGAGAACAGGTAGTAGGAAAGTACTTTATAGCACAGAGTAAGGTAGACAGGAGGGAGAAAGAAGCGTTTATGGGTCTCTACTATAATGGGACTGGGCTGCCTCTGGGCTCAGAGCCTGGGTGTTTGAAGACTGTTGGAGGGAACTTAGACATTTGAGTGAGATTAATTCCATTTGTAGCTGGAAAAGTGTTAGATAATCAGTGTAGCAGTAAGTTATGGTATGTCTAGGTTCCCTATACAATCTAAGGAGAGATGAAGTGCATTTCATTTCACATATCTGTTTGAGACGGAATGAATCATGGTCTAGAAGAGCATGGCTGTCTACATTGGCTATAAAAGAACACAAAATAAAAATATTTAAACTAGACATTTTGTATTTGTATTGCTGAAGTTAGATGACTTCCACTCCCAGGAATTCACACAACTGCTACAGTACATGGCAGCTGAGAAAACATGTCCTGCATGCCGGACTTGTCTTCAGGATAGTCCCTCTTCTTTCAGGTGCCTCTTTCCTTCACGTATGTGGCCACAGTCTTGCTTATTATCAACCTCTAATGAAGATGATGGTAAAAATCAGTTTTTTGCATTATTGGTACACTACTAGAGATACTGACTATACCTCCTTTCTGAGTGGTAACAGCTACTGTAAATCTCAACATTATTGTGCACATATAATTACAGCTGGTTTTCTACCTGTAAATCACATTGCACATAATTGTCCTTGTTGGACTTCAACTACCCTTTTACTGTTCAGTCACTTAATACAGAGGGATCTCTCTACAGCTCTCTGGCGCTGCCTTTCATTTTTATTGCCTTACATATTGTAGTCTTGTCCGTAAATTTTGTCAACTCACTTCCTTCTCTTTTTGTTCATTGTTTACAGGAATGTGAAATAGCAAAGGTGTCAGAAAAGGCTCCTATGGGTCTCCACTGGTAACCTTTTACCACTGTACAACAGCTCATTTAGTCCTACCCTCTTGATTATCTTTCAGGTAGCAATCCACAAAAGGATTCCTCTTTCTTGCCATAGGGACAGCTTTGATTCCACACAAGCTTTCAGCACATGGCCTTTGTTCAACACATTTTGAAAATCCAAGCATAGCATATATACTTAGATATAACAAGTTGAATCATCCTTAGCTACAGTACATCTGTGAAATTACTCCCATGTTCTATAAACTCTGTATTATCAGGGTGCCTAAGAGCATTGTGGAGAGTATATTTACAGTTAATTCAACTATAATATAGATTTATTCATTCAGTAATACAACTTGACACTCAGTATTTTCTTTTTTAATAAAAATGTCACATAATATGTCTTGTATTTTAATAAAACAGAGATTGTGCAAATAATCTCGTCTCTCCCAAAGTCAAAAGGGGTCTCATAAAAATTGGCATTTAGATGCAGATTACACATTATGCTTGAGATAACAGATGAGGTTATCAGTTGTTTTACAATTACAAAGGAAATGTATCAATAAAAACTAAACAACACAAATTAAACTTATTCTTGCCAATAACACCTCACCATGATGGGTCCCTTTCTGCTCACCTGCTTATATTAATCTTTTAGGCAGCATGAAATTAACAGCCTGTGTTCCACTTGTAAAATAATTTTATTGATAGACTGTGCTCAAATTTCTCTTTTGCTTCTATTTTTTAAAGAGCTCTTCCAAAGGACTAATATTTTAGCAAAAATTTTCTCATCTTACAGTATGACCTTAAGCACACTATACAGCAACATGTGCCTATTGTGCCATCTTCAGGATATTTTTGGAATAAAGCTATCCTGGGTTTTGCAGTATGTCTAAACTAAAGATTACACTTTTTTTTTTTTTTTACCTTTTTGAGTCAAGACTAAGAAATTCAATTAGAGAAATTTAGAAAAGAAAAAACAACAACAAAAAACAAACAAAAAACCAACAACAAAACCAAACCAAACCAAACCAAACAAACAAAACCAGCTGGTTTTACCACACATCTTTTCTTCATCCTGAAAAAAATGGCCTCAGGCCACTACTTTGTTAGTTGAACTTAATCTTTCAGTTCCCTAACATGATGAGGAGATTTGATTGTTGAATTTCTCTGTTACAGTAGAATTTATTTGTTGGAAATCCACAGTAGTGTTCTCTGACCTGAAGCAGATGAAGTACTGCATGTGACTTACACTGCAACTCTTGCATTTGTTTTTTATTCTTCGCTGATTTTGCAGCACTGAGCATGATGGAAAACAATGTTGCACCACACTCTTTTGGTGAATGGCTTCAAGCTTATCAGGACCCTCTGACTTTTCAGTGGATTATTGTTTGGAACTGAGCTGAAGCTTGCTATCTGCTGGTTTTGATTTGCGTTCACTCTTTATTGTCAGCATCACCAAGTCTTGGCTGAAGCAAAAGTGATTTCTGCAAAATGTATTTCTAAAGGCACCTTCAACACAGCAGGGAGTTTTTCCTTCTCACGTAGGCGTAAGGAGTATGAACAACTTGTACCTTAAGATTCAGCACAGCTCTTGTGACCTGCAAGCCCTGACAACATAGGACTGCCTGTTGTTCTCGTGCAAACTGGTGTGAATTAACAGCCTCTGTATGAATGGGAGCTATGAATACAGCAGGATCTAGTGAGCTGTAGCTGTAGATTAGGGTGAGCCTAATCCCCACAGAAAGGAAATGCACAGAATCCCAGTTATATTACACTAACAAATTGATGTCGTTAATGAGCTACCACAAACCATCTCCATTTAACTGCACTGACATTGTACTTTCCTTGCTCTCCCACATACCAACATGAATCAAGGGTGTCCTTTCTTGCAAGAGAAAATCTATTCTTTGCGAGGAGGCTGCAGTCTCTGTAACTTGCAGCCTCATACCTGCTTAAAATTAACATACCTGTTAATTTTCCAATAAATACTGAGAAAGCCAGAAGCTCAGAAGGAACCACCAGGTTGTTATGGAGCTAGGCCATGACAACAAAACTGTGGCATGACATGAATTTCACCTTATGCAGCTCAAAGAGTCAAACAGAAAAGAAATGCAGTCCATACTGGAAAGGTCTGTAAGGATTTCTCACCCAACAGGTTAATGAACAGATCTGGAACTTCCCTGTAACCTCTCCTAACATACAGCAAAGTATGGGCTCTTCTTCTGAGATGATTTTAAAGTAGTTCTGTGATCGAACTAAACCATACCACCCTTTTCTACCTATAACGTAAACTTTATGTTCACACTTTCTCTGGAGAAAACCCATCATGCCTTCTGAGAAGAAAAGCTTTATATTAGACATGAAAACAAATCAACTGAAAATAGAGGTACTCAGAAATGTGAATAGTCGGGCACCACAGACCAATTCTGTTCATTTGATTAATTATGGCCATACTGCCAAACCATGGCTTTGCTTCAAAACATGGAAAATAGTCAAGTTACATTGACCTTCCTACTTGTTTCATGCAAATGAACAAAAAAGATCAGGGAAAGACAGACAGAAGAAATGGTATTGTTCATTCCCAAACACAAGGCATCAGAGGTCTTTCAGTCATCCTTTTTATTCTTCCCCCTGCTACCAAACCTGCTTTCAGCAGATTATTATCTTCACAGTGCACAGAAGAGCACTCTAGATAAATTACACAAAAATAAACCAGTCTGTCCATCTCATGCCCCTACTCACTGTCTCCTTTCCTCTTAAATGTTTCTGTAATTTAGAGTATTCATTGCATATTTTGCTTGTTTGTCTGCAAAGACCTGAGTGACTGTCTGCACTCACACGTGACTCTATAGGCTGTTGGTTATATTGTGTGGGATGCACTGAGAAAACATGCCGTCCAGTTCAGTCCAGTTTTATCATCCTTTTCACACCAAACAAGTGATAGCACTTTAGAGTTCATGAGAAGGAAAAATTTATCACATCCCAAATATGTGGGTCTTCTGAATTGGATATTATTAATGCTGCAGGTGTTATATTTCAAGCAGTCCAGAAATGGATAGATGGAGGTAGGGTTTCAAAGTCTTGAGAGATTCTTGGAAACTAGTCTGATGAAATGGAGAATCTTTCAAATCATCTTCTTATCTCAACCAGAAAATATAGGGAATTATCTCCCCATTCCACTTAACAAAGTTTCTTGGTTTTCACAATGAAACATAATGGACTTGATTCTCCAGTCGCACCAATGTAAATCTGGGATAAGTCCACCCTAAATACTTGAACTACAAAAGTATAAAACTAAAGTAAAATCAATATCAGAACTCAATTATTGCATGTGAATCTTAAATCTCAGCTTTTCTCTAACGAGAGAATAAAGAAAAACTTGAAAATATATTATCGTAAACAAGTAAACAGAGGATTTTCAATAGGGACATTTACCTTCTACTTTTAATGTGTGAACAATACAAGTATTCTTATCACCCACAAATTCTACATATCTAAAAATGTAGACTACCTTTTGTTGAAAGCAATCAAAACTTCATTGTTCCTTATAGTCATCTTCCTTGCAGAAAATATAGCATCTGCTTTAACTGTTTAACTTAAATGAACTTCAATGAATCTCACTATTCACTAAAAGTATAAAATTATCTGACCATACACTGGCCATCATATTTATTACAAATCTCAGCTCTTAAAAAAAAAAAATAAAAAAACCAAAAAAAAGCTTTGTAAAAACAGTTGTCTACCTTCTACATATTCTAACAGTTTAGATTTCTGACTGAGATTTTATTATCTGCATTTATAATGGACATCTTCATCTGCATGATGGATGCAATCAGGAACAGCTAAAACACCTCATCAACTCTTACCTTAAAACAAGGAGTCTTCACTTTATTACCCACATTCATAATGTTCATGAACTCCATAGACGAGAGCGTAAAAATAGATGACCGTATAACATATGCACAATGGTTCAGGCTGAGAGCAAAGATGGGAAAGCATTTCTCATGCCAAAAAGGTGCATGAGTGTCTGTAAGAGCATGTGTACGTAGACTGAGATTCTATTAATCAAAGTATCCACACATTAGTCACTGTCGTCATTCACCAACCACTGTTTTTTGATTTATTATACTGATTTGTTTTTCTTAACTCTGAGAACATTGACAGCTTACACACATTGACGCTGGCAGCACTTGCACAAAACTTTGTTTCATACACATCACATCCAGGTCTGCTCACCTCTCTGACAGACACTAAAAAGCACAGGAAAAATCTAACTCTATTAAACTAACCACTGTTTCTTAAATTAATACAATTTTGCAACCCCCACTTCCCTCTCTGTTTTCATACTTTATCCTTGCATATAAACACACATACTGCTCGTAAGTACATTATTTTCCAAACAGTAAGAGAAAGCAAAGTCTTGGAGAAATTCACACCCTTGAAAGCAAGAAAATAAAGTAAGAAGCTGTATAGAAGATGACTGCTGTAAGACTGTTCCTAGTCATCTCCGTCAAATTTAAAGTTTTGCCTATCAGAAAGTAGGCTAGGAAAATCTTATTTTTATATGGGTGACCCTGGAGCTAGAAACTTGAATACTAAATGGTGAATATGAAAGAATGGTACTTCAGGTTAACAGAGTAAATTATTATTTCTTTTTTTGGAGATCAAAACTATCTTACTGAAATATATCATTAAGCTGCAGTCCCATTTGGAGTTGTTAGCGAAGGTCAAGAAACACTAATCTAATTTTGATCCATTTATTTTTTTACACCAGGCTTTTGTAGGTTTCCAGTGAATAGCATCAAATATATTGTTACAGTTCTTTCAAATAGAAGTTTATTTTTATTTCTACCTAAATACAATGGCAATCTGGTACAGAACTATTAGTTCCAGATGCTTTGAAAATTTAAGTCAATATTAATGATAATCAGGATAGCATCAGTAGTAGAATTCTCTTTTGCACATGAAATAATAATTAAACACTATGAAAGGCTTTGCAGGCATAAGTATAGGGCAGAATTGAAAAGTGCATATCAATACCAAGCCTCAGATTAACTAAATATCTCTACAAATCAGAGAGGTCAAGTAGATAATTTACTTATTGCTCACAGAATAAAAAATGGTTTTCTTCTGTTTGGTAGCGTATTTGAGGTAGAACTTGCTCACAGTTCTATTTTTCAAATACGTTTTTGTACAAGTTTGGGATTTTCTGATGCTGCCCACTTCAGACAGACAAAGATAACATTAAAGTCATATCCCCTTTTTTGGGAATCAGGATACAGATTGTTTATTGAGAAGGTGGAATGCTGGAAAGGCAAAAATGCTATGGTATGGTTCTTTGTCAAGGAAATAATAAGTTGGAACCAATATTTTGTTAGATGAAAACAACCCCCCCAAAAAAAATGAAAGAAAGTCCTTATCTGGCTTTGCATTCAGAACTGAAAATAAAAACCTTCATGAAACAAAGACAAAGAATGAAAACTCTGAGAGAAAGAGAAAAGCAGATTTACCGATGCCTTTAACTCAGTGAAATAACAAAATCCTGTGCAAAGAGATTGTGAATTGATACTAGCCTGAGCTGTAGCATTTCATATGCCTTTTGTACTCACTTGGCAACTGCAAGGCGATAGAGCCTTCACACTCTGAGTTTTGTTCTCATCTGTGACACCAACTCTTTTATCAGTGAACTTACTTTGGAAAACAGTTTCCTTGGTTTTAAATAATAAGTTTTGCAGTAGCTCTCAGAAGAGTGTGATCAGGTGTAATTTTTTTAAGAACTGTCTGAAAACCCTCCATTAAGCATGATTATACTTTGGCAATTATTTTAATTTTAAGGGTATGTAGCTGCTTTTCCCTAGCTCATGTATTTTTTTTTCCAGAAGAGGCTAGCAATTTTCTCTAAGTTATCGTTCTGAGTTCCCTGAATTCTTAAAGACAGAGAGTCTAAGAGATGCTAAACTTGGAGACCAGCCCTCAAAACACACAGCACCCTAAATCATATTTACAACTTCAGTATATGACTGCTACTTAAGAGCCCTTACTTCAGAAGAAATGAAAGCTCAGCTGAGCAACTGTGTAACTTAAAATGTGCCATCTCTCCCCATTAGTGCAGAGAACCCAAGTTAACCAGGTTAGATTTACGTCATTACATTCTCAATTGTAATGTCCCTCATATAGGAACTAATTTCTGACCACTGATTATTTGAGTGAATCCAGTTCTTACAGAGCATGTTACATCTTCCATGTCCTGCCAATTATTTATTTGCGTCAGTATGTCTTTTCAGCAACATAAAGAAAAAAAGAAACTGAAAAGCTCTCTTAAAAAAAATCTCATCACATTTGGCAAATGATTTCTTTGAAAGGATTTCTCTGAACCTCCTGCCAAAATAATTGCAGCTCATTTCAGTCCAGCATTACAAAAATAGAATTTCACAAGGACACTTTTCCCTGTTCAATATAACATTTATGTTTATAGTTCTGCTCTGACCTAGCTGATTGCTTACTCTCGTGTAGTGTCCTCTGTGCTGCACTTCTCACAAGGAAGGTCAAGGTTACAGTCAGATCCTGATCAGCTTTCCTGCATACAAGGAATTAGTGAGTTCTTACTGTAATTGTTTTGCCTAAAGCAAGTCTCTCCAGTTTTACTGGAGGCTCAGTTTTTGCTCCTTTCTTATGCATCCATAGATGACACATCTGAAGGAGTCAGAGACAGATGGATATTGGTGTGATCTGGATTTTTGGCCATTCTCCCCATGAGAACAGGGAGTTCTCACACTATGGAATGAGGCAGTGCAAAGAGGGAAGGGCAGCCACCTAATCTTCAGTGATGGTATAATTCTGCAACCAAACATCCACACTACATTTTTGTCACTACTGGATTTGCAGCTGTTTGTGGTCCATCACACTCATGTGAGGAACTTGCTGCTGTAGGACCCCACATCCACATTGCAAATGGGAGTGTGCCAGGTGGCACCTCCATGTGCCTCGACAACCTTGGTTCTAGCACTTGGGAAACCCCTTCCAGTGTGCCAGAACAGTCCCTCTGGGGACTCATTTCAGCAAATTCTACTGAGATGTTTACCTTTCCCTAGGTTTTTCACCAATCAGTTTCCAGCTTTAAAGATAGATTTTGTAACTCTCAGGTTGCCATAGCTGCATAGTTGGCACTGTAATTAGGCTATTTGTGTACAGAAGACCTTTCCTAGTGTTTTCTAGTCTCCTGACTAATGAGAAAGGTGAACCTGATAAACGGCAACAGAGGAAGCTGATTTTTTTATTTTCAGAAGGCTCAAAAATAGAAGCTAGTCATAAAAGTCAGAATCCTCACCTAAATCCTGTGCACCATTAAAGACACACTTAAGCTCTAGCTTTATGGTTGACCTAGACATAAGTGTGAGCTCATTCTGGAAAGCTCAGTTTCACAGACATACAACCGGAAGGATAATGTCTGCACTTGCACACCTGGACAGTCAGCAATGTGGAACAATTTTGTTTTCTTCATTTCCTCCTGCATTTTAAGGGTCTTGTTGGTTCTGCATTTATCCAGAGACAACACAAAATACTAAAAGAACTGCACCACTCATTCTTATACTTGAAGAAAGAGATTTTGTCAAGCCCTTAGTGGCCAAGTTATAAATTCTTCTATCAAGACCAGATAAAAGGTTCTTTCTTTCAAAAGTTCAGGATTTTTTAAAATTAGATTACTAAAATGTAAGGTTTATATGTAGGTTTCCCAGCTGAGCTGAAATAACATTTTATCACTTGTAGAGAGTCATTTACATCCTCTTGATATTTAATGTATGTATGAATCTTTTTTTGTTATGTTCCATAATTTAATAAGTAATGTTATGTTTGCACTACACTTAAGCATATATTAAATGCTTTATAAATTCACTAAAAACCATTTTTAAAATGGCAGGGCAACCAAATGAATGCTATAATCTCATCTGTTGATTGATTTGGATCCCAAGGTGCTTTTATTGCAATAGAATGAAATACCATTACCTCTGAGAATATACTTTCTCTAGCAATGTTTTGTTATATCTAATGAAAGGCAGTGAGTTGGGATATTTTTCTTAACTTCAAAAATGTCATTTTTCCTAACAAAAACACCATAAGAACTCCCAATTAATTTTTCCAAATATAGGCAGAGTATTACAAGGTAGTTCTATCTGTGTATAAGCACTGATGATAGTAACCAGTGGGGAAGGTCATTAGGAAGCCTTCCTGGGAATACTTACCAGTTAGATATCCAACATTCTGGGGTTTGGAGCCAGGATAACAAGGCTGATAGGATAGTAGAACATGGGCTATAGATTATTTACTCAGCATGGGATTGCTAGCTTCAGCAAATAGAAGGAAAGGAAAAAGAGTTTGAGTTCCAGATAAAATTTAGTTTGAAATGTAGGCCAAAAGATGAACCTCACAAAGAAGCAGAACATGCTGCTGGGTGTATGGCAAAAGCTTTTAAGAGAGTATAGTTCTGAGATCTAAAGTCTTTTGAAAAGCAAAAGGTACCAAACATTGTTCCACATATTTATTTCACCACTTGAACTGCTCAGAGGCATATAATGCACATTCTTCCACAAAGGCAACAATCTTCACAAACTTCGCATTCAAGAGGCAAGACATTTTCTCACTGAAAGCTGGAAATGCAAGATTCTGAACACAATAGTAGCAAACAATGAAAAATTCAGGATTCTAAACTAGGGAATATGGAGATAAAGGAGGAAGGAAACATTGGTTTTCATGAGACTAGGAAAGAAAAGCCTTTGTTTCTGGGTGTCTTTGTCTTTACAAGCATAAAGGGTGCCCAGTCGATTCACTTCTAATATGCATATGATAATTTTGATAGTATTTTGTGACATTCTCCTTTTTAATACCTAATACAATGCTAAATGAGTTTAATGGAATTCAGAAAATAACTTAAGAACATTAGAAATCTGAGACAGATTCTAAATTATTAAGATACTAAATGATCAACTTCTTGTTCCAATTTTACAATCTCAAAGATATTTTCAACCCTTTATTTATACTGTGGCTAATTAAACCCAGCTGATAATGATCTTTTTTTAAATATTACATCTGTCATTTCAAAAAAATGCTTTGGATTTTTCCTTGATTCTGAACTGATGTTTATAGAAGTCTTTCAGCCAGGAAAAAAATGACTGTGGAGAAAACACAGAAACTGTCTATACACAGAGGGAAATGGACCATATTTTTGTAAAGCTTCTGTGTTCTACTGATAAAAAGTGCTATATGAAATGTAGGTATTATTATTACAGAGAGCTGTCAAAGGCACAAAGTAAAGCAATCAGAAAAGTAGAGATTTTTTTCATTAACTTTGTTCAATTATAGTAATCTCAGCTGTTACTTATAATTATACTCAGTAACAATATTTCAGACAGCACTGTTATTTTCAAGTTGATTGTGTCCCTTTAAATAAATCCCATCATGTGTCTAAAACAACCGCAAGGCAGAGAGCTGAAGCAGGTATTTAAAATGCCATGTGCATTGCAGATTTTGTGTTTGTGAACTTTCCAACTCAGGATTTTCTTATTAGAGATATAAAAGATATTCACTAACTCATTGCAATATTTTTAATTACATGTACATGTTAAATTTCCCTAGATTCTTCTAATTTTGCATTTCTAAAAGTCAAAAATGTTCCTCTGATACAAGAGAATGCTCACTTTATTCACCAAATGGATCAGGGAAAAAAAGAAAATATAGATATACATAAATATTAAGCAGAGGGAATGAGGCAAAGATCAAAATCAAAGTGGGGCATGGATTCCTGAGACTTCCTATAGAAATGAATATGCCTGCCTCAACTAAATAAATGGAGATTTTATCCCAGAATATCTTTCAGCAATAATTTAAATACCAGACAGGATGTGTCACAATGTGGGGGAAAAAAAAAAAAGGTCAGACAATATGCTAGAGGGTGTCTGAAACAAAAAGAGAAAGCAAACTAAAATGGTAATACAAAAGAGATCAAAGTTATCGCACTGCAGTCAGAAATAAGATAGGCAGACCCAAGCTACACATTTTAAAGCACAGAACTGTCTACAATCTCCACTGGGGGTGCAAAGTCATGCTATCTTTACAGTCTTATATAACATTGCTTTCATCTGTCATCAGAAAGTAAATTAGACATGTTTTCCCATTCCACCATACTTTCCCATCCTTTTGCATAAAACTGTGACATCCCTTGGAATCAGAGCACATATCCTCCTTTCTGCTGCTTGGCTACTGCTCCCATAGTGAATATTCGTCCCTGTTTGGCCTCCAATTTCCTAACACAGCATTCAGGCTGGAAATTACATGGATGACTGGGTAACTCCACCTCATAGGAGCCGCACTGATTGTATCTTCTCATTGCATTCTATTACAGTTCTTGATAAACTAACAAAAAAGATGACAGGAGATGCCAAGGAAACTTCCCTAAGCAATTATAGCCTTATCCACAAGCTATGAGGCACCTGTTTAAAAGCAGTGATATTTTCATTTTACTTCTTAGGTTCTGCATATGACTATCTGTTGCCTAGTAGTCTCCCCTGTATCCCAGGAAACAGAGAGGCAGGAACAATCTGATGAAGCAACAGGATGAAATTTGGATCTTGCCTCTGTTTGGCAATTGTCAAAACTCACTCTAGAGTAAGCGTGATCCTCCATGGACACTTGTGTTCAGATAAGAGTGACCCTGAAATACATGTAAGGCTAAAGAATTGCACTGTTAGCTAGTAACTGTTGATAATAAGGTAGACAAGCCTTTACTAGTGAGGAAGAAAGTTCTAAACCTTGCAAGGAAGAAATAAATAAGGTGGTCCTCACATACTTCTTGTTACAGTTTTTATTTGGGACTGCATTCTGCATCTCATCTCACCCTTTTCCCACCCTTCTCTATTTTGATCCGCGTCACCACACCATTTAAGTTCTCTGAGTCATGTTCTGCTAATCCTCTCTTTTAATCCAGATCAGGAAATGACCCCATTCTGCCAGATAATGTATTTCTCCAAGTTCATTCCTTTTTTTTATTCTCATTAGCAGATTCCTAGATCTACAGAATCCTTCAGAAATGAAGGGATCAGGAGAGGTAGGAGTGCAAGGGCACAAAGTGTCATCATCCTGCTTTCCTGTGGCCAGTGATAACTGTTTCCATAAGGTGTTCCTTTACAAACCTTTGTATTATGGGCAATGATTTATCTCTCCCTTGTTCATTGCTTTTAAATTTTTCTTCTCAATTACATGCCAAAGTGTAGGGGTAGGGGAAGTCAGATGAATACTGGTAGTGTTACTAAACTTTGATTTGAATTATATTGGGGAAAAATGGCTTATATGTCAAATGTTCCTAAAAAATTTATTCACAGGTTAGAGAACATGAGAAGCTACTTCCAGACCAAACAATGGAGTCCTACAATACTGAAACTTCCTCTCAGCAAATGAAATACAACATTCTTAATCAATGGAGCAGGTTATTAAGCTCTTGGAGTTCAATTAAATGTGGAGTTCAATTAAATGTAACTGTAATATCTATGACATTAGAACTTAGGCCACTGGGGGAAAAAAAAAAAAAAGGCACTAAAACCACTAAAGAAGATGGAGACCTATAACCGTGATGAACTTCTGTAAAAGGTAATAACAAGACTAGGAGAAAAAATGTCATTAAAGGTAAAGAGACTAGATCCTATTCCCATCCATGCCAATGGGTTAGGTCTTCATGGCAGAATTAGTGCAGGTAACCAGGTCACAGCAGTCATGGCTGAACACTCAGCTCAGCCCAGCCTCTTTTGCGGCAGGGAGAGCCATCTCCGCCCAGGCCAGCCACGTTCAGAACAAGAAGTGACAGCATTGCACGAACCTGGCACAGAAGCCAGCTAGACATCTGCCACCCAGGCTGGGATCTTGAGAGGGTGCTTCCAGCCTTCAAGAAGATATCTCAGCAGCTCTGGAGCTAGGCTGGGAAGCATGCTACAGACAGTTGCTAGAATACCAAGGAGATAAACTTTTTCTATGGGAACAACACTCCTCCATATGCCTCACTAAATGTTTTAGGCTGTGCACCACGGTTCTTTGCTTTGTAATGAGGTAACTACTCTAGAAAACTCTGCAGTGAATTGCAGAGGAAGTTTCACCACTTTTAGGAGATACTAATTACTATGGAAAAGTGTTATGGTTTAAGGCAAGGCGGCAATAAACCGCGGCAGATGCTCCCTGTTATCCCCTCACTTCCCGCCACCCCTTTCCTTTTGATCGGAAAGATGATAGGAAAGATAAGGGGAAAAGAAGAGAAACTTAGACTTCAAGTTGGAGAGTTTTAAAGGGTTTTAGTAATGCTACTAATAAATAGAGAATATATACAAAATATACAAAACCAATCTCAAGTGCTCGATGTGGAGTTGGCGTCACTCCAGCAGCAGAGTTGGGTGTGTGGAGCTGGCAGCTTCAGCAGGTGCAGCTCAGGCCCCCGGAAGTCATGGGCGGGACTTCACAGCAAACCGGAACCTGGTTGCAGGAATGCAGGGCCTGAGGCCTGTAGATCACAGGCAGACAGGCAGGATCCTCTCCAGATGCCGGTCATGGTTGAGAAGAGATTACGTGACCCTTGTGATCACCCTCTTATGTAGGGGGTATGATGATTATGGGATGGAATACTTCCGTTGGTCAGTTCTAGTTGCCTGTTCCATTCACCCCTTCTCAAACACACTCCTCTCACAACGAAATGTGGGAAAACTTATCAGTCTTTCTTGGCTATCATAGTAATAAATCTAAACATGAGCTTCTTCAGCATTCTGTTGGTCTTATCAGCACCGAGTACAGCATCCTAGGAAAAATATGCAGGCTAAAATTCAGAAAAGTACAGCCACCTAGAAGAACTTAGCTGAAAGAAAAATCACTAAAAGAGAACTGGTCTTGTTTTTAACAAAACCAGGACAAAAAGCAGTGGAAAATCTGTCATCAGAATGATTTATGCATCTTCATTCCAAGTGGGCACATTGAGATCTAGTGAAAAGGAGCTCGAAGCTCTAGAGCACACCTTCATGTACGGTAAGCATTCTTAAAAGTGGAAGAAGTGGCTCTGGAAGAAAAGCTAAGGCAAGCAAGCATTCAAGTTAACTCTGCAGTGCACAGACCCATACCTAATAATTCCTACATTATTATGATATTAATTACGTCATTTGCCCATCTCACCAATCTCCACTTACTTCAAGAAGAGTTAATCCAACACTGAAATGCTGACCCTTTCATTCAAATAAATAATTGTACTTAACTTCCCTTTGTTACCTTTTGATGTGAAATGTTAGTGATCTCTTACACAAATTATTGAGTAACAGGTAGGCTGAATCATGAAATTACTGAGTACTAGTTATTCTTCATTAATGCAACAGATGTGGATGCTCTTAATCCACTACAACAGTGCACTGCTGGAAGGTACAAGAAAGCAGATCCTCATTAATCTCCTTGTATAGACTGAATGTTTCTAATTACACCACACTACTTCAGTGCAGAGAGAAGCTGCGTGTTTGTCCTCATGTGAATGCTGAAGCCCCACCTGGCAAAATACAAAAAGCATAAGCAAAAGACTGTGCAAAACATTACACAAAACATTGTTTTTATAATTGGATTTAATAAAATGAATGCAGTAGACATAGTGAGTATGAATATTAGGGAAACATCACGAAGTTCAGTCAGGGGTCCTGCATATGAGTCAGGGTAATCCCAAGCACAAATACAGGCTGGGCAAAGAATGGATTCAGAGCAGCACTGAGAAGTACTTGGGGGTGTTGTTTGATGAGAAGCTCAACATTATATGGCGATGTGTGCTTGCAGGCCAGAAAGCCAGCTGTATCCTGAGCTGCACCAAAACAAGCGTGATCAGCAGGTCAAGGGAGGTGATTCTCCCCCTCTACTCCACTCTCATGAGACCCCACCTGAGTACTGTGTTCAGCTCTGAGGCCCTCAACCTAAGAAAAACATAGACCTGTTGGAGTAAGTTCAGAGGAGGGCCACAAAGACGGTCAGAGGGCTGGAGCACCTCTCCTGTGAAGATGGGCTGAGTTCCTGTTCAGCCTGGAGAAGGCTCTGGAGAGACCTTACAGCAGCCATCCAGTACATAAAGAGAGCCTACAAGAGAGCTGGAGAGGGACATTTACAAGGGCATGTAGTGACAGGACAAGGGGTAATAGCTTTAAACTGAAACACGGTAGGATAGATTAGATTAGATTAGATATAGGAAGAAATTCTTCACCATGAGTGTGGTAAGGCACTGGAACAGGCTGCCCAGAGAAACTGTGGATGGCCCATCCCTGGCAGTGTTCGAGGCCAGGCTGGATGGGATTTTGAGCAACATGGTCTCACAGAACATATCCCTGCCTATGGCAGGAGGGTTGACACTTAATTTTTAAGGTTCCTTCCAACTCAAACCATTCTATAATTCTATGATTTGACTGGAATGGAAAAGCCATTGTCAGGCATTAGGAAAAGGAATAAGGTAACAAGAGGCAAGCACAAGAAAGCATTAAAATTTCAGCTCAAAGCCCAGGATAATGTTGACAAAGATCTGCCACTTCTGAACAGAAATTCTGCTGCTAGGAAAAATATATATATGCATATTTTCTAATATAAGCTAAAGAAGCAATGATGGGAACTTCTTCTTAGTATTGAATACCACTTGTATGCAATTATGAGCAGTCCACCCTTACACAGTAAAATCGAACACAGAATCATTTGCAAAAAAAATGAAAGACAAAAAGTGAAAATTACTGAGGGCAAGACAAGAGTGCCTAGAAGCTGGGTGTCCAGACAGCATGACTCACGACACAAACTTCAGCTCTGACACATCTCAAGCCAGGAAATCACTCTAATTTGTGACATTGATTGCAATCAGTAAAGGGGCTACTGTACATAATAGCTGCTCTTCTGTGCAGTACGTTTTGTGCTGCACTTGGCTGATGCAAGCCAATTTATAAACTGCTAGGTACTAATCCCCAAAAGGGAGGCATTCTTACTATCTTTCTCCTCTAAAGCAAGCTTTTACTTTTCCTCCTTTGTTTCGACCCCATTTGTAAGACCTATCTGAACACTTCAGTGTTCTCTTGGACCCCAGTGTACCCCAACATTACTTAGCTGGCAGTCATAAAATGCAATATGGGGCTGATCCAGAGAGCAGTGAATCAGTGGAAGAAAGCCTACTGAACCAAGGTTCAGGGGAGTCAAGCAAAGAAGGTAGGTAGCACAATCCATAAAGAAGGTCTATTTTAGGTTTCTGAGTCTCCAAAATATCCGTCAGTATTAACAGAAATAGCAAAAGAAAGGACATGATTTTTACTTTACTTTCTCTACTCGTTTGCCTGTTATATTCAGTGTTTGCCAGACATATAGCTATATATAAAACATAATAGATGAATGTATCTAACATATCAAAATCAGGCTCTTAACATTAATAGTAACAAAGTAGAAATTACAATGGAATGACAATCAACTCTTGTAACAGGGAGAAAATGAAAAATGGCAAGATGCTTTTCAGAAAGGCATACACAGCCTTGCAGATTCTTTTTTTAAAATATAGCTCTGTATCTCTCAGATTGGAAAAGATATTTCCTAAATGCATAAGTTTTAAGGTCAGAACGGGCTATTATCACCATCTAGTCACCTCAGCCTCCTTTATTGCACAAGCCATAGAATTTCAGCAAGTAACTCCTACATCATGACAGAACTCATTGATCTTAGGTACATGCTACATTTAACCAAGGGAAAAAAAAATATTCATGGTGCACTGCTCTTGGAAAAGCTTCTTTCAGTTCCACTATTCATAATACCAACAGGTAGACTCTTTTCCAACATACACCTCAGAGAATCAACCTACCAGCAGCCAAGTTGCTTATGGTGACTTACTTTTTAAGTTAATTTTACGTAGCCGATGACAACCTGGCACAGCAACCTCAATCTGTTCTGACTGACACCAAGGCTCTGCAGAGTTTTAAAGTCTATATCACAAACACTTTTTATGTGAGAAGAGAGGAAGGCCTCTTGAGATAACAAAATGAAGTTACCAAACCCAAGCAGAATGGATGAATAACTACTACAAGCAGTAATTGATTGCCCAGCTTGCTAAGGACTAGATTTGGCATTCCCAAGGCATTTCTGACTCATTCCAATTTCTTGATGATTCAGCTAGAACGAGAGTGGTCACTTTTGTGTCTCTTTTCATTCTATTCCTCACCACCTCAAACTCAACTGCCAAGTGTATAGTGGCCTGTTTCATTGCAGCTGCTATTGCCATGGGTTGGCTGGGTGAAATCAGCCTCTCTGCTGCAGGTTATGTTCTGCACCGTGGCATTTCACCAATTGCAAAAGCTAGCAGGGTGTCTTCAAAGGCTCATTCAGAGTTTCAACCCCAGTTATCAAGATCTGAAAGTATGCACCACAGAAGGCTAAGTTAAGAGTCCTCATAAACTAAGTTTCCAGATAGCTGCAGCTCTCTCTGGTTGCTGGCATGGGATGGGAAGTCACAAGATACAAATCCCTCCGAAGTCCTGGGCTGTACTCTAGCTTCAGCAATTCGAGGAGGAAAGGGGATGGAGAGCCAGTCAGCCCTTGCTGTGGGGCCCCCTCTTTCCTTTCACTTGTACCACACTCATGCTTTTTCACTTTGCTCCTTCACTCCCCTCTTCTCATATTAGAGAAATCTGTCAAATGTAGCTCCTTCATGGCAACTTACTTCCAGTGGCCATCTCTTTCCTGAAACGTATTTTAGTCTGGGATGGAGACGAGTAGCCCGTCCAGCACAGGAAGAGCCAGAGCACTGGGTGATGTTGCCTTCTGGTTGCAAAACGAAAGGTGACCTGGCAGAGCTTTGCCAGGGCTAACAGTTGCGACCATATTGGCTAAGTACTGTGAGCTCTATCTTGCCTACAGAACCTACATTTTTTTGTGACAAGATGGTAAAATTGAAACTAGTGGCAGAGTGCTTAAATTTTCCCCAAGGATTTTAGCATTGTAAGTCCTGAAAGGGAAAAACAAAAAAAACAAACCAAACCAAAACAACAACCAAAAAAAACCACGAACAAAATAAACAACTTCCAGAGTTCACACAGAAAGAATGAAAAGACAAAAAAAAAGTGCAATTCATTACAATATAGGAAAAAAACCCTGTATTTACAAAGTACTCAAGAATAGGGTTACTCCAGCTGTTCAGTTCAATGTGAAGTTTATTTTGAGATACTCTTAGCAACATTAGGAAGGACAAGAGTTGCCATCTGAATACATGAATTATAATTACCAAAAAAAACCCACATCTCTCTTAAGGTGAAGTGTAAGTCACTTCATAAGGTATGTGTCCTTCAGTGTGAACACATTGATGCCTTGTGTCTGCAAAGTGGCTGACTTAGTACGTACAAATGTAATACAAATCTTTTTTAATTCAGAAATATTTTGTCCTTTTTATCTCTAATCTCCCCTTTCACCCTTTCCTAAGTAAAAAGTAATCTAATAGTTTTAAAAATATCCTATTTTAGATGTTAAACTCCGATAGTTTTCCACTACAGAAAATTTATCCAGATTTGTTTGACATGTGCATTAAAATCTGCACTTGTAAATACAAATAATGCTATACAGTACCCTATTAAAGCACACTGTTAAAGCCTATCAGATACTAATTATGCTCAACTGGTGTTAGTATCAGCATATCCATCAGGAAATAAAATGTTATCAACCTGGAATAACAATAAACTCAAACCAGAGGCTTGATTATGGAACATTAATGTATTTGGGGTTTTGTGATGGTAACTTTGCAAGAGACTGGCAACAGAAACATTTAACCCGCACCTTGGTATATTCAGAATTTTGAGATTAACACCTAACTTTAAACATACTCAGGCCCATTGGTTCAAGATAGTTCAAGAAGCATGTCAGCCTGTTCATGTAAGCTTCTTATGTGCTATTTGTTTTTAAATAATACAATAATATGCAAAATATATATATATACAAACATTTAAAATTTACAAGTAATTTAGCCTTTATTGTGCAAGGGATTATTTAAAGAAACTGCTGCCATCAATTGTCTACTCAACTAACATGTGTTTATTATAACCATGTTAATGTTCCTCATTAAAAACAGATCTGGGATTTACAGCATATTTTGTGTACCTAGCATGGCAATTGGGCAGGATTTTTCCAAAATATCCCATGATTCTAGGTACTTCCATTATTCAGATATTCAAGGAAGGCAGAGGGTTTTTTTTTTTAATGGCATTTCTTATAGTGTTGCTGGACAGGCACTTCAGACTCCAGAGTTATTAATCATGGGGGAAAACCTTGGCTAACTGGTCACATGCTGTAAATGGAGTGGGGCTCTGCTGTCTGTGTGCCTCGTGCCTGTTGAGGGGAGCAGAAGTAACCACACATTAGGGATTTTTAAAGTGTGTATGTGAGTTACAGGCAAGTAAACGAAGTACAATAGGAAAAGGTAATTCAGAGCAGGCATTGAAATTCAATTAAATTACATCAATATATTTTACTGTTGGTTGACATTGGTTCTGTTTCCTTTCCTGTAAACTGAATATTGGGGTGTCAGACCCTGAAGTGCAACTCATAGGAGTTGAGCTGCTTTTTCAGAGAAATAAGCAACCAGCTGATTTCACAGTCTATGTGCCACTGCAGAGTTGTCAAGGAAACACACAGATTTCCAAGAGGAAGAGCGCCAGTTCTTTCCACAGGTGTTTCCACTTACTAGATCAATGAACTAAGCAACTCTGAGTATTGTTGGGTTTGTTGTTTGTTTTGTTTTGCTTGGGTTTTTTTTTTCCCTCTGCTTTCACTGAGCTCCTGTCTATTTGCTCTTGAGTGTGGGGCACCAGCATCTCATCCAGCTGGAACCTGATCTCCAGGATTATGCGAGCCTAGTGGCTCAGCACTCCGAGGAGTCCTGTGGGTTCCCAGTGGAGAGCAGTGCTCTGTGCCCTTCAGAGCATCGCGATGATGAGAAAGGAACACCATCTTGTCAAGTTTCTTGTCCACGAGGAACTGTTATGTCTATCAGCAACACACTGGTTGGGAAATGGTGCAGATGATGTTGAAGAAATCACACACTTTGTACTACAGAGAGGAGCTCAACTCTTGGCTTCCTTAGCACTAAATTCCTTTCCCATCCTATGCCATGCAGTGAAAAATAAAAAATACTGGTACTGGAAGGCAACCCTGCAGATCAAGCAAAATTTAGATTTATTATCAGTAGACCCCTGACAAGAAGAAGGCCTAAGAAGCCTCAGCTGTGTTACCGCTCAGTTGGGCATATATTAAATACTTGCATTCTCAGTTTCCCCCCGTGTACCCAAATGTTCTGTAGCTCTTCCCACAACTTTTAGAGACTCATAAGCAAGCAAGCACAAAAAGTAACTGAGAATAAAAAAACAGGTTAAAGAAGGATTATAGAATTAAGTTACATTTGCAAACAAGCCTCAAGGAAAAAATCAGAAGACAAGAATGAAAGTTAAATTGCACAAGAGGTTAAAATATACAATAAACAATTTTTAGAAATTGAAGAAGGAACCACTAAACGTAATTGTAACAAACTAGAAGTGTTTATCCAGTCCAGCTTCTCTTTGTCATTAACAGATGTTGAAATCAATGAGATCAATGGGTTCAGCTGAAGCACTTGAGTCATTCTCTAATAATAGATGAAAGCTGTTTTAAGCTATGGGCTAGATGACTGGTGCAGTGCTGAAAGCAACAGCACATGAAGAAATAAAATGCTTTCTTTACAATGTGTTGATTTTATGTATTTGTCAGCACTTGAGAATTATTCACATCACTGGTTTGTGCAAAGTTTGCCCTGTTTCTTTATCTCTGCAAAACAAAAGTGTATGCCAATACAGGCAGTAGCAAAGCTAGAAGTGAAAAGGTATCACAAAAAGTATTTAATACAGAAAAGTGTGAATAATTTACATTAAGAAAAGTTAGGTATGCTGCAAACACAGGTTATCCTCAAAGCTAAGCACTGTAGAAGAACCAAATTACACGGTATGACTTTGTGTGTCATTAACAGGACATATCCCAGTAAGTCGACAGTCATTAATGACATTTCCCAGTAAGTCAAGTTGCAACCCTGAAATATGAGCTCTCCTGAAGAGTCAAAAGTAAGATTGTAAACACCACCAAAATGCTGCAAAATCAGAAAATTACTGTATTATTTCAGAAGGAACTACACACGTGCTCTAACAGATTATTTGTGCCTACTTATGTTAATTTTTATCAGGTTTGCACACATCACTGAGTCTTTTTTGAAAGAAGAAAGACCCCTATCCTGCTTGAAGGATTTTGAGTCCTCTCCCCTCTCAGCCACCTAATAATGACTCATTTTTTTCTTAACGATAGCAGGAAACATTCAGCTCTTGAGTTTTCAAGAATAAAAGACATCTCAGCTTTTTTGATCCTGTGGCTGTTTACTCTAAAAGCTATCACTTTAATGCATTCTGAGTTTTGTCATATATATGAATATATAGTAGGATAGTAGGATATTTCAAACAGTGATTTGGAAGTCAAACCTTTATGTAGAAAGGTTGAGAAGTATAAAGCTTGAGAAAAGACATCATCTATAAAATTTTGACCAGATCTGTGGTGTGGAGGGGGAAAACTTATGAAGTCATAGCATACAGCTTAATAGATTTTAAAATAGTCTATAACCCACAAAGCAGGGAATCAAATCTAAAATTGGTAAAATAGATACAGCACTAGGCAAGTTGTAGAGAATAAGATCATATTTGGAATAATGGGCATTGTTCTGGTCACCTTATTATGGAAGTGTTGAAACCTCATTGGCTGACATCTGATACGAGGTGGTTTTGGATGTCGTCCTGTTTCTTCCATTATTAATTTTGTGCTCGAGGGCAAATGCCAGCAGTGCTCATTTTAGTTTTTACCTCCTGCTGCAACTTCAACTGTCAGAGAGACAGCAGGAGTCAAAAATGAAAGGAGCCACCTTATAGAAATGCTGTGCCACTATGTCATTTTTAAACTGACAGCTTTTTACAGTCCAATTTCTCAGGGAAAGAAAAAAAGGACTTTCATTTTTACCTCCCACTGCTGCTTTGACAGAGAAAGACATTCACCCAGGTTTGAATGCTGGTGGGAGGCAAAAATGTAAAACTGCAGCAGAGTGTTTGTAAGTGGGCTTTGACTACCCCATAGAAGGATAAGCTGATGTGGGACAAGTTGAACTCTAACCTTTGCTTACCAGGTGGCAAAAGAGAAAAATGTGTCCACCTGCCCTTAATCCAATAGACGGAGACTATTCTGAAGGATATATGTGAATACAGAAGAGCCAGACACACCCAAGGATTTAAGTTCATCTGAAAACATAAAAATGGCTGTTTTAATAGTCTTTGGCCTTCAACAGATAAGCAAGTGAGAAGATTCTTCAATGAGAACAACCATTCAGGTAGGCAGTGATGTCTAAAAGGAGGAATTTAGGAAAAAGCTAGCATGCTAGTAGTATATAGTAGTAGCACATAGTAAGGAAAATCCCTCCCAGTCAAAGGACTCAGAGAAACAGGCTAAGAAAAAACTGCATGCTGAAGAGCCACAGAGTAATTTTGCTAGAGTTATTATCATAACAGGTACCAAAGCAAAATATTTATGATGGTGAAAGCATAGTAATAAGAAACAGTGATAATTAAGTACATCCAGGAGAGATCCCTCTAGCATCCTAATCTATCTAGCTTCCATGACTAGTATAGTATTTAGGAAACTCAGAATCCAACATAATAATAGAATGTCATAATAGAACATAAAAGTAGAAATAGCCCCTACTCGTTGCTTGATTCAGTTTTTCATTTTCGAAGTATCTGTTACATACTCTCCTGAGCTCAGAGTTAAAATTAATTGCAAGTGACAATGCTATTCAGGCTAAATAAATCAATCTCCTATCATTTAAAACTGTCTGTTGTTAATCTTGTATTCCTTGTTGTGGGTCTCTGTTTCTGACAATGTCCATGACCTTGTCAGGCTTAGAAGGATACACTTGACTAGAACATGCAAAGTGTTTTGCTCTCAAGGACAAGAATGCTCAGCATTTCCAAATGCATCATTCAGTGAGACTTTAAATAATAGAAACAAAGCTGTGGTATCTGGAAAACAAGTTATTTTCCTAGAAAAATAGTATACACATATATGGGGTATACACCTACACATACATATGTGCATATATATGTATTTAAAAAGACAAAATAGTGTGCATTAAACACACAAGCTGTACCTGGCATTTTCTAACGAAAGTTTGGAAATCTAAGCTTTGTATTGAAAACACATCATCAGCTGTAATGATATCTCAAGTTATAATAAATGCCATGTGCCTGGCTCCAAACAGTTTTTCAGGTACACAGGGTAGCAAAAGAGCTTTCTGAATTCATCTTTTATACATTTTATTTTCTGCTTTTTCATTTAAAATTATTTTGAAAGCCTATTTCATTTATCTAAGAACATGTTTTTCATTATATATTTCTTACCATCTGATAATTTCACCTGAAGAAAGTTTCTGTCAAGTTCCTCCAGCCATTTTTCAAGATACTTAGCTGCTACCAAGATACCAGAGTCCTCTTTTCCCTATCTGTTTCATTTTCACAGAACACACCCCAATTCACAATTTTCTCTTAAAACAAGTGGGCTTGCAAATAAACATACTCTCCTGTACAGTTGCTTTTGTGGTAAAATGTGTTGAAACAATTCTCAGTAAAATTGCCTTGAGCATTTCTAGGTCTTATTGCTATAAAAGAAAGCTTGAACACATGAATTGGGAAAAAAAATTATACAAATTATGTCTGCAGAAGTGCTCTTGTAATATGAAAAATTATCAGGTGTATTTATGAAGAGTCTGTTAATGGAAATATCAAGATAATAATAACTGATACACAAAAAGAATGGGAAAGATAAAACATTGTTTAATACATAAAATAAGCAGTATAGTACAGGCTGAACTGGAGCTTCTGTACTGATTCCATAATCACTTCCCAAAGCAATTCAATCATTTGTTTTAATTATTTATTCTGACTTGTAACATAAGTTTCAAACTTCCTATCAGAGCAGTTCACAGCAATTTTAGAGCAGAATTTGAATCCAGCTTTACTGAATGATGCCAGCAGGAGGTAAATGGAGGAGCACAGAGAATTTACATGCCCTCATATTAGAAATACCCATACAGTCTGCTGAGAGCACCATTTTTTGTAGGTGGAGCTTATTTTGCAGTTGTGACTAAAAAGGGTGCAATTGTTTCCTTTTGCCCCATTTCCTGGCCAGCCAGCACTCCAGGGAAACAGAGAGGCTGGGAGCTGGAGTGGAGGCAGAGGTAGGGTAGGAACAGGCTCCGATGAAATGGGGAGGGAAAAAGTACTCAGGATGAATGGAGCAATTGTCTCAGAGATGTGAATCTCAGAAATGGAGTAAAAGAGCCCAGGTATGTTCAGAGGTAATTGCGTGGAATAGTAGAGATCAGTTTATCCTAAGTAATAACCTTAGGGAAGAGAATGTTTTCACTACTAATAGCAAAAGCAAAGCAGGCTGCAGAGAAATTACATAAAAACAGGGGTTGGGTTTTTCTTTCCCTCTCATGTGTTTAATTCAAACTTTTCTCATTTCTATCTGAACTCAAGGTAGCTCGCTATGCCTCACAGCCTTCCCCACTTACAGTACAATTGGGTTTTTTTCCACCACCTTTTGGGGGTATATTTGTTCCCGAGTCAGTTTTGAACATCAGCTTCAGAAAGGGGCCTATCTGTGAAAGTATCTGCATACCCAGTGATTCAGAGGAGATTCCAGTGGAATTTTACATGTTTTCCAGGAAAATCCGATCAAGCACTAAACAATCAGGTGATTCTGAAAAATTCCTGCTGGGTACCCTTTTTTGTTTGAGAGTTTTGGGAACTCTGGTTCTTAACCAAACTGATCAAGCCAGAGGCCAAGTCAAACTCAGTATGTGTTGGCTGTATACTGCAAGTAAAAGGAAGAGGTGGTGATGGAGAAAAGGGAAAAGAAAAATCCAGAAGAAAAAAATCTCAAACAATATTGGTTTAGACTTTGCATAGACACCTCCTAATAAGAACTTTAATACAATGTATATGAAGTCCAAATTCCTCTCTTATTTGCACTGATAGAGGAAATGTTTTGACTGACAAGAACTCAGTTCATGTTCTGATGTACAGCTTTTCATTACTACAGTGTTATGTAGGTTCAGCATGAATCCCCAAGAGCAAATCCCTAATATATCCCAACCCATTTTGCTTCTCACTCCTGACAGCTAAAATCCTAATTTAAATCTTATGTTTATTTATTTATTTATTTGCAGAATCTTTCTTTCTTTCGCTCAAACCTCAGTTAATTTCATGATGATTTCTATCTTATAATGACTACTTGACCAGCTCTGGGTCTCACCTTGTCCAGGCTAATGCACATACTCTGATAAGCTCTATGGAGCCAACTATATAAGCAGCGAAGACCCACTGCAGTGTGTTTGCAGGACTGGGCTTTTGGTTGGCAATTTATTCAGGTCCAAATATTAAACATACTAGATTTTAACTGGCAGATTGGTTGAATTATATAACTGTAAGGGGCTACATTTATTTCTAGTATAAATTCCATTGATGAAATGGCTGAGCAACTAAAGCCATCAGGATATGGCTGGGATGTTGTTAAAGGTGAATCAACAGCTACAGAGTTCACTTGACAATGGAACTGCAGTGAGCTAGCAAGAGAAAGGTTCAGTTGTACCGCAGGAAATAGGATGCCAGAGTGGCCAGCCAGGAATAATAATGGGAGCTTTTTATATCAAACCCTTCCCCAAAAAACAAAACAAAACAAAACAAAACATGAACAAACAACAACAAAACAATACCAACAACAAAACAGCAATAACACTCCTTATTTCTACTGAAAGAGGAAATCAGCTTTCTCCAGCCAAGCCACCACAGCATCCTTGGACTGCTAACCTTTAGAAACATGTTCCAAAGAACCATACCTGAAAAGAAACCTGCACTGTCATTTTTGCAAGTAGAAGAAAGCTCCAGATGTAAACAATCCCCTCTGCATCATCTGAGGGAGAATGTTTGGCAAATTTTGCTATGGATCACAGAGTTGCACAGAAAATCCTCTGTCTCCTCCAGGCTAAACAGAAGAGGGGCTGAACCCAAGTTGAACCTCATGATTGATTGGTATTATATCATTACACTTCTGATTTACACAGGAAGAGTTACAAAATTTTAAAAAGCAGTGACATGTTTTTTTGGTTGGTTTTGGTTTGTTGTTTGTGGGGGTTTTTTTTCTGATAGAGATAGAAAAATAAGATTTCAGAAGAAAGCCTCTTCTCGTACTGCAGTCTTCTGTAACCAAGTGGCTCAAAGGTTTGTATCAAGACTGACATTTTTGTCCTTTTTAAATAAGAAATGAAAAATAACTACATTTTTTTCATTCCATGACCACCCTGCTGCTACTATAATTAAAACATATTATTATACCGATATTCTATGGCACAGGCCTATCAGTTATTAAGCAAATCTAAGTATCTCACAGGAGCAGCTTATACTGTTCTATGAGTTATTGACTTATAGGGATCTGTTTGAAATAGCAGTACTGGTGAATGTTAAAACACTAATATGAAGGCCTTAAATTAATGCAGAATCTTTTGATTCCAGAAGATCACAGACACAAGTTTATTCAGTCGTACGGACACATACATAGAAAGAGACACAGACATGCATTTAAAGGTAATTGGATGCAGAAGCTTTTAAACGGAGCACAAAATTCTTAAAATACGAAGAGACAATCACACAGCTACTGTGAGGCTGAGGAACTGCAGAATGAAATCATAATATTTTTAATTAAAAAAAAAAAAAAAACACCGATCACTTTAAAAAGTATGTCTTGATTCACCAGCCTCTGTTTTCAAAACCTTGCCCAACAGTTAGAGAAGGGAGCCAAGGGAGCCCAGACACAGAGTAGTTCATTTCACTTCTCTGGTAATGCAGTTTATTTCTGATTCTGACACGAAAATGGGCTGTAAATCCATAGCATTTAAAGGGAAACTTCTACTACAGTTTATGGAAAGATTAAGCTACTGTAACATTGATGAAGAGCTTGTTCATCTTTTAAGAAAGCCTAGAATGTCCCCAAAAATGCTGAATGTCTTCTAAAATCATCTTGATCTTAGAATAGGTACCTTTATTACATTGGAAAGAACCTTGGGAGCACCTACCTGTATTTAAAATAATTTTAATTACACAGAGAAGCCAACATTTATTTACTCTGATTTGAGCAATTCACTTGGTATTAATTAGTATTTAAAAAACTCAATAATAGCATGAAACGTAACATTTTTTGTACCAAACAGAGTATTTAACTTGTGCACTTACTTCCAGTAAGATCTGTAAAGATAAGATACCATGTGAATTGAAGCAAAGTTCAGTTGCTATCTCTCGCTGCCTAAAAAACACAGAAAAATAAAAGTAACATTGTCAGTGTTTTCTGACTTTAACTCAGTTGGGAGGCATCAGTGCTAAGTTTCAACTGCTGAGATGCATTTGATGAAAATCTTAAAAGCAATTGAGTAGTCTACAGTGTTGACTTTTATGAATTTGTATTGTGAATTACTCTTTGAAGGCTTTTTACCTGGGAGGCTTTGAACTGCCATTGTTGTGCTAAGCTTCCTGTATTTGCAGATAACAAAAATTAACTTTTCAAAGATTCAGTGGTCTGGAAACTGGGAAGTTATTTAAAAGGTTTAGTCTGAAGAGTACAGCAATACCCTGAACTCTTAATTGTTGGAGACAATCTTTAATGCTTATCGTCCAAATAAGAACACGTCTTTTCATATTTTTTTTTTTAAACAGATAATCTGAGGTCTTTCATTTGTGGATTAGCTGGACATATGTTTTCACAGAATTTTATGGATGATTTGATATCACCTTTGAAAGGTGGTGGGGCACTGCTGTATTTATTTTCTTTTTGTCCCTGTAGATTTTTTCACACAGTCATTAGGAACACAAAAGTAGCTTCACAGTGGGTTTATCCCTTTTATTTTGTAAGGCGTTCCTTATAGGTAAGTTTTTTTATTATTATTTCTAAACATAAAGGGCCTGATCCTGCATGGTAATGAGTGCTTTTAGCTCCTTTCAAAGCTAACAGGCAGCAAGTTTGTTCAGCATACTGCAGCAGATACCCAGCAGGATGCAAATCTGGGCTCACAGTGATTTAAGAAGACAGTATGTCTTTTGAGTCCCACTCAAACCATACTTCTGCACAAGAAATTTATTTTGACAGGATTGGAAGACAAAACAAGCATTCACCTTCTTTCCTGTGGCATATGAAACCATAGATTTAATAAACTCAGAAGACACATTGTTTATTGCAGCAAGATGGCCACTGCAGTATTACCCTGTCTCAAAAGAAAAAAAAAAAAAAAAAAAGCAAGATATTTGTTTTAAAAAGACAAACTACCAAAAATGGACTCTAATTTTCTGAGAAAAACTGACAGTCTGAAGCTGCAAAAATGATTGGGGGGAGGAGATATTATTGAGAATTATTTTCTTTACAGACCCTCTGAAATCTTCAAATGTGAAGGGAATGTTTTGGTTAGTCAAACCCTACATGTATTACTGAGAAGCCTCTCAGCAGCCGTACTACAAATCTGTTCTCAGGTCCCTAACAGAGTTAGCAGAGCAGAGCTGAAAATTGCTAAGTCAAACATCAGAAGAACAGCTCCAGTTAACATCCAGTTTGAGTAGGACAACATTTGTAAGCCCTAATACTTTTCTAACTCCCCTAATCTACAGAGGCAATGCGCTATAACGTACACCCTCCACAAAGCAGAGGGAAATGAGTAGAAATTCTGAACACTCTAATTGACAGGACCTAATGCCAGATGGTTTTACTATTTAAACAACTCTTCAGACACACATACATAGACTGGGAGGTTAGGAATTGACATCATGTAGCATTATTACTGATTTCCAGAGCTGTTGATAAGGGGAAATAAGATTTTCCCCTTCCTTTCCCCATCCCCTATCTCCTCCTCTGCCTGTAAACCTACTGCCTTATGCTTTGCCTCTCAGAAGGGATCCGTGCTTGGATGGGCTGAAAAAAAACCACAGGAAACACATGGCTATTATAACTACTGTTTCACATTGTAATTATGTTTTAAACAAACAAGAAGTATGAACAAGAAGTACGAACGATATTTAGCATGTAAAGACTTAGGGATTTAGCTAGGTTTTATCACATCTTTAAAAAAAAAAAAAAAAAAAAAAAAAAAGGAAAAATCCAGATAGTGTTTCTGACAAGCTGGCTCAGCACCGTGATCATTGGATGTTCACACCTTAACTCCTGGACTCCCAGAGTCATTCCTACCAGGGGTATTTCTGTATTCACCATAGCATTATACCAAGCAAAGCAGACTAGCAGGAGAAAATGTTGTAACAGACTAAACTAGAGACAGTCTAAAGCCCATTCAAAATCCACACACCAACCAGACAGAAATATATTCAGGCAATGCCACAGGAGTGAAAGAAATAAGGAGAGTGGTTTTGTCTTTTCCTCCACACAGCTGCAAAATACAGATTGGCAGGGATCAATATCAATTCACTGGATGAAACGCTGGATTCACCGAGCCCAGGAAGATGAAAATGACAACGATAAGAGTGAAAATGTGCTTCAGAAAACTACTGGAAGACTATTGTTCTTTTCTGTTGAAGACAATTGCCCTTTGTTCATCAAATGTCAATCTAACTTGCTACAGCTTTCATAATAAGGACTTGTGAGTAGGTGTAAATGAAAGAAGAGTCTCTGTTATTTAAATTGAAATCTTCTTGCAATTCCTTGGTATGTAAATGACAGATTATGTTATACACTGATAGAGATGGTATAAATAGATGTGGCAGAGTCTAAGGGGACCTTTTGAATTGTTCTTCAGAAGTAACATGTACCACTTCTGAATTTGGCCTTGAATACATACACAGAGGCAAACACAGAAAGGAAAATTTAACTGCTGGTGGAGAAACTTTGAATGTGTCTATAGGCGCTGCAGAAGTGAACACGCACAGCAAGGAAGATCATACATCCTCCCTTACATTCAGGGTCAAACAAGAATATCAGCAAAGAAAGACATTACACTTTATGTGGAAAAGAAAGTTTTGCCAAACTGCTTAAGATCCAACAGGACTGTTAGCAGTAAAATGTCTCCAAATGACAGCAAGACCTATCACCTTGTGAAATCCAACTCCGCTTAGTACCACTGGAGATGTAAAGCACAAGAATCCATGAAGGTGAGAGGACACAGGAAACCTTTTAGTCTATAATGGTGATAAGGATTTTTTTATAAAAAAAAAATTCTGCAGAAGTATAAGCTTGTTAGACTTTAGGGACATAATGTATAGCCTAGCCTTTTAAGACATCCTTGTTTCTTAACTGAGAAACCAAGCACTTTAGACCTGAAGCTGCAAACTTCAGCAGGTCTGCTAATAGCAGTATATTGAACTTGTGTGAAAGTTTAATATTCTGGCCTTTCTTCACCTACTGTAGATGATACATGCTGTCCTGGAGGATAACATTATATTGTGACAATCATCAATACTGCAACTGACAAGAAGAAACTAGAGGGTGGGCTAAATAAAAAGGGTTTCCATCAATCTGGCTTTGAAAGGGATATTACATATGCATATACTAGAATACCTATATTGAAAGTTAAATGCTCGAAAATAGCAGGAAAGTAATATACAGTATCCAAGCCATGAGCAAGGATGACAGAATGATAAACCACTTAGGGACCAATCCATAAGGTAATTTAGGTGTCAAGCTGCCTATACTAATTCATTTCCATGGAAAGTAAGATACTAAATAGGATTTAAGTATCTAGAAGCCAGCGTGGATACAGGAGTTTTTTTTCCTTTTCATTTTTTTTCTTTTTCTTTTGATCATGACATTTTAATAGAGACTAAATGTGCAGATGATGTTTTCCACTAATCATGATTAGTGATAGAAACATTATGTTTCAAAATGTAGGCTCAATACTAAAGATGAAAATATATACATAGCACGAACAGCTTATAATGCTCAAAAGAGGACAGAACAGGGACAGAAAAAAGGCAGAAATATACCAGCCAATAAACCTGTGTAATAATTTTTGAAGCAAAACCATTTTTATAAGCTGTTTTAGACAAAAAGCTCTTGCTCGCACAGCAAATACTGTAGGTATATGTGTGAAGTACAAAATCAATATAAACAAATTGGTTTGTATCCTATTCTAAAACATAAAGAGCACAACTACATAACTCAAGATGTTTTTCCTATCCTACTTGTGATATACAAGCAGTGTAGGTAAGGTTGGAGTATTCTTTTGACAGAGAGGAACATCTGTATTAGAAACACTTCTATTATTTTCTTAAATTTCTTTGTATAAAAATCTTCTCATGACTCTTTAAAAACCAGAAATGCCAATGCTATTGCTGACATTTGAAAAGCCCTCTTGTAAAGTACAGGGATGCTGCAACTCTGAAATAGTTTAAAAAAAAAAAAAAGGAAGCCTTAGAATGTTCTATTAAATATATCCTGACAAACAGAGATGCTGGTGACAGAAAGAAAAGTTAAGCAACCCACCACAGTCTTGACCTCAAGTCAATGACAAGACTGACACTCCAAATCTGTTCTGCCAAAGTGCATTCCATAGCTGCACGAAGAAGCTACAGGACACAGTGATTTATAATTCTCGCTCTGAACTGATGAAAGCCCAACATTTTTACACTTGACTAAAATTGGCCCTGGACAATAGGGAACCAAAAACTCATTTGGATACATGTGGTGTTTTATAACACATCACCAGGATCTTCAAATCGATCCAGTACCTAATGGCAGGCAGCACTGAGATCTCAGCACAGAGACACATGTTGACCAGCTATTGTGTATGTTTAAAATCTCAGTGGTTGCATTATTGTACAAGTTCTTGTTTTGTCAAAGGAGGGCTGAGCAAGACCTGCAAGCAGGGAATTACAGTAATCCAGACGAGATGTCACAGAAGCATGAATTAACGTTTCAGTATCTCTATGCGACAACACTCTCAAACTTGTTATATTTCTAGGTTCATCATAGGAGTTTTGTTCTCCCTGAATGCACATGATCTCCAAAGAGAAGCCCTCAATTAAAGTTTACCTCCACATTTTGCACAGATGAAGACCAGGCAGTATTTATGTGTGGTATTGTGAAGGAACAAATCTTCAGACACAGTGTTAACAGCATTATTAAGCACAGTGGTCTCATCTTTTTCACGTTTAAAGCAATTTTGGGGCAGTCAGAACTACACTTCACAAGAAATGGGGATCAGATGCTCCTATTGAGTCTGTAGGAAAATAATGTGAGTCTTCTTTCCAATAGCTGTGCAAGCTTTTTACTTCTACTCTTCTCATCTTCCCCTGGATCTTATTATCCCGTTTTGTCTACGATGCTTAATCAGAGACACAGCAGTTTCAACTGCTGTATGACCCGAGAGATGACTTCTTTATCACCTCTGCACTTTTACAACTTAAGTAAGTGACAGATAAATTGTATAAGAAAGCCTAGACTGTGACCTGAGCTAATAATTTTTGTGGGCTAAGTCCTGGCATTGTAAGTCTTGCACAGTGCTTGTTCAGGCAAAACCCACACAGGAATAAGAGCTTTGTCAGAGTCAAGCCTGAATAAAAGCAGAGTAGAAACCTCAAGATTTGGCCCTTTTTGACCTTTTTGACCTTCTACTTAGAATTTCTTGCAAGCATATTGGGCCACAACTTCAAAAGCATTCAGAAGAGTGAAATACCTCTCTACATTATTTTATAAAACACTACAGTTCAGTACCTACATTAATGGAGTATTTTCCAACTGTTTTCCAAATAAATCCAACATGCTACATAATAGCACTTCAGGTTTGAAAATAAAATAATCAAAAACTTCAGCGTCACAAATTACTTTGGTTAGAAGAGAGTGGGTTAATATTGAAATATCTCTAATGCATCTTGTCATTTTATAAGGTCTATGCTTTGCAAATGAGCTTGGTGGTGCTCATGGCATAAACTCCCCGCCCCGTATATTCAGAGCTACACTCACCAGTCAACAGCATTCGCTGACAAATCTAAAAATGAATACTCACCTTTTGTTTCTCTTCATCAGCATATCCCTGGAAAAAGGGCTGAGGGTGCTATCTCCCAGGAAATCCTCAGCCCCAGCATCCAGGCTTGAAACGCATCAAACCGAGTTATTAGGAACAGCTCTCTAGATCACCTTTCAGACAAAAGAGGGTTGCTCTGTTGGGTTGTGGGACACACTATGGGATGCAGGAAAGAACATTCTAGAGAGCAGCTTGGCAGGGAAAGATGTGGTTCCAGTGAGCAGCAAGATGAACATCAGCTAGCAATGTGCCCTTGCAGCAAAGGTAGCTGGCTAACAGGACATGCTGGGATCCAGCATCAGGAGGAATACTGCCAGCAGGTTAATGAAGGTGATCCTTCCCCTCTACTCAGCACTGGGGAGGCCATATGTGGGGTACTGTGTCCAGTTCTAGGCTCCCTTGTACAAGAGACACATGGACATACTGGAGAAAGTCCAGCAAAGGGCCACAAAGATGAGCAAGGAACTGGAGCATCCCTCCCTTGAGGAAAGGCTGAGAGAGCTGGGACTGTTCAGCCTGCAGAAGGGAAGGCTCAGGGGGAATCTCATCACTTCATCACCCTCATCACCCTCATCACCTTCCCCAAGGGGAGGGTGTAAAGAAGACAGAGCCAGGCCCTTTTCAGTGGTGCTCAGAGACAGGACGAGAGGCAACAGGCATAAACTGAAATACAGGACGTTCCCTCTGTACTGCAGGAAACACTTTTTCACTCTAAGGGTGATGGAATTCAAAACTGTTAATTTTGTAGCTTCTCTTTATCTTCTGTATCCTTGACTCAAGTCAGCTTTTTTTTCCATTCTACTTCATCTCTTTTGCAAAGTCACGAAGCTGGCAAAATGTAACAACAAACATCACAAGGCTAAGAATGCAATACTGATGGATGGCACAGGCTTTAAATTAAGTAAATATGTATAAATATTGTTGCAGAACCAGAGCCAGTGTTGCCGCAGTTTGGTGTCTCCACTTCATTCATGTACAGAAGGAATGCAAAGGAAGTTGAAAACAGACAGTAAACTTAAAAGCAGGTCCACTAACCTTCTAATTGAAAACAAGGGACTACAGGGAGAAAAAAAAATAAAAAAACCCACACAGTTAAGTCAGTTCAGGTGCAGATTTGAAAAATGTATGTTCTCCCTGTAAAAATAAAAGTTTTGCATTTATGTTCCTCCAGTAAAACAACAACAACAACAACAACAAACAAACAAAAAAAACCCACAAGTTTTGCACTTCCGTTGGCCAATATAAAGTTAATAAAACCTTGTTCTCCAAATATCCAGTTAAAAATTCTGTAAATTTAATACGGAAAAGAACAATTTGTGTATACCTCCAAAAGCTATGGGAAGAAATGCCTTACTGAAAAAAAAAAAAAAAAGAAACTTGGATAAATCCATGTTGGGAAATCCTTCCTGTTTTTAAGTGCAATGTACTTATATTTATATCCACGTCAATTGCTCAAAAATAAAGGGTTAATAACCAATTCCTTTGTAATTAAAATACTTCTAATTATCATTTTTTGGTCAAAGTAGGCATGACTTCAGAACACACATATTTTAAGGATTCAGACTTAACTCAGGTAAATAATCCAGGTTTCTACTTGGCTTTCCAAAGGAAATTACTGGTTGTGTGAGTGAAATTTTACATGAAAGGGAGTAAAAATGCTACAAGCAACAGTTCTATGATAAATAGCGAATTTCTCCTGTTTTCCAGTACTTAATATGTAAGTATGTAAATAATGTCTTATTAGTTTTACCCTGATAATAAACAACCAATATCATTCTTAAACTTCTGTTGCATTATGTTGACACTGCACATCCCTATTAAAACAGAATGGCAAAGAAAGGTTTTAGCAGAATTTATAGTATTCTGGTGGGGTTGGACCCCATTATCCCCAAGGCGCAAAAGACTGGTTGCAAAAGACTTCTGACATTTTGGGGATTATTTTACTTTTAACACAGACAGCAAAAAGAAACATAAAATATAGCACAAGTTCTCCTGAAGTGCCATATACATTGTAGTAATAGCCAATAGCTACTTTTTACCTGATGCCCCCCAAAAAAACAGATCATAAGCATCAGAAACTGAGAGGATATATAACAGGCCCAGTTCAAAAATAATTAAATGTCTTGAATAATTATTGTCCACTTGACAATTACAGTGGGGGTAAAACCTATCCAAGGAATGGAGGGATAATTGAGATAGTTGAACAGAAAGTGCTCAGGACAAAAGAGTGCTGGGTCAGACAGACTAAACCTTCAGTGTAACAAGGCACCACAGCAGCAAAAGCTTCTAAATATAAACATCCCCATTGCCCTGGAGTAAAAAGTATGGACAGCTCAAAAGACAACAAATTAACCAGTCAAGTCACATAATGAAATTTGAGAAGGCAAAAGGCCACCTACAGAGAACTGGGCAGACAGCCTCACATGAGGTCATTCTGAAAAACAGAAAAAATTGAATCTGCCTGATAGAAAGCATTTCATTAATTCACAAGGCAAAGGAGAAAAAAGAACATTTGGCTCCATATAACACAGTACCTGTATTTTAACACCTCACATTTTATGTCTACAAAAGAAAGATTTAATACTGAAGTGATCAAATAATACAGGCAGGCTATCCATGGCATGCACAGTGCCGCATCTTAAAAGGGGGTTGCAAGTGATCCTGCTGGTGGTCTCCACGGTGTCTTCTTCTGGTCCTGCAGTTCAGACCTCGTTCTGCCACAGATCTCTAAGAGAGCTGTGAGCTCTCACCAGTTCCACTGGGCTGGTGCTCCTACCTCCTCTAACCCACCTCACCAGGACCCTCCTGGGCACTTTCTAAAGCACCAGTGTTGTGAGGAAAGAGAGAAAAAACAAGGAACTCATAGACAAAGCTATCCACATTCTTCTGTTCTGAACCAGTCCACCTCAGTGCTTAGAGCTCTGATACAAACAGAGCACATGTATTTCAGAAACTCATTCTAATAAAGCAATTCTAATTCCTGACTGTGATCAGGCTTTTCTTACTGACTGACATTAACTCTTCCCACGGAGATGACTGAGCTGCATGTGCTCCCTCTGGCACCACACTCCATTCCTGACACTTCAGGCATAAGTACTAGAGCTGATGGGATCTGCTGGTTCTAAATACCTCATGTGACTCCTACAGGCTTTTCAACCTACCACAACCACATGTATTTTCTACTTAAGGAGCAGAGAGTATGAATTCTTATGAGCACAAAATTAAAAAGTAGGACTATGAATTAGTCAACACGTCTTCATTGCAATCCAGTGTAAAACATTTATTTAGTGCTGTTATTTCTGATCAGTACAGCCCTCCTGAAATTTGATACAAATTACATACTACGCTGCCACCTAGTGAATACATTTAGAAATTCGACTAAAATAAAATGGAGTCTACAGCAGTATTTTTATAATACAGCTCTCCTGCAAATTTCACATCTCTGGCTCCCTTGTGATAGTCATTTGGAGTGTAAGCAGGTATTCACTGATCATCTTAATGCTTGTGCCTGTGTGTGTGTTTATGCATGTGTTCATTGCCCTGCCTAATCAAAATGCACATAATTATGAGTCTATTTGCAATATATCCACTTTGATGAATGTAAGTTTTACCATGTCAAATATACACATGCTGCCACCAGTGTCAAGGAAGAACAGAGCCTTTATGTAGTACTATACATCATGCTTGTCATCAAACCACCCATGCCTAAGTGACATTAAATCTGATTCGTTCAGAGTGATGAGGCAGTCCAAATTCTGCTTAGATAAAAACGTAGCACTCATCAGTCTGTGCTGGTTTACTTAAACTCTGCTACCAACAAGCTGTCCTACCAGAAGATTTGCCGTGGTTTCTAAGGGAAGAGTGTGAGGATAAAAGATCTGTGGTGGAGCTCCTGGGTTAACAAATTGCAAGCGATATCTTGACAACCATCATACGAGTTTTCATGTCATGCTCAAGGCAGTGTAAGGACTGACATGGGGCATGGCAATGCCAGACAAGAAAAAAATGTGCTGATCAGAGATTATGAAGGCGTAAGACAGTGCTGTACTGAAAACTTTTGAATGTACTCAATCACTCCCCTGTCAACAACGTTGTTTCAGATGACATCTACCTCACCACCTCTTTACACCAAGAAGGCAAGGTCAAGACCTGAGAAGTTAAGGACCAGTTTGTCATTATTTTTTCCTGAAGGAAACATCGACTTCCTAAGCAAAAGATGACAAAATTAATTACATGACAGGGTTTGCCTGTTTGGAAGATTCTGGATCATTATATCAAGAGACTAATTTAACGCTATAGCTGTTCATGTACTTTGCAAGTGTGTCTACATAGAAGGATACATCCATACAAAAATACAATTCCTAATAAATGTGAAACAGGTGTAAATTATTCATGGCATATATGTCAGTCCAGATTTTTTTTTCTAGCATTGTTGAGTTTGTAATTAGGATTTCACATTTCTGGAGTAGTAAAAAGCAAAGTATGCTCCACTATCAGCTGGGAATGGAAGAAGTTCCTTGCAGTAATGTCCTTCATTTTAAGTGGATACATACAGGCATTAGGGTATAATTAAGTGGTAACCTTTAATTTATAGTTTTTTGGCTCTGAAGTCTGTTTGCTTGCATGCATATATAGATTTACAATCTTTATTGCTCTCTAGAACAGTAGTGGACAACAGAGTCAAATGCAGTTCATCCAGTTGTGTACCCAATTACAAAGTCATTTGCTGAGCAAGGGTCATTCTCAGTGGTACACTGCCTTAGTTGGGTTCATTCTTTTTAGTATAAAATAATCACAATGCAGTCAAGTACATACACTGTATGGAACCAGATGCTACTTATGCTTCACAGGTTAAACAATGAAAAACACTGCTTTAAAGTCTACACACATATCTTGCAATATTGAATGGAGAGGAAGTTACACATCCCATCTGGTTTCCAAGGGAATCTTATTATATTTTTGAGATATATTTTTCAGCTTCTGAGTATTATGTTTATTATATGGATTGATTTGTAATCTGTTTTTCTCCTTGACTGAAACCTGTTTTTATGAGTGAGACACTAAAATAACATGCTTTTCATCTGCTAGTTCTTATAGACTGTAGATAGAATAATTTCATACCGTCTGTAGACTAGCAGGAGTCTGTATTTGCTACTTCAAAGCCAAATAAGTGCAAAGCTAATGAATTTAAGTTCTTTAAACATAGAGGCATTGTTTATAACTAATGCTTGTATAGTTCTAGGAGTAAATGCTAGTCAAAGAAGACTTCTGTTGGAGTAGCTTTTCATGAACCAAAAATTAATTGCAGGGAAAAAAATGCAAAACTTTTAAAAGTACAGTCTTACTAATTTCACGTTATCTGATCTATTTTAATACCTGATTAATATTCTAGATTTTATTTCAAAGTGCTGAACAGACTTAGTTTCTATTTATTTTTATATTCTTATGTAGAAATAGAAGTTTCCCAGACCATACAACAGAATCACAGTACACACATCACTATAGGGAAGTTACGGAAAAAATTGAAAGATAAAAATAGTAACAGCTTAACTTTGAATACGTATATTTGGGAAAGAAAACTGAAAATGCTAAGGCGATAAACATCGTAAACTGAACTGACACGAGCCATTGTTCAAAGGAGGTGAAACTTGTGCCAGAGTAAGCACCTGAAAGAACGGCCGTCGCTATCGCACTATGATGGAGCCATTTTTAAGAAGGCACTGGATGGTATTTTTGGTATGAGAAAATAATGTCATCCTTGATTCGGTACACTTTTTTTCCCTTAGTAAACACAATTCATCCATCAGATAGAAAATTATACACCATTAGAATGCATGTTTGACCAGAGCAAACTCTGATAAGAACAATGACTAAAACATAACACACAATTTTAGAAATCACTTTAGAGAAAAGTAATGGCACTGTTTCAGTCATAACTCAGATGACAGCAACCATATTTGTTTCCAGAATGGTTTTAATGATTAAGGTAGTTCCCAGGTGGTACATTGTTTGGCCATGATCTTATTTCCAACTCAAGGATTACTGAAATTAACAAAAATGAGAAAAGATTTCTAAACAAATATGTCACTGAGGCACACCAGAAGTCAATTTAGGTAGGCGATACACTCCAAACAGGCTTTATTCCAACCAGAACTGTTCAGTGCAGAACCAACTAGAAACGGGATTTATCCAAAATTATTCAGCACTCCAACAACATTTAATAAATAGCAGGTTGAGGATATTATTACTGTACAACCACATCAGAATGATGACCCACAGCTGCACACACTCACAAAACCAGAGGCCTCTTTCACTCAAGGGGGCCCAGAAGAAATAAACACTTGCCCAGGGGGAAACAAAGGCTCATTCAAGGATAGATCCAGAGGAAAACCACTCACCGAGGAGAAGGTGAGAGCTCTCAGTCCCGGGAACTCTCTTTAGACAGCATCCCTGATCTAAAGGAAGAACTCTGTTCACAAATCCCCTGCTCCATGAAGACCAGCTCAAGTGGGGTCTTTGGCGGGGGCCCCATTTTGTAGCCTGGTTGGATCTGGCTGTGGTCATCACGAGCACAGTCCAGAAGTTTCTCTGGGCCTAGGCACCTCCTTGGCTGAGGACAACTGTACATTGACTGTGGATCCGGCCCCTCCTGCTCCCTCAGCTGGGGCAGGTGAACGTGAGGAGTCATCCAGCCCTGGTGGGCTGGGGACATGACTCTTGGCACCAAGGTACATGAGGAGAGTCATAGTAGGGCACAAAGGGAGACAAAAGGTGCTAAAGAGCCATCAGCGGTCCTATTGAAAGCCATGGATCTCATCGAGGAGTGTGCAGCTGCCACAAAAAAGTAAGATTTATTTTCTCTTGAAGTCTTTAAGTAGCTTAATATTAAATATTCTTTGCTGGGACAAAACTTCTGGACAAAATTTAATAAAATTATGTCACTTATGAATTAAGTCAAAACTTCAAATTCACCGTTTATGGGAAGTTCTTAGAATCTGAGAAAGAAGCCAACAAAATAAATAATATGGAAAATCAGCCACATTTTGTTCAGTTTGTTATAACATAGGATAAGGGCAACTCCTGCTGCCATATTCCCAGTAACTTGTGGCTTGATAAAAATGCATTAAATGCATACATTAAAAACAAAACAAAACAAACAAAACCCAAAACCAATAACAACAACAAAAACATCAGAAGAAACACATTTTAGTTATTATGTGGATTCTTGGGGGTTTGTATGTTTGTTTTTAAGAAACTATGCTTTATCAGTTGATTATGCCCTTTTATCACTATTATTCTTATTTCAATAGCAATGTATGCAATTCTTCAACAGTGTACAAAAGACTGTTAGATACATTTTTTGCACTGAGATCATATTATTTAAAGTAGATACATAAAAGAAAGATACACACAATAGAAAAGAAAAAATATTTCAGATAAGTTAATTTAAGATGACTTTGATAGGTAGAAATGAGGAAAATGAGGCTCTTAAGAAGCAGAGGTACTTCAGTCATCCACGGCCCATTTAATATAGCTCTGTTCATTCTCTCTTTCTTCTCTAACATGTGTGATTCTTCTTTAGTGATTCTCACAGCCACATTAAATCTCATATTTTCATTTGTCATCCCTAGAGATGCTGTGTAGCTGTGCAGGCACTGGTGGACGGCATGAGGCAGAGTCCTCTGAACATGCTTACATGTGGGTTTAACTGACACAAAAGACTCACCCGCTGCAGGTCATTTCGCACATCTCAAAGGTAAAAGATGCAGACATAGAGCCAGTGTGTCCAGATAGCTCTAGATTTAAGTCCAGGATGCTCAGTTTAGAATCATAGAATCATTCAGCTAGGAAAAGATCCTTAAGATCACTGAGTTCATCCGTTAACCTAATACCACCAAGTCAACCACTAAACCATGTCTCTAGGCACCACATCAATTAATTCACTGCTGTCTGTTCGGGGCATTATATTTCAAAGAAATATCTTGAGATTCAAGTCAGATTTACATTAGTTGTTTAGAAACTAGCCATAGACCAGGCCACACTTGCAAAGGGTTTTGGATTTCTACCTCCTATTGTGTCTGCAGTATCATATACTTGGTAATTTGGGAATCTAACCATGAGTCAGGAGCTTAAAATAGTTTTGTGGATCTTGGCTAAGTCCATGCCTCCTCTACTACAAACTATGAAGCATTTGAAATGCCACATGGCACTCCCCCTAAATATAAATTTGTAAATATAAAGTATGTTTTTTCACACTATGTCTCTGATAATTCTGCTTATATGATAAATTAGACCTACTATGTGAAGCAACATAAGCATGCAAGTCCTGGGTGTTTTCTAGTGAATGAATTGTCAGTACAGGGGTTAATCCAAGCAGCAATATACCACCTATTAGTCTTAAAATAGATTTCACTAAAACAAGCTAATGGAGTAATTCAAATAGAATAAGAGACACCCCCCCCCTATATTTGTATTGCTTGTGATTAGGAATTTGAATCTTCAGCTGAAATCTAGTCATCCAGAGCCAGGTAATCCATACTACAGTTCAACAGACATCCCCCAAGCTACACAATTGTCCTTAATATATATGAATGCAAAGAACACATAGTAGAATATATAATACAACAAATATGTTCAGATAAATAGGAGGAAAGCTGTTAACATAATTCCTCTCAATAAGAAATGTGTTCATGCACATATGTATTTTAAGTGAAAATTCTGGCAGATTCTCTTTACATGCAAATACAAAAAACATTATTTCTACTTTAGAAGCTTGATTGCTTTTATCAAGTCATAATAAAGGCATCTTGTACCAGAGCAGCTCAAAATTAAAAACTGTTTGCAGGGAGGTCTGTACAGTAACACCATACTTTCAATATGATATTATCCAGCTTTTCATCAAGTCTGACAGCTCCTTTAAGTAAAGTCTAAGTGATGTTAATGCCATAGTGATTGACAAGGATGTCAAATTTCAAATTTTGGAGCAAAACTAGATGCGCTTCTAAATAAAGAGTAGCTAGAAGGCTATTGGAAAAATGAACAGACAATAAAGGCACTGGACCAATTTTAGCAGTTTTAGCTCAGTGACATTTTTGTTTAATACTTTATAAAATGTTTTCTGAAAAGATGTATATGAATGTTTTTATGAAAGTCAAGACAATGTAAAGATGACCACAGACTATTGTAAATGAACTCAGTAATTGCTGTCTTCCTCACCATTACATCTGTTGTTACAAAGTAATGGGGTCCCAGGTGAGAAGGTTACATATGTGTTCCTTTTTCCTCAAATGACCATCTAAGTTAGCTGGCTGTGTCCCTGCCCCACACAGAGCTCCAGGCAATTGTCTTGCAGGTGACCTAGTTCTGCTGATGAGAGAGCAATCATTTACCAGATACTTCTCCAATGAAGCCAGGGGGACCATCTGCAGTAGTAAGGGTCTGAAAGGTCAGTTTAACTATTATTTATTCACAATCTGAATTCATATTGATGCCATAAAAGCAATGTATCCTCCCATTTCAATGTGACTCTGAAGTTGAAGTGTAAAAAGTAATTTTAAAATCACAACCCTGGAGAGAAGAAAACTTAGAAAGAGATATATTTTAGCGGGATTTATCTAGAGTATGTGATGAGTTTAACTCATAATATTATTTCAAAAGTGAACAGCAAAGGTAACAGCAAATGCATGAAACAACTCCTTTCTCTCAATTAAAAGCTTCCAGAATTTGAGAAACATTAATGTAGAATGAAAACACACAAAATCTGAAGCAAAATTCTGCTGTTGTTTCAATCTACGAAGTCTCCTTTGTGTTCTGTGGTGTTGCAGTGGTGTGATCTGGAAAAGTGGAGATTTATAATCAAATAATCAGACTAAATCCTCACAAAGTAAGTAAATTCAGACTCATACCTGCTGCTTAACTGTTGGCTTGCCCCCTTGTCTCTAGCCATCATATTCTATTATTTAATCAGTATAGAAGGTGGGTTTCTGGCACAAAAATGATCTTAAAAATGTAGCAGTATCTCATAACTTTTTATTTCTGTGCTTTGTATCTCAGGCATTTAATCTTAAAATATAGCTGGTAAAATGCTATCAAGAGGGTTTTTGTTCAAAATTCTAGCTTGTCAGTCTGAAGCCAAAAAATATGTATCTCCCACATAATAACCCCTGTGGTTAGTATCAGAGTCCAGCAGAACTTGCAAAGGATGGTAATTGAATGGTTGGTACATTACTGAAAGAGGCTCCCAAAACGACTTTGACCTGATTTGTACACTTCTTCAGTGGTTTAGAAACTCTGCAGAGCTGTGGATACATCCAGCTCATACATGATGGAGTAGGAACTATTAATAGCTCTTTACCACTTCTCAGTCCTATTTTTAAAATATGTCTGCAAAGTTTTTCAACCATCTCTAGACCAAACACAATGGGGCTGTGATATCTGAGCAAGCTTTATGAATATGAACTGGAGCAGAAGCCAGTGTAAAACAAAGGGCTTGGTTTGCACAAAGTAACTGTACATGGATAAACACAGACGGGCATTCATAAGTCCTAGCAAAGACTACAGGGAAAATGACGCGGGCAGAGACTATGCACAGACATCACACAATTTTATTTTCAAAGTCAGGATTTACACGCTGTAAATTACCTCCCAAAGCAATTACTTATTGCCTTGGGGTGCTCTAACCATGAAAACATCACACTGCTGTATGTGCCGATATGCCCTCTAGTCTTAAATAATCACAACTCACTGTTTAAAAGTCTCAGGAGGCATATCCAAACCACATGAAATAGATGTAGACACTGTAAGTTGTCATATTTCTAAAATAATATTTGTATAATACAAGTTCCTAGTTACCTTCCTTTTAACATTGAAAACTTTAAGTATCCTCATTTAACGACGCCAAGATAACTTTCAGACTTGGGGGAAGCAAACAGTAACTTGCTGTATTTGTCCAAAGACTTTACTATTGTCATGGATCACATTTATGAGGACATCATAAAGTTCCAAGGAGTTGTAATAAAAAAAGCAGTTCCAACAATGTAAAGTGGTCCAGTACATGTTCCATATGACAACTTTATTACTACAGTGAACCAGTATTGCAATTTTAAATAGGAAATATATTACACATAACCTATTTTGAGACAGAATGCTGCAACAGGGCAAAACAATACTACAGGAATATATTATTCTGTGACACATAATAATTATTTTGAGTTTCTGAAGTAAGAAAGTAAGCTACTGTAACTTAGCAATCTGATTTTAAAAAGTGGTAACAAAAGTAAATTTAGCAATGAAGCATGACTATTATTGTTATTATTGATGGCTGCTTGGTTATTAGAATTAGCATCTGTAATTTTTTTCTCATTATATACATTGATGCTCATCAGTGTAATGTCAAAGATCAAGGAGTGCTAAGCTAGGTCACATTGGTGCTATATGCTGTACAAACTTAAAATGAAATGACAATCCATACCCAAAAGACCTTATGGTGCAAGTAAAAGAGAACACATAACGCATGGAAAAAGATTGTCAGTAAAGACATGAAAACATGAGAACATTATGGGAGGCAGAGGTCTGGATAATGACGCGATTTAAACATTAAACATTTTGACTGACCTCACAGTGATGCTGAGTTTTATGGCAGATTCAGGCGAGGATAACTAAGTAGCTTTGAATATGTTTATAGATATCTCTTCTCAAGCATGAGAGAAAGCATAAGGGTCTTTCCTAGATGATTTAAGAGGCAGATGTTGGAGACATTCACCACAAATAAATCTCTTCTTCCTTTCCAGTATTGTTCACTGAATGAGAAAACATATGTATTATAAGAAGCCATGAAAGGGACTGAAAAAAGAAAAAAAAAAAAAGAATTTTAAAAACTGAGAGTGCAGTGATTCCACAAATCTACTAAAACCAGAAAACCACAACACAGGGTCATTTAAAAATTTATCTTAATTAGAAGCATGATGGATTCAAAATCCTTTCCTATGAAGACCAGCTGAGAGAGTTGGGGTTATTCAGCCTGGAGAAGGCTCCGGAGTGACCTTATAGCAGCCCGCCAGTACTTAAAGAGGATCTACAAGACAGCTGGAGAGGAACTTTTTACAAGGGCATGTAGTGATAGGACAAGTGGTAATGACTTTAAACTGAAAGAGAGAAGATTTAGGTCAGATATATGGAAGAAATTCTTCATTATGGAGGTGGTGAGGCACTGGAACAGGCTGCCCAGAGAAGCTGTGGATGCCCCATCCCTGGCAGTGTTCAAGGCCAAGCTGAACATGCCTTTGAGCAACCTTGTCTAGTGGAAGGTGACCCTGCCCATGGCAGGGGGGTTGGAACTAAATTATCTTTAAGGTCCCTTCCAATCCATTCTATGATCTTAGGTGTCAAAAATATTCACACTTAAGTAAGTTTCCATAGCAAATGCTAATTAAACAGTTAATGATTCTTATTAAGAAAATTATTCTCAGATTTGCTTTTCATGTGTTTGTGTATGCTAATACTACAAACTGTAAGTAAAATCAAGATAAAAATGTAAACAAATTACACATATAACTGCAATAATTAACTGGGTTTCAATGCACACTTATGGAAAATTTGAGACAGCAAAAAGAAGCTAGTCATGCATTTTTGAACAGATGGTGCTAGATAAGGTCACACAGATATAATTGAGGTCACAGTTTGGCCACTGTAGGAATAGACACGGTCAGGGAAAGAGGTGAATTTCCTCCTGTGTTTTTCATTAATTACTCAGTGCCTTTCAGTCATAGTGTTGTCTGTTGTAGATCCTCTCAGTAATTCCTTGTCCATACAAGTCTTTCTCCAGAATATTCTTCCAATATTATGCATTTGTGTGTGGAAACATTGATTTGCTTTTTAGCTGCAGAGAGAAAAGTCTACTGGTATCACCATTTATCTTAGCCACAGCCTTTAAGATAACACTAAGTATTGGGGGACAAAGCCCAGATAGATGTAGCAGAACTGACTTGCAGAGTTGTCTTGGGACAGATAATGACCAAATTCTCCCCAGCTTTCAGCATGTGAAACCAGAGTTTCATCGACCTTGCTGTTGATTTTACACACTGTACCTGAGAGCAGTGTTTGCTTTGTGAGTTTTTCCACACTGAGCATAAAAATATATGGTATTAAATAACATTGTATACAGTAAAGCATTAATACATTATTGCATTTATTTCTATTGCCTTTTGAATGGCTGTTAGAAAGCATACCACAGAAATCAAACCAACTGAATTTCTACACGGGTCTCAAAACATAATGTTATGCTGTTTCAAGTCCTAAAAAATATTCTCTCCACCGCTGTGCAGGCTCAGCCTGCAGATGCAACCATCACAGTTAATAATTTTACTTGAATAACACCCGTATCAAAGTGGTTTTATTTCATAATGGTCCATTTTAGCTGGCTAAAAGAAAACTATATTCGAAAAATATCATTAATGCACCCATTTTAGGAACACGTTTGATTATATTTACCTTTTCGCTTATTACTAGAATTACTTTCCTGAAAATACTTTCCTCTGTTTTCCTTCAGCTAACATTAATTCAGATCTTTATTTTGGCCCTTTTCCCTAACAGCTTTACACCGAAATATGTGTGTGTCAGGATGCACACTCCCCCCCCCCTCCCCCTCCCTCCTTCAGTATCGAAGGAGTAGGCACATTTCCCTCTCTCTCTGCTACTTGAGGCTAACAGCTTCTTTTGTTTGGCCCCAGAGCACTCTGGCCAGGGCCATTAGGAGAAGGGAGTACCAAGATGCCAGTGAGCCGCTGGGCACCTGTGGCCAGTGTAGGGATGTTTGGAGGCTTCAGGGGCACCCCACAGCCACTGTGGGGGTGCAGAGAAGCTTCTGGAATGCCTACAGTCAGATCTGATCAGCTAGTATAAAAATGGGATTCTTGTTGAGACTCCACTCATTGCCGCGAGTCTCTCAGAGCACGAGTGAGATGCTGCTGCCGAGAGCGCCCCCCTGGATGGAGACTCCGCTTGCCTTGCCACCATGTGTGTCAGTAAAACTTCTCGCAGGATTGCGAGTATATTTATACTTTTCGTGCACATATGCACGTGTAACTTTCCGTGCTCAATATGAGCACGTGTAAAATTAATCCTCGCATAATCGCGGGTGTATTTTCCTCCCGTGCTTCCACATAAGCACGTGTAATATTCCGTGCACATTTGCACATGTATTAACTCTCGCAGGATTGCGAGTGTATTATAAATTTACCCTCGCAGAATTGCGAGTGTACACTTTCCGTACTCACTATGAGTACGTGTATCTCTTTAAAATAATCCCACACCGCGTTTAGGCAAGTGTGTACTCTTCCCGGATTTAGGGGCGGCTCCAGCCCTGTTTTGGTGAAGCCACGTCCATGCACTCTGTGGACTGCCTGTTGTATTAGTTGCTGCCCCTTACTAATTTTCCTCAACTGATATCTGAACCTGTATTTAAGTCACTTTTGGAGTGCTAAAACCCTGTTTCTCACCAGTTTAATGAAAGTTGTTTTGGACCCTGTTGTCCCCTAAAACTAACCTCGGGGTGCCTCTGTGACAATGTGGCAGAAATAAAAGCAGTAATATCAGAAACAAATCAGCTAACAGTATTTACCTGTAATAGACTTAACAATATATTTGTTAATCAAACCGGTCTAAATGGATATGTTATCAGTGGCTGTGAAACCTGAGCATATAACATGGTATTAGTACATGCTGCCATTAAACAATGCAACCTGTATGCAGTCTTTGTATAAAAACTTGTTCCACAGGTATGTGTAAAAGCCTAATTTAGTGTACCCTGCAGAACATTCAGGAAGAGACTGGCAGAGATAAGGGCCCAGTTGCATCCTTGTGTGAACAAGATAACGGGGGTCTTCAGCACAAAGCAGAAGGAAAACCAGCTCAAGCCGTTGGAGCCTTGGCCAAACCCAGTGCGCTAGGCCAAAGATAAGAAATGCACGACAAAATAGACTGCAGCCTTCATCCAAAAGACCCCCACCCGTGACCACCCGGAGACACTGCGCAGGCACAACAGGAAAGAGCCAAAGCTGAAGACTATAGATATAATTCCTTGGAACTAATTTTAATAAGAACGGCCTTTTTGAGGAAAAGTTATGAATATGTATAGGCGTTCTTGGAATAACCATGAATATGTAATCCTTTACCACATTAAACCAAGCTTGCTGCTACTGGAAAGGCGCGCCCTGGTGGAGCACAGACTCCCCGGTTGCCCAGCACTGTTTTGCCCGCTTGCCGCTTGCTGCAATAAATACTAAGCAATTTATTCTGACGAGTGCGTGTTATTTATCGTGGTCATCTATAACATACCTGACTAAAGGTTTCTCTAGACTATCTGTAGTTTTGCTTTTGGGAACTGACTGAAACCAAGGCCATACTATTACTAAAGTCAAACCCAATACTGTATTTTATTATTTTGCAACTTCTGTATTGAAGGATAATTTGTTTATTTTGTGACAACCATTTGATTCTAAACTCTGTGGATCATTTTTTCATACCAAAAGTAATATTGCTTCAGGCTTTTTAAACTAGCTTGGGTACACCTACAATTTATATGTGCCTATGAGCTTGAGTTTGTCACACGAGGTCCAAGTGTCCTCTCTTACTGCAAATATAAGACAAGCAACATTGCTGGTTAAGTATAATTGAGTTTGGCCAATTATACATTGAAAAGGAGTAAGGGGGGTGGGGGAAAGTGTATTTTATATCCACTTCTTCTAGCATAAGTCACCTTTTTCACATTGTTCAGAAATAATAGCTGCTTGATGATCACCAACTGCTTGAATGTAATCAGGCCTGAACACAAATTGGTGCATTACACTGACAGCAGGAGAGCCCACAAGCCTGGAAACTGTCAGACTACTATGGCAACGTGTCAAATGGGGTTAAACTATTGCTAATGGTTTATAATGAAAAGCTTGAACAGCAGGGGAGAGATTAAAAAATTACTTATATGGTTTATGATTGCTATAAAGCAAGGCATTTTACAGATTCTTCCATAAGTAATTTGCTAGAGCAGACCCCAAAATGCACTCTTTGCAGAAATCTCTCCACTTTTGACAAAAAACATACATGTTAACAAGGCAGCACATAAAGATGCTTCATGAGAATCGCTCGAGCACACACGGAGACTGCTTTTGAACGCACTTTTATCTGCCGTTCCAGGCTGGCTCTGGGTCACTTCTGGCACCCACCACACCGCCCCGTTCCCACCACCGCGGCTTATCTCCAATACTGGTCACTTCATCGACAGACAGTGACCTCCGCACAAGTAGGCCGGCTTCCACACACGCAGGGGCATACAATATACACAAGCTCTATTTTAATATGCTTGGGGCCCTTGCTGGGAGGCATTTAGGATTTTCCTTGTCACAACAACGTTCCCTAGGAGGACCTACAGCACGCTCAGACCGCAGCGGAACGAGCAGCCCTTCCTCCCATGTCGTATCGCTCCGGCGCGGCCGGGCCGCATGCGCCGCCGCAGCGCCTTGGTTGGTGGCGGCGCGGTGAGGGCCGGGCCGGGCGGCGATGGCGCCGGGACGCGGTGGCCGTCAGGGGCGGATGTTGGTTGTGCCTCTCTTGCTCGTCGGGCTGCAGATGGCGGGCGGCGCCTCAGCCGGTGCCCTGCCTGTAGTCATCAACACCTGGGCGTTTAGGAAGGCGGCAGAGACAGGTGCCCCGGCGGGAGACCGGGCCGGGAGGGAACACAGGGCAGGGCAGTGCCGATCGCTTCGTCGCTCCTCCTGCTGAGGGGCCAGCGGCGGGCTCTGGGAGTCGATGTTGGCTTAAAAACAAAGTCGGAGCCGTGACGGCGTTCATCTGTGGCAAGAAGAGGGGGGCTGGGACTTCGCTTCCGTTAAACGGCTCCGGCTGCAGCGGGCCCGGGCTCCCTGCAGCCCGCGCTGCCGCTCTCAGCGTCAGGCGAGCCCCGGGCCCGGCAGCGGAGCGGCGGGAGGGGACTCTGCCTGTTGGGAAAGCGACTGTGTCGGGTCTCCGGGGAGCTCGGCCCCAAACCGGGCCTGGGGCTGCCAGGTTACCTGCACATGGGAAGAGGCCAAGCCCTTAAGCTGGTGTTTGCATTGATGGCGCTCTGTCGCTGAGCCCTGGTGTTGCCTGTAAACATATGGTTTAACTTTAAATGGTGGGAAAAATGCGTTTAAAAAAAATAATAAAAAGGATGAGGACGTTATGAGCTGTGGAAAAGTTAAATTAAAAGCCGCCTTTTGCTAATAATGTGGTCTGCACTCCTGTGGCTATTTGCAATGGTGACTTGTTTTTTAAGGGTACCCTTCTGAGATTGAGGAGGAGGAAGCAGGATTGCTGCTGTCAATGGCAGCAGGCTCAGGCATCCTGGAAAGTCTTGCCTGGGGTGCAACCTTCTGAAATGTCGTACGTGCGAAGCCTTCAGCCTCAGGCCCACTTTATTCAAGTCATGTCATTCGGCACGTCTCTAATGTCTTATGAAACTGCACCATGAGCTAGATCCTAAAAAACAGAAGACTAAGGGTTGAACAGGAGAATGCAGAGTATTCTAATTCATATATACTTAATATATACATGAAGTATATGTATTCATATATACTAATTTATTGTATATAGTTTCTACTTTTTTTTCCTTGTGTAGTTAATGATGTTGGCTTAGATCTTTTAGATCACTGTGTGTTCTAGGTATTTTATTCTGCAGCTGGACACTTAAGGGCTGCTTCTTTGAGGGCTGCTTCTTACAAGTTTTTGATTGGTTTAGAGTTAGAAGATTTGCTTCCCTCTCTCCCCCCACTCCCACTTAAAAGGTTTTAAACAAGCAATGATAAAATAGTGGTTGGTTCTGGGCAGAGGAGGTTATTTAATACATAGAAGCTCTGATGATCGTTAGCAAATAACACCTTCCCAGTCATCTTCATCATGTTAATCTTTAAAACATTCTTTAAAGCAGTAGTGGAGACTGTTTTACTGGTGACATTTAATTATTTGTGTTAATTACAGCTTGGAGAGTATTGCAGTTGGGAGGTTCTGAGCTGGATGCGGTGGAGAGAGGCTGTGGTCAGTGTGAGATTGACCAATGTGATGGGAGTGTGGGATATGGAGGAAACCCAGATGAAAGTGGAGAAACAACACTGGACGCAATGATTATGGACGGGTAAGAAAACTGCATGGAGAACAGAAAAATTACTGTAATTTTTAGTGCACTTTCATGTAAAGGTGGTTAGAGAGATCTTTTTGGTTTAGGGCAGACTGTGGGACAAGTTATATGTTAAGTTGTGTAATGAGGAAAAATCCTTATCTAAGGATGGAATAGTAACTAAGCAGGTTTGTTATATTATAGAATCTTTACATGTAGTGCAATAATCCAGCTCTAGATATAGCAGTTGCAAAGCAGATGGCTTGCAGCATTTTAAACTTTTCCCTTTACATCCATTCCATAAGTATTTCACTTCTGGGGAAATTGTCTTCTATACTTTATTTACCATTTAAAGCTGTCCTGATGAAAAAGTAATTGCAAGTGTTTGGCTCATGTTATGAGTTTATGTAACAAAGCAGTTACTCTACTGAAAATGTTATTGTAAATGGAGTTACAGTTAATTGAGCAACATCCCCGTGCCTGTAAAAGCAAACAATATATGTATGAAGTTTTTCCCTACTAGTGTGATGCCATCTATCTATAGCATAGAACAATTAAAGCAATGTTTTAACAGAGCAAGCTTTTTAATTTAGATGAGAACAGATTTTTGTCTAATAAAAAATGTACAAGTATTCTTGTATTTTTAATAAGTTTTAAATATTTCTTATTTCCAGTAACACTATGGAAGTTGGAGCAGTTGCGGATCTCAGACGTGTAAAAAATGCAATTGGTGTAGCGCGAAAGGTCATTGAATACACTAAGCATACATTGTTAGTGGGAGAGTCAGGTAATTATTCCTTTAACTGTTTCCAAGTCACATCCTCTTCTTAAAACACTTCCTGTTAAAATGGCCATATGTTAATCTTGGTAATATAGGTGGAAGTATTCTCTGGCAATAAAATTAATCTAGTCAAATAATTTAGAAGTGTTAACTCTATGAATTAGATTTTATTCCATTATTTGTGCATAAAAAGAAAAATACAATTTTATGGTCTTTCCACCAACTTAACTGCAAATATTGACTGGTAATCCCAAGGCTTTGTTAATACCACTGATATCAAATGTATCAAAGATGGCTTGATACGAGACACTATAGAAGCTGTTAGATGTAAATATTTAAAACCATGGAGTAACTTTGTGTAAGGAATAACAATTAATAGACACTACAGTTACATTTTAATATTTTAGTGTATATTGAGTAAGATTACTGTATTTCATAGTTTAAAAATACTAGTGATAGCTTGAATATAAAAAATTACATTATGTGTTGCACTCCTAGGCACAACCAGAGAGCAATAGCAAACTGGAGGAATAGTTGAGCGTTTAAAACACGAGCTGTTACTGTTAGAATAGTACTGGTTTCAAAAGAGATATAGATTCCAGGGAGGTGTATGAGTAGTGAGTGGAAGGTTACTTGGCTCACACACAGTTAAGGACTTTTAAAATGTATGTGTGTGTGTTCAGAAAGAAATGTGGAGATAATGTGGAAATTGACATCTGAGCATTAAGGGTGAGTCAAGTGCTTTGAAATTGATAAGAAAAGATAAAATATTCTTGAAGGAATTAATGTGTACAGAATGACAGAGAAATAAGTGCAGCAGCACTTTTTGATGGAGTAAAATAGGGCAATAGAGGGAGGTGAGGACAGTGTTTGACGGAAGGTCTGAAAAGAGAGATAGATTTGCAGATTCTATTTAATTCGAGCAGTTGGCCATGATGAGGTTACAAGTGGCTTTGATAAAAAAGACTTCACAGGTGATACTGAAAAAGAAATTGGTCAGATGTTAAATAGAGGAGGAGGAAATGCACATAATACTCCTTTCCCCATCGTTGACAGTTATCAAAATATTTTTAACTTTTGATTGGTAGAATGAGTAGAAAAGATAAGGAAAAATGAAGAAATGAAAGAGTTAAAGTGCTGATTTAAAATATGTTTTCCAGTCTAAGAAAATAGCTCTTTGCATAATGCAGTCATGTGGACAAAGCTGTTGTGCTTAGTCCTTGCTGTCTGTGAGAACTCCCTCAGGAGAAACTGTCTAGCAGTAGTGGCGAAAGAAAGTCAGGAATGCTGAAGATATATCTGAGTAAAAATTTGAGACGGTGATAAATGTTAGTGAATGAATCAAAGCAGTGGAGAAATTGAGAAAGAATAGTATTTCTTGTGAAATAATGCATTTTTGTGGAAATAGGAACTTGGATGAAGGAAAGTGTAGCTGTCTTTACCAGGTAAAGATTGATTAAGAGAAGATAGGGCTATGGCTTCAGAGGAATATATTTGAACCTGCAAAAAAGCATGCGAAAGAAAACATAGTTTGTTTTCTAAATAAAAATATTTACATTTTCACCAGAAAAGCAAGTTAAAATAGAACAACCTTTTAATATAAATGTGTATCATGTCTGCAGGCTTTTTTAATTCAAGATGCAATATTGCTGAGGTTATTCTCAATTTTTTAACCCGTAGCAAAACTGCACTTTTATTTGAATATATTCGGTGGTGTAATTGAGGAAAGTCTGCCTGTCTCCTAGAATTTCATTTCTATGATTGGTGGACAGTAGAGAGGAGGAAGCAAGCTGTGGCATGTATTAATTTTTTGTATTGATCATTTAAAAATGTGTGAGCAGTCCATTGATCCTTGCAGTAAAGTTTTAATGAAAGTAACATGAAATTTTTGTTTTCAGTGTTAAAAACACTGACAGAATCTGTTAGAGTGTCATGATACCTGGACAGTCTTCACAGTTCTGTTTACTTTGACTCAAAAAGTTCAAGCTTAGGTATTTTAAGGGCTTTACTACATAGAGAACTTAAGGAAGAGGATGTATTATAGAATCACAGGATGCTTGAGGTTGATAGGGGCTTGAGGTCTTCTGGTTCAACTGCCCTGCAGAAGCAGGGTGACCTAGAGCTGATTGCCCAGAACCGTGTCTGGATGGATTTTGAATATCTCCAAGGAAGGAGACCTTACAATATCTGTGGCAACTTGGTTACCCTTCTAATTGCTTTTGACATTCCTTGCCAGATTCAACTTCAGGTGGGGTTTGGCTTTCCTAACCTCATATCTGCATGCTCAGACAGTGTCTCTATATTCCTCCCAGATTACCTGTCCCTGCTTCCACCTTCTGTATACTTCCCTTTTATGTCTGAGTTTGCCAGGAGCTCCTTGTTTATCCATGTAAGCCTCTTGGCTTTTCTGCCTGGCTTCCTACTCATTGGGATAGAGTGCTGTTGAGCTTGGAGGAGATGATTCTTGAGTATCAGCCAGCTTTCTCAGACCCCTCTTCTGTCCAGGTCTCATGGGACTTTTTTTAAGCAGATCCCTGCAGAGGCCAAATTCTGTTCTCTTGAAGTCCTGGCTTGCGATCTTGCCCTCTTCCCCCTCTCCAGATTCTAAACCCCACCATATCATGATCAGTGCAGCAAAGGCTGCCTTCAGCCTTCACAACCGCAAGCAGCCCTTCCTTGTTTGTAAGTATGAGGTCCAGCAGAGCAGCTCTCCTCATTGGCGCTTCTGTCACTTGTGTCAGGAAGTTGTCATTGATGCTCTCTAGAAACAACCTGGATTGCTTACCCCTGCTGTGTGGCCCTTCAGCACATCTTCTTTTTAAAATAGCCATGCCTCTGATTATTGATAAAAGAACTGGTAGTCTTCTAACATAAAAAATAAAAAAGTCTGGTAGTGTGAGTCAGCAGGTTCTAAATCTGGAAATGAAAAGTTGTCTCAGAGGCTGTGAACACTGAAATAATTATTCAGTGAACAAAATCATTCAAATTTGATAACTTTTAAAGTCTGAAGTCATATTGTTATGTCATTTTCACCTGGTAAATGAAAATTTAACAAATTGCATTATTTTACCTCCCTCCCCCTAACCCCCCCCCCCAAAAAAAAAAAGGCAAAAAGAGGCTTTGAGGATAATTCAAATTGGGGAAGTGATTAAATCGTTGTATCATATTGCATGAGGTAGCTGATCCTGTGAGTTATATGTGAACAGTTTTTAGCTAATTGCAAACTATGATGAAAGCTTCAGCCATCCTCAGAAGAGGATGACACTGTGGTGGTGATAAAATCTGCCTTGAACAAAAAAAAGTCATGCAAGTCAAGGCTGGTGTCTTCTTTGACTCTTGCTGTTGTAGATGTAAGCCAGAATATAACCAAAGCTAGTGTGTTTTTACAGCTAAGGTTTATAATGGCATTAGTGTACATAGGAATGAGTTGGTGTAGCTTTTGTTGAACAGATAACCACAGTGATCAGTTCTTGCAGTGGTGAAAGAGCTGCTTTTTACATTCATTGCTTAATTTCTTTAGGAAAGGTCATAGAAAACTGGCAATGAAGGCCCTGTATACCAGTGTAGACTAAGTCTGATGGGGGAAATTCTGTGCAGAATGATTACAAATGAGGAAAAAACAAATAACTTTGGTTATCATCTGCCAACAAATTTTCAAGTTTGTCTCCGATAGACAGGAAAGTTTCATAATCATAGTGTGCCTGACCTTTTTGTCCTAGACCAGCAATCCAAGTAAAAAGTTGAGAGAGTAAAAATGACCAACTCTGCTTCCTGGAATAGAAACAAAGCTTCAAAAGTCATGAAAGAATGACTGGCAAACATGAACAAGCACAATTTTACCTTAAAACAAAAAAACCTGCCTATTTGTTCTAAAAGCTGGAAATAAAATATCTGTTTAATTGAAGCTTTCAATTTTATTTTGCTCCAAGCACAAAGAGACTTAATTGTGTCAGTTTTTAAGAAAAACACAGAAAAACTGTCCAAAAATAATTGAAGGCTTTTTTTACTTCTTGGACTGGAGAAGCTTGTTCAGCTGTGTATTGTAGTGACATTATTATCCAGAATTGGTAATATAAATTGTTCAAGCATCTGAGTCTAGCAACAGTATCTGTTACTAAGTAATATCAAAGGTATCTACAGCTGAAAGATTGAAGAACAGTTGATCTTTTTTTCTTTTCCCTTTCTCTAACTGTAAAAGCCATTCTTAGAACTGTATCATTTTTTCATCACTTGTGTTGGTATTTCTTTTGCTCCCTTGATGCATAGTGCATTAATTTTCAAAACAAGGAAACAGTCACTTTTAAACCTGCAAGGAAAAAGTATCATATGATGTAAGCTGGTGGATTGATTTCTGCTAGTGTCAGTGTTTTAGTGGCAAATGTTGTGCCACATTGTTACTTAGATTTCATGAAAGACTAGCCTTTTAAAGGAAATTTATTTGCATCATTTATTTAAATATTTTTTGACACACACAGCCCAGGCCACTCTTGCTCCAGGTTATTTGTGTCCATTTGATTAACAGACTTGAATTGGTTTCTCTTTCCATGCTGCAACTTACATGTGTTAACATAGTTATAGTGTATTGGGGAAATTTGATATGGCCAGTGAAGGGCAGTTTGTTGCTGCAGTGGTACATCACTATAATGGCTGATACTGCTCTCTGAAGACGTATTTCTCACCTCCACAGAAAATATAGAGTTTCTTGATTTCTAGATAACATTACATTAATGCATTATCTTATAATGTATAAAAAATTAAATAAATTGTTTTGGGTTTGTTGTTGCTTTTCAAGCCTCCCTGTTTGCTGTAAAAATGGGGTTTCCATATGAAGATTTAACTACCCAAGAATCTCTTTCGGTGTATTCAAAGTGGCTCAATCAACACTGTCAGCCAAACTACTGGAAGGTACAGTGCAGTGGTTGTCGTGACAGTGGGGGTTAGAAAGTCAGCAATGCAGCATTGCCTCTTCCTTTCAGCTTATATTGAAGTTGTGCTTTCCATGTAAAGGAAAAAAAAGAATTTACTTATTAAACAGAACAAATGTGGAATTACCAAGCATTTGGTAGAATCAGGAAGAGTATGTGTCTAGCTCTTGTTTCTTAGATCCTGTTGGTTTTTATGTTGCTGCAGTAGTGTTTTTGTGTATTTTTTTTTTATTACCTCTAAATTTGGACAGGACTTCTTCAACTAAACAAAATAGCATATGTATTTTTTGATACATGTATAAATTTCTGAAACAAAGTCTTACAGTAGCAATTAAGCTCCTTAAATAGGCTTTACGCATACCTGTGAACACATTAGGTTAGTGCAGCTGTCCATGTTAAACTTACCCGTTACGTTGAGGTTGGTTTGTTGGGGTTTTTTGTTTGGTTTGGGATTGGTGTTGCAGATTTCTCTATGTCTGTACATTGCGTTCATTGTTTCTTGGAAATGAAATGCTGCATTGTTGAACCATTTTAAGTCAATACAAATTCTGTTTTTCAGTTGGGAAAATATCTTGACTATGATATGTACTTGACAATAATATCTTGGCTTGGCGTTAATAAAACAAGCTCAGTTCCTCTGGTGTGTTTTTTTAGCTTGAAAATTTTCTTTGTTTTGCTGAAGAATAAGTTTGGTTAGGTTTTTGGAGTTGTTTTCTTGTTTGTTTGTTTCCATTTGTTTTGTTGTTTTGGTTTGGTTTTTTTAACAGTCAGTTGAGCAAAGGAGAATCTTTAATTTAAATAACATAACATTATAGTAGAAAGAACTTTTTACCATATAGTATCAGAATTCAGTCTTTATTATTTAAGCAAAACAACTTGCAGGGTTGCAGTACAGCTGTATAATTTAAGTATTAGGCATCTGATACCTGTGTAGTAGATTATAGATATTGATTGTAGTATTTTTAAATGTATCTGTCACGAACCATATTATTCATGCAAATAAAAAATTAATTACAGAATGTGGTACCAGACTCTTCAAAATCCTGTGGACCATACAAACGGCCTGAAAAAGTAACTTCTAAACAAGAACAGACCATCTCAGAAAGAAGTGTTCATAATCATGATACAATTGGTAATAACTTTTCATAACTCTGATGCTGATTTTTTTTCTCATTCTCCTATAGATTAAATCATACTGAGTTTAAAGGAAAATATTTAATATAGACATTATTTCCTATTTATAGTGTTTTCAAGATTGTGTTACTTATGTGTTAGGATGGAGTACCTAAGAGTAGGATTTGTTGGCTTGTTTTTGTTTTTCCAGTTCACTGGCTGCACAGCCTCTTGCTGCATTTTTTGCCCTTAGCTGTTTGTTCATTGCCCTACTGCTTTTTCCCTCAGATAGCTGCCAAAGTAATTATGCCAAGGTATGTATGCTTAGAAAACTGATCAAGGTTAAAAATAATTATTTTTATCTTGATTATGGTTATCTTAGGTCAAATCTCCTCTGTAGCTGTCAGACCAACTTAAAAGACTTTGTGGTGCTGGAAGACATGAGTAAACAGTGAAGTCTTATTGCCAAGCAAAAGCCATGTTTGTCAAACAGTCCTTAAACTAATAAAATAAAGCTTGCTTTTATTTTTCTTCTGTTCTGGCTTTTGACTAAATCAATAATATTCTTAGAACAGGTTAGCAGTAGTAGTCCCAGAGACTTCTGATTGCGTACTTACTGAGGGCTGTTAATTGCTAAGCTTATAAGCTGATTAATGAGCAGATCAGACAAAGGACTGGAGCAGTTACAGATTCATGTCTTTCAAAGCTTAATACTTGGTAGTCTTGAAAATTGTCCTTTTTGGTTTAGTCTGGATTTATCTCAGTTGATCAATTCAGAACATTCGGCCTGACAATATTTGCAATACTGAGAATTAAGAAGTTGTTTCAAGTGTGAATGCTTTTACTTTGCTTCCAGTCCACCTGACTAATAACCAATTAATGTTCTACAGAACTCAGGCAACCTACCCAATTCTTAAGTTGGTAGGTAGCTTTCTTTACTGGAATATACAGTCTTCAGTATGTGCTAGAAAACTCAGAAATTGTGGAATGTCAGGATGAAAGGGGGAATCTGCTAAATATAGTTCAGGAATTGATGTGTCGTTAAGTAGTCCTAAGCTGTTTTGTACTAGATGATGGTGCTTGCATTTGTATTTCAAGTTCTTCCACCCCGTTGTTTTATACATGAAGTGCCTCCTTGACTACCACATTTTGAGAAGAGTCTTAATTGAGAAAGCGTTTAGGAAGTTGGTAGGAATGGATGCCCTTCCAGTCTTTTTGCAGAGGCTAGTGGTAGCCATAGAGTCAATGCCTTCAAGCTTTTATCTTCTGCTGGTCAGGAAACTTTTCTATGAGAAGGAGTTACTGCTTGGTGAGATTGGAGAATCAAAACTCAACTCTTTGAATACTGCTTCTTGACTCTCACTTTGTACTGGAGTTTGCCAGCAGCAATTTTTGCCCTATCATAAAGAGGTGAAGTCTTGGTCTATGGAGAAACAGCTGATCCCAAATCCTGTTCCAAGTGGCAATCTAAACTTCTCTAAAATGAGGAAGTGTCTTCCTTGTCAGCACAAAATTAGTGAGGGGTAGGCTTATTCACACATTTGATTGCCTGTCATGTAATTTTTGTTACTTCAGTAGGCAGTATTTCACCTGCCAAATTTCAGTTCATTTTTCTGACTTCTTTTTAATCTCTGTAAAGCATGGTTTTTGATTTCTAGGCTTTGCTCTGATGGTACTGGTGCAGGATGTGGTGTCACCATGTACTTGTTCTCTACTGGTTAACATTGGTGTATATCAGCAGAGAGTGGCTGCCTGGAAAGCACTGCCATACACCTCTAAACAATGTGGCATGCACTGTTCTAGATTCCTTTATGTGCTTTTGTAATACATCCAAAAAGCTTCCAAATGTGTTTTTTAAACAACTTGTTTTCTATAAGAGTACGACTTTTTTGTATTTCAGGGTATCAGTAGTTTGAATAGTCTGGGTATTGTGGTTCTGTTTCAGAATGAGAGTGTCAATAAATCTATTAGGAATGTTTCTGAATGTGTTTCATCCCTGTTGAAAATTTTAGGTATGGTTGTAATTGGTAGGAGCGGAACTGTTGCTTCTGGGACATCTACTAATGGTGCAGTCCATAAAATTCCAGGGTTAGTATTTCTGGTTTTGCAAAAAAGCTTTTTTCCCACCTCATTTCCTATGTTAAGCCTGTCTAAAGGTTTTATGTTTTAGACTGTGGTGATCATAAAATGTCCTTATTTATTTCAGGGCACTGCCATAAATCCTAATACTGAGAAACTGATTCAGTTGCAAGATAATTTGTGTGTGTTTGAGAGAATGCTTGTTTTTCAGCTGCCTTCATTCACAATACAGAAATACAAACAACTGGCACAGTTGTGAGGCAGCTTGCAAGGCAAGGCACCAGACACCGAGAAGTGTTTTGGAGAGGTGCACGGTTTCCAAAGAAATGTACACGGAATCAGAGCCCTAGGCCTGTGTTTTGTCTTTGAGATTTTTTTCTGCCCAGTTAGGAATCTTGTCTGTCAACCAAGTCAGACAACTTCTGGATTTAGCAACAAGTTATTGAACATACTAATGTCCCTAGCTGCTTACTGTTCCCCACTGGCTAAACCTTATTGCCCTAACTATAGCCAGTATAATAACAAACAGTTGTGCATTGGAGGTGGATTAAGCCTCAGGTCAGTCAGGTTATCACAGATCACTTTTATGAGTAGTTTTAAAGCAAGATTTCTGACTGCAGTGGAGTGACCTCTTTACCTGTTCTGTTCTCCCGTGAGTTTAACGCTAACCCAGCTGGAGGCAGGAAGGTTGACAAAGTAAAAGTGTGCCCAAGTCGTAAGAACTAGCCAATATCAGGCCAAGAGCTACTACATTAATGCAATCCCACTGGAATTACTAAATGATAGTTTTTTGATAGTTTCAACTTCGATGTTTTTTTTTTGTTTTCATTTTGTGGTTTTGGGTTTTTTGTTTTGTTTTTTTGTTTTGTGGGGTTTTTTTTGTGTGTGGTTTTTTGTTTTGTTTTGTTTTGTTGATTTTTTTCTTCATTGTTCACTACAGCCGTGTAGGAGATTCTCCAATAGCTGGAGCAGGATCCTATGCGGATAGTACAGCTGGAGGAGCTGCAGCCACTGGGGATGGTGATGTCATGATGCGCTTCTTACCCAGGTTTGTCCTTAGGGCAGAATTTGCTAGCTTTCTCTAGCAAAATGTGAACTCAGCAAATGAAGTAATTGATTAAAAAGACAGCCTGACTTACTGGCTGCTGAAGTGGGAGGAAAAGGAATGGAAGGTGAAAGAACAGTAGCAAAATCAAATCATTCTTATGATCTGTTTTAAAATAAGTGACGTCTTAAATATCTTGATGACAGGTCTCCTTGATACTGCCATGTTGTGAGCAAACAGGCAGCAGGTAATGAGTATGTTCCCAATTCCCAACCTTCATGCTTTTTAACAGCACTGATTAGCTTTCTCCTCCAGAGTGTTTTGGTGTGCAGGAAAAAGTGTTATAAATTGTAGAAAGGATGAGGGCCAAGTCTCAGATTACTCAGGAGGGTGGGAAGGTGTCACTGTAACAGCCCTATGTCATTTCATCTAATCTGAAACTGGAAGAGATCTTTTAGTGCTGTTGTCATGGTTCCATAACCCATGTAAAATATGGCTATTTTCATCACTAAGTCTTGACAGTCATTTTTGTGGGTTGGTCTCAATAGGAATGAGTTATGGAAGTCTGTGCTGAATATAATGGGCACTGATGCTTGAAGGAATATATAGCAGTGGCCTTCATATTACTCAGGTGCTTTTCCTGAAACTCTGGCAGTTATGAATTCCTGCAAGCTGTTGCATATTTACAAATGTCCTCGATGAGTTTCAAGCTGTTCCAAGCCAGGCTTCAAATAAAAGGCAATTGACAACTTCATGAATTATCCTGAGGTATTAGATACCAACAGTAGTTGTGAGTGGAGCTCCACTATGAGGTTAATCAATAAAAGCTTACATTACAGTCTAGTAGCCTGAAGGATTTGGCTGTAATGCTTAAAACATTTTATGTTGGCACCACCGGGTTTTAGAAAACTCAGACTAGGTGGTTAATCACAGATTCCGTGTAGAGATAGATCTTTTCTAATTCCGTGTTATTTAGATATTCCCACATGAAAACAAAGAACAGAATTGACCTGCCAGAAGCATCAAATAAAGGGCAAAATTGCTAGCATTTTCTGCCTACCTTCTTTGAGATAGTAGCATCTTACTGAGATTTTGATTAGTGAAGAGACCCCTGTGAAATATAGCTTTCTATTCAGACAGTTATCTTTAGATAACTTGAACCTAATTGATTGTTTAAATAAATCAAAGATAACAGGAAGTCTCAAAATGCAAGGAAAGTTCTCTTCAGCAGTACTTTGATAAGATCTATAGTTAACGCTATCTGTAGATGAGTCTTAGTGTAACAAGAGTTGGTCTTGGTATATCCGTCTTTCATCAAGACAAAATCTAGTGGGGTTTACTTGTAAGTTATGCGTTATCTTTTAATCTTCAGCTTCTGAAATAAAATGACAAGAAAAGTAATTTTTTTGCCTCTGAGGACATTTTGGAAATGCAACTGATTCATGTCAAGCCCATATAGTCATTTGTCTAATGATACTGTAGATACAAAGGAAGTTTATGTTGATTACTCTTGCATTTAGAGTAAGATTTTTTTTTTACTTTGGCTTTCAAAAAATTTGAAATTGGCTCAGAGCTGTGATCGAAACACTGCACCTTCATATTCATGAAATAAAGAAAATATGTCAATTTCGAGGCTTTCAGAAAGTTTTTTCTGAAAGATTTTTTTAATGCTTACTGAAATCGATAATTATCAGTAATGTAATATCAGAGGTTAACTTTCTTCAAAACATCTTGATGTGGGCCTTTTTGAAAACTAGTAATAAATTTTAATGTCAAACTTAATCAGGCAATGAAAAATAAAAGCCAGTAACTCTCTAACTGCTTCTTCAGTTCTTCAGCTGATCTGTTGCTTAGCCTCTTTTACTTGCAAATGATCAGAGAATTGTCCCAGGCTTGGTCCTGCCTTAGAATGATAGATGGCAAAGATGATATCTTGCAGTCCCTTTTAGTCCTGTTTCTAATTACTTTTGTAGAACTTGAGTTATAATTGCCAATATGAAGTTTGGCTAAAGATTATTTATCATGTGTTTCCATTATGCAAAGAAATCAAAGTTTGTCAATGATATTTTAGAATATATAACCTGAAGATGGCTGTCTGGGTGTGGGGTTGTTTGTTTGTTTGTTTTTTCAGTTATCTAGCTGTGGAGTATATGAGGATGGGAGTAGACCCAGCAATAGCCTGTCAGAAAGTTATTTCCAGAATCCAGAAGTATGCCCCAAATTTCTTTGGTGCTGTAATATGTGCCAATACAACTGGAAGTTATGGTATGTATTTTGCTTAATAGACAAAATTTGTTGACCCTACCTAGGTCACAGAAGTACAAAACTGAAGATGGATTTTAAAGCAAAAGTCTTTAATTATTCTTTGAACACTGCAGCGAAACTGGCCATTCATGATATCAAATGCTGGTTAGCAGGGCAACTGTGTCCTAGTGTGGACTTGAGATATTTTAATTTTTCCTCTGCATTTTGATGTCTTAGACTTTCACAAAATGTATCCAAGTCTTAATGAAAATCAAAAATATTTACAACCTTCATGTGTTTTCCTGGGCTGTGTATGGTTAATTTGAAGTTTTTAAAGAAGAATGCTTATGCCTTCCCTAGATATGGCATAAGGCAGAGAGAATGTGACTATTAAGCATAGCTTCAAAGTAATCCAAGATCAGTCATTGTGCCAGGCATCTCATTAGTGAACTCTTAGATCAGTAGGAAATGCAATTTGCTAATCAACATGGCTTATTTAGTTAGACTGCTTATTGCTGTTCTTTGATCTCTTATTTCCCATATTTCTGTGTTTAAGAGATTAGTGTTGGAGGAACTCATTAAGTTAATCAGGATTGAAAGAGAGAGAGAGATTTTCCTAACTTACATTACTGTTTTGAATTGTATTATAAGGGCATTAATTGCACTACAGCAGTCAGTAGCACTGTATTTTTACTTAAAAATTAAATACTTTGAAGATGTCTTGGATTAAACAGATTGTAAAATAATAATTACTCCATGGTAGTAGAATTAGTAACTGGGTCTTCAGGTGATGAAGTATAATGACAAAGACACTAATACTAAATGTATCAAATTATACCTTTTTGTTTCTTTCTTTCCTAGGCGCTGCATGTAATAAAATTCCAGGATTCACTGAGTTTCACTTCATGGTTTCTAGCCCTTTGCTAAGTCAGCCAGCTGAGCAAGTAGTAGATTGTATTTAATTTCTTTTTGTCCTATTATATTAGCATCTAAACTTAGAGGAGGAAAGTGCTAGATTTCCCAGGGTGTTACTATTTTAAATGGTTGTTCATTTTCACTGTTGCATAATCATGCAGACCAAGTGCAAAGGTATGTTGATGGTGCAGCTACTACTTCACTGTTTTTAATATCTTCTACTTCATTATGGCTTTGTGTAGTGCAACTAAACTTAATCTGTGGTTTCCTAATCTATTTGTTTTGGTAATTTATTTCTAAATGATTGTAGACTGGTGCTGTAATCTAGAGCAGAGGTGCCAAACTCATTTTCACCAGGGGCCACATCAGCCTCACGGTTGCCTTCAAAGGGACGAATGTCATTTTAGGACTGTACACCAGATCTAGAGCAAGATTTAAAAAACTGACTTGATGTACTTTGAGGGAAGTGAACATAGTTGCAAGAATATAGTTAGTGCTGACACTTTGACAGTTAGCATAGGCAACTCTCCATTTAAAATCTACATCTAAGTAAAATGGCTGAAACTGATGTGCTTCACTACTGAGGTCTTTTAAGTAACAAATTTAGTAGGCATTACCTTAAAGTCCGACTCAATTCTTAAACTTTTGAAAACCTGAAAACCAAACTGTGGTTCTAAATACTACAAAAAGTTCTGTTGTGTATTTACTTCCAAGGAATGCCAAGTTTCACCTGCTTTTTGGGGAAAGTAGAGCATTGGTCACTTGAGAGAAGGAAAAAAAAAGCACCTACTTTCAAAGCGATCTCATAAAGTGATCAGGTGGTCATATGCATGCAGAGGCTCAGCATATAATGGCTATTCTAGTCTGTCTGTTTTCATAAGAACTAAGTAGCCAAAAGTGAAGAATATATTTGGCAGAAATCTCGAATAAAGGGCAGGGAGTGAGAGGGGCTCTGTCTCTATATGTGAGACTTATTCTGAGAATATTTAATTGTCTTTCTAAGATTTAGTCCAGGTTTTCTTTTCTCTGGAAAAGAAAATTGTGTGCAAATGCTGATAAACAAGGAAAGGGAGTTGAAGAGTAACTGAGAAGATTTCATAGTTTTAATTAAGGGGTAAGGATGATCTCTTTGTGGATGCTTCTAACTTGTTTCACAGCAGAGGAATACATTTGAATAGAGAGGAGATCCAAACATCCTTGGTAGTACAAGCCTTCACGGAGTGTTGTGTTGACTCTAAGTGGATATGAAGACAGGTGGAAATCTTTCTGTCACCTTTTTTTTGTAGCAGAAGTAATGAATCTTAATCACAGTGATTTCCTTGTCACTAATATGCTGTGTACTTGCCCTTTCCTGTAGCAAGTTTACTTCTGCAAAGGAGCAGTTGCATACAGAGATCATGACAGTTACCTACGGTTAACAAAGCTGGTTTTGTCACTTTCTGTGTCTAGAGTGTAAAAAAACTTCAGCATCTTGAGGATTGTTCTATAGTATTTGAAGATCTGTTAGATCACCTTCTTAACTTTGTGGCTTGCTGATCGTTTGATTGAATATTTGCTAAATTTGAGCCAGGAAAAATTAAAAGGGGGGAGCGAGTAAAATGAGGATGTTTTGTCATAAACACTTTATTCTTTGCTTACTTGAATAAAATCATTGGGTAATAAAAGCAGACCTTAATCTATCATTTATAAGTAATGTTGTAATTGTTACTTTGAAGATAGCATTGTGGGTCGTCAACACAGAAGATTCAGTACTGGCAGCTGGGTGGTAACATCTCAGACTGCTGAAGCTGAGTCTACCAGGATATATTTTTGTGAGAGGCTGGGACATCCATGCCTTGCTTTCTAGTGTCCTTATGCCACTCTGTGCTAGCTAGACATACCTTGAAGTCAGTGTTACAATTCTAACTCGCTGCATAATCAGCTCTTCTATACATAAACTTGTCTCCATAAGATATATGTACTAATATATATGGTTTAATAACATAGGTTGATTTGTCATGCAGAATTAGTTATCATAAATGAAAGGGTTAGTCTGTGTAAATTATTGTAATATATTGATAATTTGACAGTATATTAAATTATAATATTGATAAATGCGCCGCTCAGATGTTATGGACAGAATTCTCAATTTAAAAAAAAATTTGCTAAATATTTTGTCTCTAAAATATTTCTTTAAAGCTTGATAGTAGAAGTCCTGTTCTCTTGTGCTTAGCGGACACATGATTTTTTTTAAGAAAGCTTTTTACAAGTACAAACTCTTGCCCAAAGTAAGCAAAACCTCTATGACAGTTGCTGCTGTGGTTGAAAAAAAAGAGTCATGGCTTCTGATTTCAAGGAATTTTCTATTTTTAAGGTTTTAGTTTTGAACTTTTACTACAAACTGGAGGAAAAAACCTACACAGAATATGAATGTTTACAAGTTAGTGGCACAGTTCAATGTATCCTGTATGTAAAGTTGTGGGGGTTTTTTAAGGCTGTGTTTTAAATTCATTAGCTTCTAGCTAGCCTGCCTATCTTCTATTTCTAAAACTTCTTACCAAATTGTCACTTCATCCATTGTAGACAGAAACAGAATCTTAGCTCGATGATCTGAAGAATAAAGCCAACTGTAGCTTGTTTTTTGCATGACACTGAATTGTTCTCTAATAAAGCAGTCTATATGAACCCTGGCAATGTCATGTATGTACTTATTGAAGAACACTTTGTTGTTTGGGTTCAGTTATCTCATGACTGTTATAACTCCTTAACAACTGTGTGCATCCTTGTTCAGAAACACAGAGTATGTGTAGGATTTCAGTGCTGTTATCTGTAGTCTATGTGTGTGGGGAAACATGAGTGATACAGTTAAATTTACTCAGGCTCTCATATACAACTGGTATGTTATACATTAATCACTGAACTAGAAATGTTCTCACTAGGGGGTCTGTTCATTCCTCCACATAAGTTCTACTAAATTTACAGCAAAAGAACATTACTGGCATGTCTGTGGAGCAGAGGTGGCAGAATCTCAGGATTTTGTGACTAGTTTTGTTATTACTGTTGAAGCTGAGTCAGGCAGCAAACATTTTTAGATGTTTGTGCATTTAATAAAATCATCTGTGTTTTCGTGCTCTTCTTTTTTTTCCCCACCATAGCTGGAACCAACATAGGTAAATACAGCTGCTGGTCCAGTGCTCTCTTGGTGTGATTAGCTGATCTGTTTACAGTGACAAGTGGTGATCTGTGAAATAAAAGCAATAGCAACTTCACAGTGTGCTGTTTTTTCAGGGAATTCCTGGTACTGGTGACTTTTTTTTTTTTTTTTTTTTTTAACCTAATAGGATATGGAAAAATCTTCTAAATAGAAGTTTTTTATTATACATTTGCCAGGTAGAGCTTTACAAAAACAATTGTGTTGTAAATGTCAGGGATTTTTTTATTAGTTAAGAAAGGTGATTTCAAAGCTCTGCGTGGATAAAAACATTTATGTGTTAGATGAACAGGAAGTTTGTTGTTTTCACCCTTTGGATACTTTCCAGGCCAACTCCAGGATATATTTCAGTTCTAATTCTGTTTGTTGGTAAATTACTATTTTGATTGCTGGCATTGTGTGAAATATAAAAAGTGGTGAGCTCTGCCATTTGAATGTAGTTGTGAAGTTGGGTTGCATTTTATATTTCTACTTTCCTAGCATTTGTCATTTAAAGTTCCTAAGGAATAAGAAATCCAGTTCAGCAAGAAATCCAGCAGTCTTAGTTTATTTGAACATTCTTATGTACAGATGGGAAGAACCTGAAGTTGTTACTTTTCCAAGACAAGCATACAGAGATTGTTTTAGAACCTAACCCTCCGAACAGCAGAAAGGCTTTTGGTGAAAGTGTCCACTTAAGTCTGATCTTCTGACTACATTTGCAGGCTGTGTTTACTCTTTGTAGAATGCCAGGCTTATCGAACAAGAAAAATGCACTGTCATAGTCCAACACTTTAGTTTTTGTTGTCAGTCTTACAAGATCAAAATGTTAAAGATACTTCTCTGAAAGTTTAGTAACTTCACAAATTTGTATGATCTCATTTACAGGTGAGGTTTTTGTCAAACACTGACAGATTTTTGTATTTTTTTTTTTTCCTACTGATTAATTTCTAGTAAAAGAAATTGAATTACATATTTTCATATAGACATTTACATGTTACAGTTAAATTTTGTAATATTATAGTAAGTAATCATAATATTGGATCAGCTTATAACTGCAAAACTGAAATGGGAAATATAAACTAAGGATTTTGCATAGAATATTAGGGTCTGGAAGTTTTATTGTTTGAAGAATGTTTGCCATCATGTTGAATTCCACAGGCTATGTTATCACATTCATTTTACTCATAGCCTTCACTTACAGTACAGGTTCTCTGTTGTTGCACAGGACCTTGCCAAACTAGATTCTCTTCAGTTCTGTGGAATAAACAAGGCCTTTCGGCAAGTTGTTTTCACTTGTCACCCAGATTTACCTGCACTCCTTCCCACCCCTCACTTCCGCCCCATGCAAAAGTAAATTCATCTGAGACTTAAAAGAGATTTTAGGATGACTTTTGCTAAAGGCCAGTATGACATACTGCTGAAGCCATTTCACTAAAACTTCACATAATCACCTTCAAACCAAATAGATGTATTTCTCATGCTTACTACAAACTACATTAGTTTTTAAAGTATTCTCTGGTCTGTCTAAAGCTGCTTTCTGTGTATAGGCATTTCCTACCTCCCACCTCTGAAATCAGAAGAATACTGGTGGTTTTTTTCTGTTCTCCTGCCATTAATGGTACTTTGTACTTTCTTCAAATGTGTAGTATTTTGGTTTATAAATGTTTTCTCTGTATTAATTTGCTTTCTTTTTGCTGTCTGCAGACCTCTGTCCATATCAGCTTTCTTGGCACATTCTGACTACACTTATCAAGGTCTAACTGTTGGTTAATTTTGTTTCTGAAGTTTACATTGTGCATGATGTAGACACTCTTGGATTGTTATTTTGCCAAGTAGTATTTGATGGGGAGGATCCAGGTTCTGGATGTTAAGACTTGTTAAAGGCGGCATAATTCCTCAAGCAGTCATTTTTCTTGACATTCAAGAAGCCTACTGTCTACTTTTTTTTTTGTGGGGGGATGGAGAGACGGATTTTTTGTGCTTGTAAATACAAAAAGTAATAGACAATGCTGTATTGTCCTAAATCAACTAATAGCAAGTTAGTAATTTAAATGCTAGCTACAGAAGTTGTGCTTTTGAGGGCTAAGGGAGGAGTTACTCAAACTGAGAAGCACCATTGCAGTAGATTCCAGTATCACAGTACTACAGATTTAGGATTATACTTAGCTGGGTCATGAATGCTTATTGTTCGTAAGTAGGTGCTTGATGGTATATGTGGTTATTTGTTAAATACAATGTGACAGGCTATTTGAAAATAAAAAATGGTTGTGCTGCTACCTTAATACTGCTCCTGGATATTCATTGTTACAAGAAAAATTCAAAGGTAAATTATCGTAGATCATCTGTGACAATAAAGGTTGGGTTGGCAGGCTAATATATAGAGGAGTATAACAGAACTGAAACTCCCCATAAATTAAAATTTATATCTGCAGGACTTTTCATGAGCATTGAGGAGCAACACAGAATTGACAGTTTCCTACTTTTCTTGTGTAATCAATTCTTTATCTAGATTTTTTTTCTGGAGGATTTGTACTAGCTAGATGAAGTAAAGCATTATAGATTAAAAGGGTGAATGTAAAAAGTATTATAAACAGGTCTAATTCATACGCAGTCAAGTATGTTTGCTAATTGGGTGGGCACAGAAGACTAATTTGTATGTTATAAAGTAGAAAATAATTACATTATGGTAGGTGCAGTGTTAACGAATGGTACCTATTTAAATTCAGTCTTTAAACATTCTTGTGAGAAGTTCTGTGATCTCACTTTTCAGCAAGAATTAAAACAATTTTTCCAACTGCTTAGTGAAAGTGCTAGCCCCACAAAGTGGGTCTTTAGGGGGTAACATCACTTTGTTTTGTGAGCTTAAGGATGTTGACAGCCTTTAGCTGATTTCTGCGGTGCTGTTTCTCCTCCATGCCCACTGTATTTCTTTGCTGGAGGTTGCTGCTCCTGTACTGGGACTGGGAGACTAGACTGGATGTGTTCACCCAAACAGCTTCATGCCAGATCCAGCAGTTTAACCTCTCTGACCTGCATCAGAACTTTGGGGTGCAGGCATCTGCTCTTCTCTGTGCATTCTACTGGCTCTGCTGTGGGGTTCATAAGTTCTGATTAAACAGCTGTAACAACCAGCTCCAGGGCAATTTGAGTGCAACTGTGTTGAGGTTTTGATTGCAGGGTGACAATAAAACCATGACAGATGTCTTGTTAACCCCCTCTCTCCCCACTCCCTTTTTAACCCCTCCCTCTCCCCACTTCCCAGGTGATTGGGAGGGAAATAAGGACAGAGGGAAGAGAGTTGAAAAATTAAAAATGTTTTACTAATACTACTAGTAAAAATAGAGAAAATAATACAAAATATACAAAACCAACCTCGAAAGTCCCAGCAACTGCTCTGGCAGATGTAGGGCAGGCACCCGAAGTCCTGGACTGGACTCTGCAGCCAGCTGGAGCTGGATTCAGTCTGTCACTAGGCCTCAGTTCGCAGGGGACTCATGAGGTCCTCTCCTAATGTCTGCCGTAAGGAAAAGCGATGAGATCCTTGTGATCTCCCACTTTTATATGAAGTATCATGTGAATGGGATGGAATACTTAGTTGGTCAGTTTCAGTTCACCACTTCTTGTTCCCCCGTCGCAGGATGTACATCCATCCTTATCAGTCCAGAGACCTTGCATACTGTTGCTATGTCTACCAAAACATTTATCTCACTTTCAGGAAAGCAGTTAGTAAGAAGACTTTAGCTGACAGGGAAATTCACTAAAAGAAAAACTTGTTTTTAGCAAAGCAGGACAAGCTGTTTGCCGATGGAATATGCATCAAAGTCATCAGGTGTGTATATAATACCATCCTCTTCCTGTGAATTGAGCTCTGAGGCTTGCAGCTACAGTGGTGTTAATAAAATCCACAAAAAAAGCAACAATACCCAACAGAGAAGAATTAGCCAATACCGAAGTGCTGAAGATAAGGTTATGTTTTAAGTTTTCTCCATGTCTGGAGTATGATTTCAGCTGGATAAATATTTTGCTGCTATGAAAGGAGTGGTACTATCCACATCCTCCAATATGCATCCTCTCTGAAGTTATGCAATTAATTCTGGTTACTATGGAGGTCCACAAAATGGATCAGCTTGCTGGTCTGGCTGAAAACTGGTCAGAGTATAAGTAAACAAGCAGGAATACGCAGTAGGGCACTGAGGAACACAGGGAATATGATCCAGCTGTGACAGCACATACTTAGATGGGCAAAAGCGGACTCTTCAAAATTCTCCTGCAGTCTGAAGTAAGGTGCCTATCTCTGCAGGTTTCATGGTTCTACCCTCAAGCTAGATGCCCATACTACTTTGTATCCAATAAAAATCAGTAAGAGATATGAGAACTCATTATAGTCCAGGACTCTCACTGCTTCAGGCAGCATTTTCATCAACAGGCTGTTCCCCATGTTCTCTCTTCTGTCATGTAAATATTTAATTATTTACCATAGGTTTCCCATCTTCAGGGTGGGAAATTGCAGAGTCTCCTTTTCCTCATGGCCTTCTCTTTGTTAAAATATGAATTTGAATTTCTGACTGAGGAGGCTTTACAACTCAGATCTCAGACTTCAGAACAACTGCTGTTACTGTGATGCTTTATGAAAATGTGAGCACCATGAATTCAGTCTCCTTGACTGGCTATTTAATTGAAGGTTGCGGTGAGATGTGCTTTATGTTGGCACCACCATGTTTTGGACAGACAACTATACTGGGCCCTGAGGGGTTTCTGTCACAGAGATGTCTGGTTACTGAACCACAAAGAGGTTTAGGCAAGAGACAAGTGCCAATATGCTCAGCAGAGCTAAGATAATGTCTCAAATCACATTGAAGAATAGAGCTTTAACCCTGCAATTTAATTTGAAAAATCAAGTCTCTTTCAGCATCTCCCTTATGAGGAAAGGCTGAGGAAGCTGGATCTCTTTAGTTTGGAGAAGAGGAGACTGAGGGGTGACCTCATTAATGTTTACAGATATATAAAGGGTGAGTGTCACGAGGATGGAGCCAGGCTCTTCTCAGTGACAACCAATGACAGGACAAGGAGTAGTGGGTACAAACTGGAAAAAAAAAGGTTCCACCTAAATTTGAGAAGAAACTTCTTCTCAGTGACGGTGACAGAACACTGGAACAGGCTGCCCAGGGGGGTTGTGGAGTCTCCTACTCTGGAGGCATTCAAGACCTGCCTGGACGCCTTCTTGTGTAACCTCACCTAGGCGTTCCTGCTCCGGCAGGGGGATTGGACTAGATGATCTTTGAGGTCCCTTCCAATCCCTAACATTCTGTGATTCTGTGACAATAGAAGTTTGATCTTGCATAAAGTTGTATAACAACAATGTAGTGCCTCACTATGACAAATGTAAGTCTTAATGCCAGATAAATATTCCAACTGTTGCTTATAATTGTCATTTATGTACCTTTGGTCAGTCTTAGCTATTCATAGTATGCCAATCAGTGTCCCACTTAACCATGATGTTCTACTTTGTAGCTGTGATTTTTCCAGACTTAGCAGTTGGGAAGAACTTCAGACGCATACCAGAAGTTCAGGCAATCTGGTCATATAATAGACCATCTCACGTAAGTGCCTCCAAAGCATTTCTCACAATGAATAACAAAATCACTGAATAATACTGAACTATTGAAGCCTTTAGTCTCAGTATGCAAAGGCTTGAGTGCTCCATCCCTAAAAATGGAAAAGTTGTCCTCTGGAAAATCCAAAAGGGGCTTGGGCATCAGTGTCCAATGTTTTAAGCTTTATGGGGAGCTCAGTACTTTGTCTCAGGTGCTGCTTTTGAACTTTATAGGTATCCCACATCGCTACGTGTGTCTGTCAGTGAGGATGCATAAAACCAGTAACTCTTCACTCTAGGGAGCTAACAAGTCATAAAGTTGTGGTCATTCTCTGACTCTTCTAACTCCAGGGCCTAATCTAACTGGAGTGCTGACACGCTGAAAACTGCTCAGCAGGTGGCTAGAGTGAGTTTATGAGTTGTAACCTGCCTGATTATCCTAGAACACGGAGGCCGAAGACACTTTCCCTCCTTATTCTTCTGTAATAAGTAGCAAGTAATTTATACAAAGTGAAACAGTTTCAGTAAGAAATGAGAGATGGTGAGAAGGATAGCACATGAAGATCTGCTTCTCTAGGAAGATGGAAGGAAGCTTCCATGAGGATATACATCCTGACATATGTCTGTTCCTCAGCCAGTGCTGGTTCGGTTGTACACAGTACCAAGTATCTGGTGAGCATTCTTTGAACACCAGCAGAGTTGAGGAAAATGGGCCAAATTCCTGAGCAGTTCACTAAGAACAGGACATTAAGGGCAACTTGCTGGTGAATGAAGAATATAGATTTCTGACATCAAGAATCTTCTATCAGTGAGGTTCTTTAAGTTCTCATCTATTAAATTTCCATAGTAGTAAGTGTCTGAACCTTTCCCTTTATGCAATCACCATTTCAAGCCTGACATCCCTTGTGTCTGGAGGACAGTACAAATCTTTTCCTTTTACACTAGTGACAAATCTGAATGTTTTTAATGAAGTTCTGGCAATGCTGGCAGCCTATCCTTGGGAGAGCAGTTTAACTGATATTGCAACCTGTGTAAATAATTACTGAACAGTAAATCTTGCATCCAAGAACGTTTAGTTTAGCCTACCGAAAGGGATTACCAGGACCTGTGTTCAGATGCAATGCTTCAGAGTAAGCCCCTGGTAAAGCAGCGTTCCACCCTGAAGAGTACATGTACTACGCACTGGTTTAGGTCGGAGATTGTCATTGCCACGTATGGTAATCATATGGCCAAGCACACGAGATTTATCTATTTTCTGATATTTTATAATTGTAAGAGCTATATTCGTTCTTATTGCAGGGAATAAGTGTTTTCTTCTGCAATCTGAATAAATGTTTTCCTGACTCTTGACTGTCTTAAACTCAATCATGATCTGGGGAGTCTTCAAAAAATTCTAGAAAAAAGAGTAGTTTTTATCTCTTTTTCAGTTCAAAAAGAAACTAATATTAAAAAAAGAAAAAAAAAGGTGCCTGTACTGTTCATGTGGCAGAGTAAAGAATTAGGGGCAGTTGGCAGGCCCATGAAGAAATTATCATAGAATAAATTATCATTATTACAATATATTTATCACTATGGCAAAAATTAGGTGTGAATGGACATAAAGGGCATTTGCAGGTCATTCCTGTTGACCTTACTGTCTGCTTCCAATGTAAAAGTTTTATACTATTTTACAACATCTAGGCAACAATATTTTCAGTGAATATGAACAGTGTTCCATAATTTAGCTGCTTTCAAGAAAGCAAGATAATTCTAAATAGCTTTAAGTACAGTGTGAGTTTTAGTTGTGTGTACCTTTTATTTACAAGGTTGAAGCAGTTGTGCTCTTTTAGCATTTCTCAGCTAGTATGAATGGTTCTTGACTTGCTCCTCTGAGCGGACTTGCAGCGTGATGCCACCTGGGGGCTGGGCCTGCAGCACGGCCATAGAGGGGAGAGAAGCTGAGAGCTGTAGATTTTGTTTTCTGCCCAGTGTCATTCTTGTTCCTAGGAAACAATCCCAACCTCAGTTACAAGTTTTTCATCAGTAATTCCTTCAATCAAGCAGCCTAAGCAATCTGTAAATATAGGTTGAATATAATCACCTAAGCTATCATTAAAAGATCCATCTCAATCAGCAGAGCCTGCAAGCTGATTGTCACCTGAAACCTTGCAATTAACACAATGACTAGTATTTTTGACAAAATAGCTGAGTGGGGCCTGATTAATAGTGCTATCTCAGGAATGGCCTTCTCCAGTATTTATTAGCATCAAAGCTGTCAGTCCTGCATACTGTGTTATTTTGAAGAGACTTCACAGCAGATAAATGGATATATTTAAGATAGGCTTTATATGGCTTCTGGAGACTTAAGTAACAAAGTTCAAGTGCTTAAATTTTTTCATGTGCTTCATGTATTGATATAACAATAAATTAATAATAAAGTTAGTCCATCTTGTGCAATGAATCAGAGGCTTTAAACTGAATTCGAAATTGATTTATACTAGCTAACACCCAAACCTACGTTGCATAGAACAGTGAGGGGATAAAAAAAGTTGTTTGAATTGCCGCTGATTGTTATTAGGGGCTGAGTTCAGTACTCCAGTCCCTAACTTGTTACATTCAAACTAGCATCACATAGTGAGCTGGGATTTGCTAAATAAAGTTTTAGGTTAGTTTTCAAACCACATTGTTGGGTTTTTGTTTGTTTTTCCTCCTTTTGTGCACGCTACATTTCCAGGGTTTTATTTTCCCCCTGCCTAAATTTCACCTTCTGTTTTGTCCCATGACTACTTTCCTCCTATTTTAACCCATAACTACATAATTCCTGTTTTAGTTGATTGAAGCAAGTTATAATTATCAAAATATAGACAGATGAAACTTTAGTTGCTGTAGAATCTGTGCACCTGATTAGTTTTCTAGCAAGAGTATGGAATTGATTTTCTACATATGGTTCATTCTGCATAGCCATGTACAAGCAAGCAAAGCCATGCTGTGGAGCGATACTTGGAACAGTTCCACCTTGCTTTGATCACCTGATCTTTGTCACTATTGGTCTCTGTGGGAATCCAAGAACTTTAGGTACCCAACACCAGGACGACATGTTTATAGGTTGGCGCAAAAGTAATTGTGGTTTTTGCATTGTTGAAGTTTGCCGTTTGATATTGGAATACATTCTTAAATAAATGTGGTTATGTTATGCATTGTTTTAATGTGCTTTTCTTGTGTTATGTTTTTTTGCTGCTGACTTATTACTTGCTGTTTATATTTATTTTAGACTATGGAAATGATGTTAGACAAAAAGCAAATTTGAGCATTTTCTTATTTAAGTTCAAAATGGGTGGTAAAGCAGTGGAGACAACTCGCAACATCAATAAAGCATTTGGCCCAGGAACTGCTAACGAACGTACAGTGCAGTGTTGGCTCAAGACGTTTTGCAAAGGAGATGAGAGCCTTGAAGATGAGGAACATAGTGGCTGGCCACCGGAATTTGATAACAACCAATTGAGTGCAATCATCAAAGCTGATCCTCTTACAACCACATGAGAAGTTGCTGAAGAACTCGACGTTGACCATTCTGTGGTCATTCGGCATTTGAAGAAATTGGAAAGGTGAAATAGCTCAATATGTGGGTGCCTCAAGAGCTGACCGAAAATCAAAAACATTGTCGTTTTGAAGTGTCATCTTCTCCTATGCAAACACAATGAAACATTTCTCGATTGGATTGTGACGTGCAATGAAAAGTGGATTGTATATGACAACCAGCAATGACCAGCTCAGTGGTTGGACCAAGAACCTCCAAAGCACTTCCCAAAGCCAAACTTGCACCAAAAAAAGGTCAGTCACTGGTAGTCTGCTGCCAGTCTGATCCACTGCAGCATTCTGAATCCTGGCAAAACCATTCCGTCTGAGAAGTATGTTCAGCAAATCAGTGAGGTGCACTGAAAACTGCAATGCCTGCAGCCAGCATTAGTCAACAGAAAGGGCCCAGTTCATCACAACAATGCCCAACCACAGGTGGCACAACCAATGCTTCAAAAGTTGAAGCTAAGAAGTTTTGCTTCAACCACCATATTCACCTGCAGGGTGCAGAAAATGCTTTCCAAGACTTTGTTGAACCCTGAAGCATGGATTTTTACACTACAGGAATAGACAAACTTATTTCTCGTTGGCAAAAATGTGCTGATTGTTAATGGTTCCTATTTTGATTAATAAAGATGTGTTTGAGTGTAGTTATAATGATTGAAAATTCATGGTCCAAAGCTGCAATTACTTTTGCACCAACTTAATAATACATTTCCACAGAAAAAGTAAAACCTTTTCCTGGTGTGATTATATACTTTTTTGACTTTTAATTCCTTTTCAATGTTTGCATATCTAACAATGATGGAAAAGTTTCTAAGGTAATTTTCTGAAGCCCTCTGTCTTTATTGTGATCTTCCTGTATTTTGTTGCTGTTACTCTTAGCATCTCAGACTGGATTAACCTACTTATAGTAATCCCAAGTAGTTTATGGGGAAAAAAAAAAAGTCACCATTTTTTTAATTAGAGAAGTCCATTTTATTAAAACAAAATGTTGAGAAGTTGTGCTACTGTAATTGTAAATATTTTGTTCTGGTCCACTTGCAGTCAGTTCATGTTTTTAAAAAAACATTTGCTAAAAGGCTGCTTTTTTATAGTGGCAGTTATTTTGTATTTGGTGAAGTTGAACTAAAGTGTAATGTGAGACATTGCATATGTTTCTAGGTGAAGATGTGTAGTATTGCAATTCTAGGTAATGACCGAACTTTAGAAAGGAGCTGAGAAGTGGCAAATACAGTGCAAATAACATGAGCTATCAGAGAAAGCAAAGGATAAACTATATATTCTGTGTATATGATAAGGTAAAGAAAAACAATAATGGTAAGTGCATTATTCTAATTTCTTCTGTGCACAAATGGATTTTAAACTTGCTTGTGCATTCTGGTATTGAGTGCATTTTTTACTTTTATACTGTTCCATCTCCAAAGCCCAGTATTTGCTTAAATGTTCTCAGTTACAATTAAAGCAAATTACACTGTTACCTTCAAGAACACTTCCTGTGGTAATACCATCCTTAAGAAGTGCAACCCACCATCTTTGCCTTCAGAGTGGAACTTTTGCCAAATTTTTTTTTTTTTTCACTTCCACAGGCTTTGCAGTACTGCTACGCATTTAAATCTTATTTTGTAAACTTGCTCTTCAAATGTAGTTTGAATTTGAAATGAAAATTAGAATTTAAGCTTCTATTTATATTTTATGACTTGAGTGTTTTTCTAAAGAGATTTCAAAACTCTTATCTGTATGTTTAAGATAATTTCTTCAATAATGTGCATTTGCTCTGCATAAATACAAATTAGTGGAATACAGATGAGTTCTTATCCAAAAATGTGATGCTCAAGCTGCTGTGGTGATGCCCACTTTGAGTACTGTATTTTTGGAGCTGGCTGGCATCAGTTTAGAGCACAGACCTGTCAGCAAAATCTAAGCATGGGCTACTTTTTAATATAGTGAAATGTGCAGTTGGATTTACTCATCATCCGAGATTAAGGCCTGTTTAATCTGAGCAGAAGGCACTTGGATTGCAGTTAACTTGTTTAGCTGATCTACAATATGGATAGCACTAATACAGGTTGGTGTAAAAGACCACATAGACATATGGTATCTGAAGGAAGGACTTAGGTTTCAGCTCCATCTGTAGCCAAACCAGTTGAATGGGCCTTCTCTGGCCAAAACAGTGGAAATTTTGCTTCACTTTTCCCCTCAATGTTTGCAACTCCACAGTTTCATACCATCTTTAAGGTGGGCTCTGCTGCTCGTCAGTGCCTTCTGAGAGGTCTTTCTTTACCAACTCTCTGTTAAGGTCTCAGCTGAAATTAAAAGATTATTAGTGTTATGATCTTTTCACAGTATGATCATACCACATAACTAATAGCTAGAAGACAGTCATGCCATTTGATGTTGATTTTACAATAAAAATCATGAAGAGTACAAACTCTGCAGGGACCTGCACTTTGTGTAGGAATGGCAATTCAGTAAATTAAATAACTAAAGTGCTGACTATGTTTACACAATACTGTGTACACTCAGGTCCACTCAGTGGTAAGTGTGCTTGTTGCATTTTTAATAAGCCTTTATCTGGAAAGTAGTTTTATCATTGGGTTCTCTCCTTAGATTGGATTTTATTTTGTTGTTCCACTAAAATAAATTATAGCACTATTCTAAATGGATTTTGAATGTATGTTTTGAATATTCAAGTAAAAACTGGACATAATAAAAAACCTTTGAGACATTAGAGGAATGAAGACAGACACACAGCATATTAAGTTAACCAGATGCTGAACTCCAGCTGCCATCAGCAAACATCAATACAAGTGTAGTTGACAGCAAGTTTAATTGCACAGTGCAGAAAGGTACAAGAAAGACGTTGAAAAGAGTTTTAAATCTTCCAGAGATTCTGTTCAGAGAGAAAGGCGGCCTACAGTTGCCACGAAGTCCATGATAGACTTTGCAATACCTTTTGATTCTGTGTGAAAGATATGTAGCCACTAATGATGAATATTCATACAGACATTAAGGAAAAGGTGGCATCTTCCACTTCTTTGAAAGTACCCTTCCCTCACCAAGCTGAAACATTCTTATTTATGTTTTCCATTCCAGAAAAACAAGTGAGGGTTACCACAGAAATGTGCATAATTGTAAAGGTCTGTTGTCACAACTGTGAGGTAGTCGTGTCTCAGAATTTGAGTGCATATTTTCAGTGTAAATTTATTGCTCCCTCAGTGAATTACTAATATAAGACCATTGCTTCAGCCCTCAATGTTTGCTGAATTTGTATTGCCATCAAATGGTAGATGTACATGTATGCATTAAGAAAAATGCACATCTGTCTTTAACAAATAGCTGGTTATAAAAGTATTTTAAGGGTATAAAGGCATGAAATCAGGCATAAAATTTTGTTGATTCTAACCAGAATGTCACAAATTGGAAAATAAATGTTACTTTAAAAGTGAAAGATATAATCTGTCTAAACTTACTTAAACTGAAATAGTAACTAAAGTGCTACCATAAAGAAGCAGCTGGTTATGGCATTAGCATTTTCTAGGTTTAAAATTTTTACTTCACAACTTCTGTGACCTTGATTTGATCCTCTAAACACATCTTTCTACATAGCATCTCAGCCAAGTTAGAGCACTTTATGAGGTAAACTTTGTGGTATATGAAACTGGAAAAAGTGCTTTCTGCAGAGGGTTAAAGGCAGGTTTCTGTTACAAGTCATGCCGTCACATTGTAATGTTGATACCTAAAAAAGCCCTCTAAAAATGTAAGAGCATTTCGAAGTCAGGTTTACCAGAAGGCTGTGTTTTACTACTGAGCTACCCTCACCGCCTGGTTCAGAGTGTTCAGCGGAGGCACTACGTGAGCCTGTCGGCTCAAACAGCCTCCTGTAGGCACTGCCCATACAGCCCATTTCTCTTACCTGGGTATGGGTACAGGTTGAAATCACAACTCTACACCAGAACCCAAAGGCCTTTAAAAAGGGCTATGTTTTTTTAAAAGCTATCTACATTGGCTTTCATGAGGAATACAAATGACAAATATGTTCAGGACAGACAGTTCCCTCTTTTAACTTAGGCTTTGTTATTCTTTTTAGCCTTTGCAGTTGATGGTATACAACAAGAGCCATTAAAATGTGTAAGCCAGATACAAATCTGAAATAAGCGTGTTGCATCCCTTGCACTTTAATAGATGAACCAGTGTGAAAAAAATCGTAAACTATTTGGTCAAAAGCTGAAAAATCAGGACTTCTATCTTGAACAAACACGAGAGGATATTACTGTCTACTGTTTTGCACCCTTGGTTGCAGATTCTTTTTGAAAAGCTGACAGGGGGATCTATTCCAAGATAAGTTCTCTTGCCAGCTTTTTTACCAAAACCTTTTATAACCAGCTATCAATCAGCCACAGCTTGTTAAACAAGTTCTATCGCCCCTAAGAGAAAGAGAAAAAATGTGTAAACAAACAAACAAAAACAAGGAAACAAAACAAACCCAAAACATGTTCAAAAAACCAAACCCACCAAACAGCAGCATTTGCAAAAGCAGTAAGTTATGCAGAACGAGCTGGCAAATTAGAATTCACTGTCTCTTGGTTAGTCTCTTCCTTCACTGGAGTGCAAACATGTCAGATTCCTCCATGTGCCAGGTCACTGTGATGAGTCCTTGCCCTTCATTATTTCCATTTCTGCCTTTTCTCACCTTGTGATACCACAGCCAGGATATAGCTTAAGCAAATTTAGTCTAATAGAAACATACCATCAAAATAGATGCCCAAGTGAACACTCCAAACTTTTTTTGAAGTTTATAGCTTAAATAGGCAGTATTTATAGGGGAGACATGAGATTAGAATTAAATAATTTATAATATGTGATGTATATCATAACAGACTTAACAATATAAAATAAACCATTAAGTTCCCCTTGATAGTAGTGTACCCTACTTTCTTGAGGTTTATGGAAGAGGTACTAGTCCCCAAATAGTTTAATTTGAGCCTTAGGCAGTAATCTACTTTCTAAATGTAAAAATTTGTTTATGAAAAAAACATCCGTAAACATTTATTCTCTAAACAACACTTTCATGTTGCACTTCTTTAGTAGCCATATCTTGCCCTGTGGCTCCTGCCTTATTTCCTAATTAAACTTCTTAAATTTATTTTTATACATTTCAGAATTCCTCTCATTTTTTTACATTTTACCTGCTAGATGACATCTCTCATCTGAATATTTTGAGAAAAATACTCTTTTCCTGAACCAGCTGTTTGTCCAAAACAGTGATATCAGTCAGTGATGAAGTCATTCTGAAACATTCAGAGAGACTTAGATGCTTAGAATTCTTAACCTGTTGTTGCAACTTCATGCGCATTCAGAGACTTCATAAAATCTCTGATTTGCAATCTCACTGGTAAGTAGTGCAGTACAGCTGCTCAACCTACTTACCTGTAGCCAGATCTGGTTACTTCAACTGGCTAGCCTATGCTAGCCTATTACATTTATCACCACAAACATAATATAAGTTATTGCATGCTAACATTTGTAGTTAGGCTGAAAGTAGCAGAAATGAGGTGATACAGGAAGTCACTTTTTAAAAATAAAATGCAACTTTTATTCAAGATGAAACTTCTACTACTGTAATAGTACGATTTTTAATGTAGGTTATTTTTCATGCTTTTATATTATTCAAAGTTTGGAGAAATTACTTGTTCAATAGATGAACCAATGATAAGGATAAAATATTTTATTCAACACTTTTCCTTAGTTTAGTTTAAGTAGGACATATTTTAATAAAGAATTCAGTTTTTGCATCTTTAGAGACTTTGTACATCACTGCTCCACTGTCAAAGTGAACTTCTCATATCACTTATGCACTATTTTTTAAAAAGACAAAACAAGTTCTAGAAATATAAGAACAGAAGGAAAATGATTACAATAGCTAATAAAAGCTAGTAATACTTTAAAACTTGTACATGTTATATGTAAACAGATACTCACTTCTTGTCTGCATGTTAGGATAAAAAAAATAAGTAACAGCCCAACTGTTCTATTTGAAGTGTCAAAGTTTGAAAAAGTCATTTAACTTCCTGCTTCAGTGAGATCTTAACATTTGTTGAAGGCAAGTGATCAAAACTGCTTGCATTTCTTTTAGATTTTTCATGTTTAGCTGAACTACTGAAGATTTATCCCTGTGTAAGACATCCAAAAGCATGTACAATTTAAAAATAATCAGGCACTTTATCACAGTAATCAATTGTACAAATACAAGTAAGGCACTGTTTAGACAGCAACTTTAAAGATATAGATGTATAAGCATAAACTAGCAATGAAATATCATTGCAACAAGCATCATATAAAAAGATGGCAATGGAAAGCCAGTCTTCACCATGTGAAGTAGTTTTTTTTGTTCTCAGGTGGAGTTCTGTACCCAACTTTAAATAACAGCCTTCATGAAAGATATGTATTATTTGGAAAGAATCTATTGACCAACATAAGGATTACAGTTTCTACAATCTGATTAGAAAAGATTTTCTTCACATAAGGAAAGTTTTAAGAGATTTGAAAGATATCAAAGGCTGCTGAAAAGAGGCAGAAAAAAAGCCTCTGAATTTGTGTTGGTTAGGACAAGAATTAATAGGTTTCCCTTGTACCACAGCATGGAAGACTTAAATTGGGCTGAAGTTCCACAACTTTGTCAAGAAAATTAAATAGTTCTCCCCCTTCAGCAAAAACAAACAAACAACAAAACCCCACCCAACAACAAAAAACACATAAAAATACACAAACAAAAAAACCCCAACAAACAAATCTCCCCGCCAAACCCCAACACAACGGATAGCTCTCAAATGTCACCATTAATTTTGAAGTATTTACAGAGACTAAGACCATTCAGAAGAAGCTTTTAAACCAATTTAAGCTAACACATTTTTCATGGGAAACAACACTACTTCCCATTACTTTCATTAAAAACTGATTGTCATTCAATAATTTATGAAGTTACAGCTGTATCTTAATTACTTTTATCTTCCTTGTTATCTATAGTACATGCTCCAAAAACCTGAAGAATTCTGTTGCTGCATTACTTCACATTTGAGAGCTTACCATATTCTATTTACTTTTGCCCTTGCTTCATCAAATAGTGGTAAGACAAGCAAATGTCTTAACCACTTAAGAGGTAATATTGTATTATGCATTTCACATAGACTGGAGAAAAAATTCAGGAGCAACTAGCATAAAATGTTAAGGCCTGGATTAAAAATATATAATTAAGAAAACTGCAAAGTCATAGAATTTATTTAAGACAATTTTTGTATTAATTTTCCAAATCTAGCAAGGTCACAGATTCAACTGTGGTAATACTGAAAGAGTACAGTCCATTGCTGTTTCATGTTAAGCTCTGAGGAAATAAAGCATGAAGTGGCATTAAAGAGTGTATTGTCTTTTTATTCACTTTTATTAAATACACGGTTACATTTATTAAAAAGTCTACCAATTTAAAATTTTAATGAAGTTCTTTATAAATCTCACACTTGAAAGTATGCAGTGCTGTCAAACTTCAGTGACATTTACATAAACAAAGAAAACAGTTCAATTTTTTTTCAAAAATATAACAGTATATCACAATATATTGGAAGCTACACGTTTATTTCAAAATAGTATGCAGCATACAAGCAGTCTTAAATTTTTTTAAGGCTATGTAAAATTACTCTTTCCAAATCTGCAGTTCTTTACATTGTTGGAGCCATTTTAGTAATTAACCAGTCAACAGAGAAAAAGACAAAAACAAAACAGAAATTACTACGAAAGTTGTATGCACTTAAGAAGCAGCAGATAACTAGAACATCAACATCAAGGAATAACCTGCATACCTGGCCCATTTGCTGCCCATTGGAAAAAGCCACACTGTTTTTCCTTCCCAAGAGGGCACGCAAAAAAGTTCTTTCCATTATTTGGACCAATCTTCAACACAGTCTTCATAACACATCGCTTGCCATGGTTACAAAATGGAAAATTCAAGTCAGCCCACTGCCAAAAGAAACAGGTTTCAGGCACAGTTTTAGCATATGAGATGGCTATGAGTTCCTTATTTTAAAACTGGCAATAGAAACAGATCTACAGGGGAGGCCCTAGAAGAAACTCTCACTAGTAGTTAGGAGACTTGCATCTCTTTTACGATCACCGATTTTAGATTTTTCTTTAATGGCAACTACGCACACTTTAACTAGTGTAACTTTCACTGATGTTAACAAATAGTTTTCTTCAAATTAAGGCATTATAGTTATTACTGTCTTGAGTTCATCTATTAACTACCTGGTGGTAGGTAACTGAGGCAAACTCTTCTCAGTCACATACACTCATGGCAAGGAGCAATGGCCACCAGCTGCAGGTGGGAAGGTCAGGTTAGGTACTAGTGCAGCAGTGGGAGCAGCTGCCTGACCAGATAGTAGAATCTTCATCCTTGGAGGCTTTCAAGATTTTGTCTAGACAAAAACATGGCTGATGTCTAGATCTAGAATTTGCCATAGTCCTTTTTCAAACAAAAGGCTGAACTAAACTTGTACAAGTCCCTTCAAACCAACATTTCTGCTATGCATCTGTTTTACTTCACATGGAAGCAAATTAAAAACATTTGCACAAGCAGGTGCCTTCTCAGCAGTAAGAGAAGTAACTAAAACTGTAAGTTTAACACTACTATTATGTTCTTAGCTTCAATTCAGTGTACAGAAGTACTTAATATTACCCCAAACTTTAAATGGGTTATATCTGTCCACAATTGCAGATTCTGGGGCATGGAGGCTGCAGCAACAAGCACTTAGTAGAAAACAGGCCCTGAAGTCTTACACATACTTGAAAGTAGTCACACCGAGTTTCTCTGGGTAGAGGACAGGCATAAAACTGCCTGCCCTTGTTCTCTCCATCCTTTTTCACAACTCTGAGGCTGCACAGACAGCTGTGCTCACTGCAGCGAGGACGGCCAGTGCTTAACGCATGAACATCATCTGTCATGTGAGCTTGAGGTTTGCTGCAACGACAGGTTACAAAATGACTCCTGCGTAATGTTAAAGGGATTATCAACACCACAGCCAAAGAACTCTCTCCCACCATTACAACAGTTCACTGAGTGAACTTTTACACACAATGACAGCCAGGTAACTTCTCTATAGCACGGTATTGCACTTTCAAAGCTGAATGATTGCTAGCTGTGAATAGACAAGACTCTGTGCTTTTTGTGCAACTATTCTACCACTTTTCCAATGTTTTAATTTATTTCAAGGTACTCAAATTGATCTGCAAAACCAATATTACCACCATTATCATACTGCCCACTCCAAACTCCAGCATACTCTAAAAGAGTATTCTGCTGCAGTGGGAAAAAGCCAAGTAATTACTCCAGGTTGAAGGTTATTTGCATGCTTCTCCCACCCTCTTTAACTAAAAGCTTAGAGTAATACTCCAAATTATATTCAGACAAGAAATAATCCAGCTGAGGGGGTAGAACAGTGTTTTCTGAAAGGGATGAAGTTTATTTCTTCTTCATGATTGAGAGAGAGATTACCGGAATGCAATACACAAGGCTTTATTTAAAAACATTAACATGAAAAATATTAATGCTCTGAAATGTATCTTTCTAATATATTTATAGAGTAGAAAAGCAGTGAGGAAACCATAGTGAAAAATGAAACAATAATTAATTAATTTATATTTAAGTTCTCGGCTTAGGAATTTTACATTCTCTTTTATGCCTGGAAGACTGCAGTCCTGCAGACATCATCAGTTTTCTCCCAACATCTCATTAAAACAAAAGAAAACAGAAGAAATTGTGTTGCTTTTTGTTACAAAGTTTCCTGGGTTTTTTTTTGGTTTGCTTGTTTGTGTGTGTGTGTGTTGTTGGTCTTTTTTTTTGAAGGGCGGATTGTAATGTTTAAGTTGATGACTTGCTGTAACTACCTGTTACCAGTTTAGCCTCATTTCTTCTTTGCACTCCTCTGTATTCTCAATTATCCTGCATACATCCTCAGTTCTCTGTAGTCCTCTACAGGAAGAAGAATATTCATACAGCCTAACCTGGCTAGACATTGAGATTCTGTTTCAAAACTGGTGCTTCAACAATGCAAAAAATAATTTTGGTATTTCAGAAAACATATTAATAAACATTTGGTAGCATATAATTAATATCTTTCACATTCACCTTGCATAGTTTACCACTGTAAATTGCATCTAACCTTGCAATACCATTTACTGTTGTTTATGTCTGCACAGCTTTTCCGTTACAACCCTAATAGGTTCCGCCATTTCTCTTAACTAGGCAGCAGATGCATCTGAATAGGGCTGCGTAAATAAAAGTTCAGGATGGGTAGAGCAATGAAGTATTTACATACAGAATAGCAAGAAAGTTAAGAGAAAATAGTGATGCAAGGTTCATCAAGGTACCTGTGCAGAGCTTTGTATCAGGGAAGAATGTTGAAAACTGCTGGCTGACAAATAGCTTTAATTGGTGCATATTCATTGAGCTACTTCCCTTTTGTCATCTTTCACAATGACTTCAAGATCTCTCTAAGCAGACAGTAACTACAGTGCTAAGATGAGATGATTCCTTAGGTAGAATTGTGCTTGTTGACCTATGAGAGCTATACTGTCCTATTCCACAGGAATAGCTGAACTATGAACTGCTGTTTAACTAACAGCCGTACTGGCCAGATGCCAAAAATCAGGACTTTTCCAGTAAGTCTGGGTCATTCAGTGCTTTTCAAATCCAAGTCTAATTTTAGTTACCCAAGAGTAGGCTACCCCTGGCAGAAATCCAAAGACAATCTGAACCCAACAGCACAGTATTTCATTAATCTTCAGGGATAAAATTGGTTTATGGGATTATAAAACGACTTGTTTACAATTTAGGAGACATACCTGATTGCTGTATTATACTGGTGATCTGAAGGTATATGATCAGTTTTCTGCCTCTTCTGTACGTGTTTGAAAGAGAGAGGTTGCTGTAAGGAAGACAAAGTCACTGCGGTTCTGTGTGTTGAGCAATCCTTGTCCGTGCTTCCCCCTGACTCGTAGACATTGTTTTGGATTTGTTTACAAGCGTTTTTTGGAGCAACACACTGAGAATGTCTATCAGATATTTGGGTATCACTTCTTGAAACAGCTTTGTTACCAAGATCTGTTAGGACAAGAGTTGTAGTTCCAAATGCAGCTTTCCAATTGATCTTTATTTCTGTGCTTGGTTTTCTGAAATCATTACAAGGGTACTTCATTAAGCTTATGTTAAAGTCTGCAGAATCTTCAACATTCTTCATCTTTGGAACTAAGGAAAAATAAGTTATTGGTTATAATCCATCTGTGTAGACTGATACATCATATTTATTATCTGTATTGGTAAGTCATCATACAGTGAGTGAAAAAAAGTACATTTACCATACCATCTTGAAAGATCTCAAAACCTGTCACAGATTAGATATAGTACCAAATTTCTTGCAGTAAAAAAGCTCATGCACTTTTGGAATCACATACAACATGTGTTTCAAGATAATATTACTATTGTTCGAATAGGACCAGATGGGAATAGTATGCTGTAAATGAAAGCTATTGGAGAATTAACCATACAAAATTGGATTTGCCCCAAATACAGGGGTTTGTGGGGTTTTTTGTTTTGTTTTTGTTTGTTTTGTGGTTTGGTTTTTTTTTTGTTGTGTGTGTGTGTTTTTGGTTTTTTTTTGTTTGTGTTGTGTGTTTTTTTTTTCCAAATAACCTTTTTATAACCCCAGCACTGGGAGATCACAGGGTATGGTACCTCCAGCAGCACTACATTATCAATTTTAGAAGTATTGTTTTACTATTGACACAAAAAGGAATATTATTTTGTTGGGTTTTCTAGTGCTTTTAGTGCTCCTGTCTTTTCCAAACATTGTGTGCATCCAAACTTCTTAATCCCTTACTGCAAGCAGCTTTAGAAGCAAACAGTTCAGACATTTCTTTTGTATTTATTTTCTGACATGAGCAACAGTACGTTTCTTCACAGAAACAGAGGCCTGCTTAGTGGGCAATAATAAATTCCAACAGACTGGCCATAATTTATTAATGCCAGTTTAATAAATAAGGAGTCTGTAGTTAAACTTTCCTGAGAAAAGGGTGAAAAGATGACTTTATAGGCTGCCTACATGTAGTCTTTGTTAAGTAGCTGTGGAAGCCAGTGTTCAAAACCAGAGTCCTTTCTTTTCTGCCATCTCCAGCAAGTGTCTCTGTCCTACACCTTCCCTCCATACAAGCAGGAGGGAATTAAACAGAAATAAAATGGGTAGGTAAGGCATTCACAAGGGCACACTTTCTCCAGAGGCATTCTCATTCAGAAACAAAATAGGGCTCCCTACAGCTTACTCTGAACAACACTTGTTTGCAGGCTCCTTCTGTTTTGCTGCTGCTGCAGAGTGAAACATGGTGGTGCCAGCGCGTTCAGAAAGAACAGGAGCTTGGCCTTAGCAAGGGAGCAAGGAAATTGAGATGTAATGTTAAATAGTTACTCTGTCCACAGACTGAATTATTTTGGCTGAATGGCCAGCAGCTAACTTTACAAACCAAGTGTTTGGTCCTCAAAAATTCAAATGTTTCTGTCAACAGTAGTTAATTTTAGAATCATTAGAAAAAATGAATAAAGTAAGAAAGCAAGGAATCTTAAAGTCTGAAAAGAGAGAGGTAAACAAAATCATGTTAAAAAAATAACTTTGAATATCACTCTTAGGATACAAAAATACATCTTTTTTTCCAAAAAAGATTTTTTGTAGCAGTATTCCACCAACTCTAACACATCTTCAGATTCCAGGTATGTTTTCAACAATAGCATACAGCTAAACAAGTGAAACTTAGAAATACAGAAGAAGGAACAGAATTTTGTTACGAAGCCTAAAATAAAGCATTTGTCTATGTGCCATTATATATTGTAAGGCCAAGCTGACGGTGTAAATTCCAGGATGTTATTTGGTAAATCTGACTCTTAAAACTTTCATGTTTCTGGCAAGATTCGCCTCTTCTGGCACCAAGTGTCATGTAAGGCACAAAGACTTTTTTATTAATTTGTGGCCTGAAGGAATGGATTTTAGCTAGTGTAAGACGAGTTTCACACACATCATTCATAAAAGGACTAACTAGAACAAAGAAATACTTTTAAAAAAAGCACTGGAACTTATTTTATCAGAACTGAGATCTGTACCAAAAAGTCACATCTTCACAGCCTGGGAGTTCAGGGGCACTTTTGAAAGTATGGCTCAAAGTATCACCAAAAGCTACAGGAATGTGATCTTTAATTCTGATTTCAGCATACATACTTTAAGTCATATAGTTAAATTCAGTGAACAATAAATAGGTCCTGGCACCTATGTAAAACCGTTAAACCTCCTCAGATACAAAAAGCCTGTATATTGTTTACAAATACATTTTCCTTCAGTCTTGCAGCAGAATTAGATTTATCCTGAAAAAGCCCCACACATGCACACCTCTAGACTTTGTTTCTTGGAACACACATAGCAATTCAAAATGTTTCTAAGCAATAGTCTTGATCCAAATAGCTTCCTGTAAATTCCTCCACAGAGTATTTTACTCACTTTTTCTACAGAAAGTGGAAAATAACCCAAACAACAAACAAAACCACACACACACAAACAAAACAAACTAACAACAACAAAAAAATCCTCTTCACATAGAAAACAGGTCTCGCAGGTCTCAGTGGAAAGTGTCCATTACCTCACTTCATCTCTTCTTAAAATATATATTTTTCTCTACAGAAATTTGGAGAAAAGCCAGCACATTACACACAATCTTACTGTCCCTTTCCAGATCTCATTGACAGCTGCTTCAGCACACTAAGTCTACATTGAAGCATTAAAAGCTTCAGTAGGAGACAAACAACGACTGTCCTTACTTTGAGCTTAGAAAAAACCCAACAAAACCAAACACTAGGCCCTGAGAAACATGACAAACTTTTGGAAAGGATACCAAAATATACTGTTCTTGTTCACCTGAGAGAACAAGCAATTACTTTTCTGCCCCCTGGGGATATCTGTATCAGATATATGCTGCAAGCTTCTAACAATGTTAAGGAGAGTTGAAAGAATGGCAAGTTGTCTCACTCCTTGCCCCACTGAAAACAAAGGGTCACTGCAGAGGCTTGGCTCTCGCATCCCACCTGCACACACAGCTGGAAGACAAGACACTTTTAGGGTTTAAGACAAGACACTTCCCATTATTGCCCTTGTAAATTTCCTGAAAATCTGACTTTGTTAGCTAAAGTTACATAAATAAAATTCACAATGAGAATCTTCTATAGTTCTAAAATCTGCATGAAAACTACAATCCTCCCCCCTTTCCCAGCAGAGGTTCCAAACAACTTTTCAATACCTTCAGGCCTTGAAGTCAAACAGGCATCACAAATTTCAGCAGAAGGCTTGTTTATTAGGGTACAGCGCATACACGTCCACTCCTCTTCACATTTCTGAGCTACATGTTCGTTAGAACATAACCCCCTGCCATATGCCCAGCCAATTAGGCTATTTCTAGTTGGCAGTTTGCTGTGGAACAAAAGAATGATATTAGTCTTTTGTGATGTTTCTTCTACAAATTGCCTTACACCACAATGTGCAGGGAGACACAGGGATAGAGAACAAGCAGTACAGAGTGTTATGGCCTGCCTATCATAGCTTGGACAGCATGTCATGGTTAGAGTTTTTTTTTTCCTCCCCTCTTTACTTCAAGGGCAAGTCTTTTGCAATGCTGCAGAAGTAATACAAATAAAAATATTTAGATAGAAATGGACAGAAAGTTAATTATTAAACTGATGTAATTTCCAGCACAATGCCACAGCCTCTCTCAAATTCCCTACCATTTTCAAGTACTGCAGCAAGAAACAGTGAGAAAGGGAGACTGTTTCAGTACTTCTCCTCCATCCCTTGTACAGAACACTGAACAAATGTATTACTGGATGAACTGTCCAGAGGCTGATCTATGGAAAGCCACACAATTTAGCAAATAAAATTTTGCTGTCATTTAAATGGTATGCATTGGACCTGTTACTGTAACAACCAACAGAACTAAAATACAATGTTAGAAGGTCTTTCTTGTATGTCACCATTTGCTGGAAAATCTTTTGACATATAGGAGCCTGTTCAAAATTAAGGATTTTTTTTTAGTGTGTTTTTTTGTTTTAATTCCTCATCAGAAGGAGTTCAGGCATGTCCTAGCTATGACTGGTAACCCAAAGCTGTACTCAGGACACCTCCATAGATTTATTTTTATTTATTTTCCTGTAAATTGTAGTACCTCCTATGTTAATACACTGATTTAGAATCATAGTTACTATTTTACAGTCACTACATGTTATCAAGGACTAATTTTGTCATAATATCCAAACATGACTAGCATGTTAAATGTAACTTGAACTTACCTACTCAGTAAGATATGTATGTAAATTTTTAAGTACTATGGTTGATAAGTCATCAAGCATATTTCTCCATAGCTTTTGTGGAATTACGTGCTTTTTGGAGATTTTGTTTTAATCACAAGAATTTGGGCACTCCAATTCATAATGCAAATGCTATACTTAGGAACTGTTGTGACACTCCTTAGACCTATCACTTATTCCATAATTAATATCCTCCTTAACAGGCTAGATTTCTAAGATAATGGTAGGGCTATCCATTACCTACTACATCTCTTCCATGACAGGAAAACCAAGGAGGATAATGAGAATTGTTGACATGCCAGAGATCCTGTGCTGTCAAGAGGCAGAACAGACAGTTCTTCCTCTTACAGTAGCATTCATCAAAATACTGTGGCTAGACAACAAAACAGAAACTGCAAGCGTTAAAACTGTGTATTTTCAAATTATTAGATGAGTTGTTTTACTCAGCTATCAAAGGTGCAATACTCGACTGAATATATTCAGCATGTCATCTTTTGGAGTTTAATTCTATCTCATCCCCCCAGTCCATTCATCTTGTCATTCTCCTCCCACCCCTGCTCATTTTGGAACATGAAATATGGAGGAAAAGTGTGTTTTAAAGATTTAAAGTACATTTGAATTTGATAAGGTAGCTTATAATGGGTATTTTCTTCATTTTTTTCAGTTGAGCAAAATCATAAGCTACTTAACTTGATCCAAGAACCACTGAGTTAAATTCTACAGTTTATGATCTGTAGCCAGTCAGGTCTGATCACAGCGAGTCCTTTCAGTCTTCACACATGAAAAGCTCAGAATGGTAGATAAACCACTTGAGCTACACGTACTTTTCTTTGGTAACAGTTACTGCATAACAGAAAAAAGAACAGTAGAACACAAAGACCTAACCATTCAGATGAGGACAGCACAAAATCTGACCTTTTTATTTTGCAGCTACCATTACTATGTACTTCACTGAAATATACCATTGTTTAATTATTAAAAAGAATATCAACAATCAAAACACTACATGTTCTAGAACAGAGAAAGAGGTATTTTTTTTCCTTGGATCATTTTCTAGTTATCTGACTCAACAGAACACTGCTGTCTTTCTACCCTTCTGCAAAACATTTCTCATTATTACTTTCTGAAAATACAGCAGGTTGGGGTTATCAGCATGTGAAATATTTATCTTTCATGTTGGAATTTTCTGTATTTGATCTGTACTCAAAGGAGATTTTTAAGCTCTAACCAAAATCCCTTCAGCTGTCTGAATCTTGAAAGAAGGTTGGAGGGGGGTTTGTGTGTTCTATAACTCTTATCTAAAATATATATATATATATACACATACATACACACACAAACTAAATGAAGGCAAAGTTTGCAAGGCAAAGCAGCATCTTATTAGATGGACAGAGCTCAGTATAAAAAGGCAGGATTCTGAAACCTCAGATGAAAAATTTTCAAGAATAACTTAGGTACACAAGAATGTGAATAAGGGTTTTTGGAACTTCTACCTTTTGACTCTTTGTGATATCATGTGTCTTGTGCTTTTCTAAAATAAAAGGAGGCCCTAAGCCCTACATTATTTGCTGTGCTCTGAATTTACTGAAGTTCTAGTTTTTGTCAGTGTAACTCTACAGCCAGAACAAAACTGCATAGATGCACAGCTGTCCAAATATGCCAGGACTTAAAGGGTTATCCTATGAAAAGAAATAGAGACACAAATTTCTACCTTCTTTATGTGACTCAAATCAGTTGAGTGTAAACATCCAAGCCTATTCTATTGATAACATCAGGAACAAAGGGCAATTTTTTCAGAAGCTGTGAAAAATTCTCAATACTCTGAATTGTTTTATAATTCCTACATTTGATTACAGTAATAGCTATTCCATAACAGATGACACCTTTGAAATAGTTTCAAAGAATCAAAGCTTTTAATAATTTTTAAATACCAATGGCCAAAACATTGTTCTTCTGCAAAGTTAAGGGAACTTAGATATAAAATGCACAAGGATCCATTTTACCTGAGAAGTGATGTCCTCTTAACATAACAGCACTTCCAAGGACAGCAACGCTTAGAAGTGTTATAAAGCTACTATTGTACCTAACATTGACAAGCTGGGGATCCGCCTGTTGACATCGAGAGCAGAAGTAAGTCATCCTGTTATACTCTCCTAAGCGACACACAGTGACCTTCCCATTGCAGTGCCCACAGGCTGGGCGCTTGTATACTTTGTAGTGTTTGTAGAGTGGAGACCCAGTTTTGCGGCACTGAAACAGAACACGTTTATGAAGTATGAATTTATGTAAGTCCCTCTACAGTTCAAATGAAGCTAAAAGAAAAACTACATAAGCTGACAGCACAACAATTACATAAAGGTACTTAAGGCACAGTTACAACGGCTATCATCTGTATTTCATATTCTTTTATGAGAGGAATTTACTTTAAATCAGGTATAGTAGTGTCTGGAATTCTCCACATAATAAAAGACACAAGACAAAAAACATACTGGCATCGTACAAGCAAATACATCCTAAGGACCCCCTGAGTTCAACTGGACCAGATAGCTCTGATCCAGCACCTGTCATCTGGCACCTGCAGGAGTATTCTTAAAGAGCCGATGAGCTTGCAAAGGAGTAGAGAAAACAAAATAAAACAAACATAAATCACAAAACCAACACTACCTTCCCTCACCCCAAAAGAAACCAAAAGCATACCACAGAGTCTGCTCTGATCTGCCACTACAATCTGGATTAATCAGCCTTCCTAAATAACTGTGCAATGCAGAAATATTCCCAGCATTCTGTACGAGTCAGGTAGTGCTCAGTAAAGATGCTCAGCTTCACCTTAGCACTGGCCACAGCAGACAAGTTAGCTCATGAAAAGCCACTTGGCACAATGGCAAGCTCCCCAGATCCTGGCAGAAAGCCATATTAAATTAGGTACGATATAGCCCAAAGGGCACAGTGACCTAAAGAGCCTCCAGAGGGCTGACAAGCAGGCACGTTTCATGAGACAATTCACATGGAGTCAGCAGAGACATACCCCAGCTAAAACTGCAGGAAAAACAAAACAAACAAGAAAAGCCCAGTAGAGATGCAGGCAAGTCTGCAGAGCCATCCCAGTTTCTATACTACAATCACAGTCCCTTGGGCACAGTTCAAACAACACTATAGCTGGCCCAGCAATACCAGCCCAGCTCTGGCAGAGCTCATTATCTCTAGCTCCATAATGCATGAAGACCCCTGGAGTTCTCCCAAAATACAGGTGTCTTTGAGTACAGCGTATCTGCTTCTGTTGTGCTCTTATTCATCAGCCTCACTGAATGAGAATGCTTTTGCTGGTACAATTCGGTAATCCAACCAGAAGGAATTAATGATATATATTTTCATGAATATTCACAGGAAGTTTGCTTTCTCTTCAAGATTTTTCCTCAAGGTTTACAGGTAGTTTCTTAAAATCAGTTTCCTCCCATGCAGTTATATATATAAAAAAAAAAAGCAACATCTTTCTACACAAAAAAGATTCCTCATCTTTGTCTTACTACAAATGTTACAGTATGATTGCTACAAACATTCTGTAACAGTCTATAAAAACTGATCAAGTACTAGCCCTCTTATTAACCTTTTTTTTTGTTATGTTTTTATTTTAAAGAGACTGGGGCAAGCTCTTCTTTAAAAGTACTTGACTGGTGAATGCTTGCTAAGTATAGGTTGTAAAAGTTTTGGAAACACCTAAACTGAGCTACAGAAAGTTTAACTTGTTTGTGACACATTTAAATCTTCTAGTACTATAGTTATTGCAGAACCTGATGATATCTCTTTACTGGTAGACTTTGCTACAAAGTTAGAGAATGAAAAGATTTCCCCAGCCAACACACTGAACTACTCTTCAGTGGGCTGGGGAAAAGCAGATTTTTAAGTAGACTATTAAACAATATACATTTTTAGACTTTATGATCAAAAGATTATATTACAAAAGTTAGGTGCTGTCCTGCTAGCCTACCAAAACAAAAGGAATTTTTAGCAGCACTATCTCCTTGCCTTTCACAAATACCAAGAGAAACAGACAAGAATTTCACTGCCACGGTTCATTTCTCTGCATGCAGCTTAAAGAAGAAAAACATAGAAAACGAGAGAATTTGAACTAATTTTTGTATTTTTGAAGAGTTAAAGTCAATGAGGAACTATAGAGTTTACAGGGAAAAAATTAAATCCTAGTGAAGTTGTGGCAGTAGGGAGAAACTTGAATTTATTTCACTTTAGCAACTAAAAAAGGTGTTTCAGGTAGAAAATATTGTTAGAAGTTACAATCTATTTAGTCAAATAAATATACTTGCTATTTCAAGTTTCATAAAGGAAGTCACATGAATTATGTTCATACTTCCCTGGGAAAATTTCTAGTTCCCAGTTTGAAGAGTGACCTTGACATTATCTTATATATAAATTTGCTTAACCTACATCAAATCTGACATGTTCAGAATGACGTTACAGCACATGCACAGCAAAGCTCTACTGGCCCTGGGGCAGCATGTGTCATACTCTTCTGTTGCAACCAGGCCAAGGCTGTGCACATTCTTACAGTCTAGACTAGCCCACCTTTCCATCATTTGACAATTCACATGAAGAGCACACAAACCAACATTCGTATTCATGGGAACACTTGCCCTGTTGCATCTTTTAACTGTTTTCACCAGATTACCTCATACAGCTAACATGCCAGAGTCAAGTTATGGAGGTTTCTCAGAAACATGTGCCAAACCAATACCTTATAAAACAGCAGGGTAAAATCACGTGTCATTTTCACTAAGTGACATATATGCTCATCTCTCAGTTGGCAAACCTGTAAATTAGACAAGAATGATTTTTAGAATATTGCAATGCTAAGGGACAACAAAGTCCTAAAAAGCAGGGGCACTTCAGACACCTTCAGCTGACATGGAATTACATTGCTCCTACGGTAACTTCCTGACTTTCCATTTTACACACACACACATATATATATATATGTATGCATGTATAAACCAGTATATTTTCACATTCTACACTACACAAACTCATTGTGTACAACCAAAGAATATACTCTGCCTCATCTGCATAAAACATTAGGTAAAAATTTCAGTTGTTTTCCTCTATATTGACCTAAGAGTACCCGATCACAGGAATCACGTATAGTTAAGAACTCTTAGTTCCTTCATTTCCTCATGGATTATGATACGACCTATCTATCATCAGAGGCTCTTTGCTGTGAGAGATCTTCAGGAAGAATACTTGAGCCAAAGGAGTCAGAATTAGAGAGATGTATCAATTAAATACATTTATGTTAATAACTCAAAATTTTAAGTAATGTTTTTTCTTCCCTCTGCTAGCTCACATTGTGGATACAATTAAAATCCAGACTGATCCTACGAAGATCACGTTCTTTTATTATGTTAAAAAATACCCTTTAATTTACTATCTTCACCAGCTTTCCTTTACATTCTATGTAATCTCAGTCTGTTATGCAAACATCAGGCTTCTTTTCAACCAAAGTTTGGAGAAACATGCTTGAGGATCTCAACCAAAAAAAGTAAAGTAAGCAATGGTAGAAAAGCAACTTACACCAGCTAGCAGGACAAGTGGAAGAAGCAGTTGCCAAAAAAGGTTCTACCACATCAACTATTTTGGGGTAGTAGCTGAACAAAGAAAACCTGATCACTCTTCACTTGCATTTATTTATGGGCTGACAATGTAACAGTAGCACAACAGGATGCCAGACAAAGTCAGGATTTGAAAGTTAGATGGATTCCCTTCTAAGGAGAGGTTTCAAGTTTTCAGAGAGAAGGTTTAGCCCCACAAAATTTGTCCACTCTGTGAGGCAGAAGTAGCAGCAACAAGTTCCAAGGAATGCTGTGACAAATATCTCCAGTTATAAAGATAAAACATTAATTTACTGTCTTAGAATAACTTCAGAAATGACAGATGATAAAACAAAGGTAAGAAGATGACAAACTGTTACATAAATATGCATTTACATTCTTAATACTTTTGTGTCATTAAAAAAAATATCTTGAGACAACCCACCGTAACAGCTGGATGAAGACCACTGTCAAAAAGTGCTTCATTTTTTATGATATTTCCCACTCCAGGTAATACTGCTTGATCCAGTAACACATCACACAACATGCGGGTTTTCTGCTGCTTAATTTCACTTTCTGCTCTTATGAAGCTAAACTTTGGAGAACAGACATCTAAGCTTTCCATCATTTTCACTTTCTGCTCACTCTCAGCTGCATTTCTGGAAGAGAAAAATACATTAAGATTTATTTTTATTGTATGCTAATATTTTTAAAAACACATGAAAGTATAATAGAACATTACATGCAGGTAACAGAAACCATGAAAATACCAATTACATGGAGAGGCACAGAAATTCCATTAACCACCTCTCCCAAAAATATGTCAAAGATACATGCATAGAACATGCATCTGGTCCACCATACAAGAAAACATTCTTATTTTGTTAATTTTCTTTTGAAAAATAATTGCCAGGTCCTTCCTTTAAAACTGCTTCCAACACAGAAAGACCTTGTGTTTGGACCATCAAACATAACTGACTGTATGATCCAGTCATTACAACATGTCAATAAAGACAAATTTTCTTAAACCTTGATTTTATTAGGTTAAACATAATCGTTTAAAAATAGTACAGTACAAGAAGTCTCAGGCTTACATAAGCTTTTATATTTTGTAATATTAAATATGCATATATATTACTTGAGCTTACATGCACATTTTCACCCAGAGACTCAAGTGCTTTAAAATTAAACTTGCTACATTATTTTTATTAGCAGTGAGAAGTATGATGCAGATGGGCAAAACCAACCACTTAATCTCCATTAGAACAACTATACCAATTTGCTTTAAAAAAAAATAAAAATAAAACCAAAAAGTTGGGAGCACAAAAATTTGAAATGAGTAATCATCACAGGTCCTTATTTTTAGTAAGAAAGTGAGACATGAATGGAAATTAAAGGAACAACGGGGTTCAGCATTCAGATTTAGAGATGGAATTAAATCGAACTTTTATTCCCACTCTTGACACTATCTAATGAGACTATGGCATAGACTACTTTAACTGTATGTAAACTGATAAATGTAACAAAATTAAATTACCATATCAATCAATATGGTATGTTTAGAAAGTTTTGTTTCTTTGTATCTATAATGGCATCCAAGCAGTTAAATTCTGTGTGATTTTTCACTAGGTTCTTAAAAGAATGTTATTAAAAAAACCAACAAGCTGTGTTTAATTTGATTAGTTTCTGCATTACCTATACTCTACTGTCACCTCAAAAAAACAAAGAGTATCCTCTGTAAGCTGTATCTCCAAAACTGGTGGTGCTCCATTTCTGTCTTTGCTTTCACCAGGATTAATGCGCATGGAACCATTCATACCGAAGTGAATCCTCCGAGAGAAAGAGAGTTGTTATATGTATTTTATCTTAACAATGTTTCCAAGCATGACACTAACCTATTTTTGAAGTTAAAAGCTGTTCTTATGTAAACAAGTCAGTATGTATGTACATTAATTCTAGTCATTAAGAGTAACATGGCAACAAACTACTTGTTTACACAGCGCTCAGTTCCCAGAGAAGAACCCTCTCCAAGTTAAATCCACTCCAAAACACAGCAGTTTTCTGGTGGTCTTTGTAATTTGTTATACAGAGATCAAACCTGATCATTTAGTAACACACTTTTTTGATGTATCACACTTAGTGTTTTTTCACTTGACACATTGGTCTTCCAGCATAGGTTAAGTCCCCAGGGAGGCTGAAATAAATGAGGCTACTTTAGCAGACAATTCTCTGTTAAATCAAGCAGAAGTCACCTGGTATGAAAGGAAAGATTTCAGTCCCCATATTGCCAACACTGTTATCATATCAAAGCTACTTCAATAATTCCATAAACAAAGTAATTAATATCTGCCATATGTTGTTTTCTGCTTTTCTTTGCCTACATCCAAGGCAAAACCTGCAGGTCAATTAAAAATTAATAAAAGAAAGTGAAAAATGCACAGATGGCAAAGATCAGGAGCAGACTCTTTCAAGTGTTCCTTTTACAGATCACTAATACTTTAAGAGGTCTTGCATTTTATGATATATTTGTCTAGGAACTAGTATACTTCAGCAAAGGACAAGCTTGACTATGGGGCCTAGAAGAGAGACAGGACAGAATTTTTAGCAGGGCCTATTGCAATAGGACAAAGGGTCATGGTTTTAAACTAAAGAAGGAGAGATTCAGGCTAGACACAAGAAAGAAATTTTTTACAACTAGGGTGGTGAAATGCTGGCCCAGGTTGCCCAGAGAGGCAGTAGATGCCCCATCCCTGGAGACATTCAAGGCCAGGCTGGATGGGGCTCTGAGCAACCTGATGTAGTTGAAGATGTCCCTGCTTATTACAGGGGGTTTGGACTGGATGACCTCTGAAGGTCCCTTCCAACCCAAACTACTCTATGATTCTACAATTATCATACATTTCATTTATTACAAATTAATCTGGTACATTCAAGTCCTAAAAAAACATGAGGTAGAGGGAGCATTCTATATACTGCATATAAGAAAAGGTGGATTACTTTATAGCTACAAAAAGATTTAACAGATTAAACTACACAAACAACCAAAGAAACACAACATCAGGTGTATATTTGCTTTTAACCCCTCTTTGTTACATTTCAGAAAGGACAGCCATTTTAAATATTTACAGGTAGGTTAAGACAACATTATAAGCATAGTCTTAGAGTCAACTCTTTCTGTAATCTCCTCATAGCATTTATTTTTTTTTTTTAAATTTTGAAAGAACTGTGTCTTTCCAAAACTCTTTTTAAAAGTCAGTTCAGATGATACAGTTATTTCAGGCCCATTTATTTTCAATAGCCATTTCCAGTTCTCAAGTGCCACAAACACTACTGCACAGGCTTAACTAGTCAAATTTCTTTTAAAATCAAGTTTCTTTTTAAAGAAAACTCTTGTAACTTGCTACCAAATGGTAATGCACCAAATACTTCTAGAAAGTTATTTTGAAAGAAACAGCATTCACGTTAATAGCTGATTGTTTCATTTACCAGGTTCCTGAATACTGTTCAAAATGAGCACTAAGAATCACAACTATCAGCTGCCTTAGTGACTTGTCAGTTCATGACTAGGAAAAAAAAAGTCATTGCTACAAATTTACATTCAAAAACCTTAAGAAATTTAAAAAGCTTCACTCCAATGTGTTTCATTACCTTTGATATCCTGAAATAGGGCAAAACAGGAATCTTCTCACTTTAACTACAAGTAGAAAAGCCATACTAATTAAACCTAGGATCCATTATTCAATTGATAACTAGTACCATGGAGTTGGTTATTTTCTGTTGTTTTGAACTAAAAAGGTGATGTTTTATAGTTATTTAGTGCTGTACAATATTGTAAGGATCTGCTTTTATTTAAAACATTTTACCCCATAAAAATAACAGATTACTAGAAGCACAGTCAAATTATTAAATGGAGATGGAAAAAGAGTGAAAGAATACATTAAGGGCCAAGATGCCATTTCCCATCAAGACAGCAGATGTCTTTCCTTGAAGGGATATTCCTAACAATACTTTTGTCCATTTTCAGTTACATTATCATACATTATGTGCATTATCAATTTTCAGAAACCTTTCTAAACCATTTATCACTTCAAGTTGACATTAATAGTACACTACAGAAAGTAAACCCAGGGCAACCTCTCTCACATAACTGTATCATTTCCATGGCAAAACATCCAGTCCACCCAAGTCTCTCCTGCACAACTCAAGTATCAGAGAACTTTTTTTTCAAATTCCATTGATTATTTAAGTTACTTTCAAGACAAAATTGAAAAAGAATCCTCAGATTCTCAAAAAACCTTGACTTCTTCAGTGACTTGTTTAAACAGAAATCAAATAATAGAAGTCCTAATTTTTTTCAGAAGGTGCCATTGCTCATTTGAACTCCTAAAAAAAAAAACAAACTTCTATTGCCCACCAAGGACTGCACATATACTGAACTGAACTTAATTTGCTGATTGCTTTCCACAACACAACAACACTTCATAAGTATCCTCCTCATTTGCAAGTCAGGCAAGCAGTAGTCAATCTGTATAAAACAATTTAATGGCCAGGTTATCTTCTCCCACCAGGTAGCCATTCCCCACTTGAGAAAATCCAGGATCATTAAATGAGTTAATTACCCTTCATGGCCTGGTCTTTCGCAAGATATTATTCCAGCATGCCTACCAGCTTTTTACAGGTAATCTTAGTGGATGAGAAAATCTGGTTTTGTTAAGAAACTACGTACATATATAGAATCTGTACATCAGTATTCCTCCTCATGACAAGAAGGTCCTGTATTTGAGAGTTAACTTTCATTAAAAAAAAATAATACACCCTCTGAAGGCATATTCCTTATTTTCTCTCCCAATAAGAATCCTGGAAACCAATCTTAGACTGCTGTAAAATGCATTTTCTGAAGCCTTCGTCTACCTCTCCTCAACATTTTTAAATCAAGAGAATAAAGATCATAATTATCAGATAAGAAGTAACTTCTGCCTCCTGTGTAGAGGCCTTTCTTTTACTCCTACAATACTTACAACCAAATAAATGACATGACTAAAGGGACTTCTTAAATACAGTTTCTAGAGCTACAATAACTGATGATTAAATTTTTAAGCTCCTTATCAAATTATAACTGAAGGGTGTTTTCATTAAGTACAAATTATTGCATTGGCTCAAAGCTTAAGAATTATTTAAGATCTTTCAGGGTCAAAGGATTATATTTTCCATACTAGAATTTAGCCACATTTTCTTTCTCTTAGAAGAGAACTATTACAAAATGCTTATTTACATTCCTTAGTAATAGTTTTTTTCTTCTGATAATGTAATTTAGTCTGTTGAAACAATGTTTTCCTACTGTATAATTTACTCCTTTGCTTATCCAATAAATTTGTAATACAGGTGATATTCATTTAAAAAAGGCTAACATCTGTACCAGTTACCTCCCCTGCCCTTTTTTTTTTTTTAATCTTCCTTTATAACTAACTCATCTTTTTTAAAACCGCTTTTTCTTCTCTGTTTCTATATATAACAAAGCACAATAGAAAGCAAGAGAAACTGATTAGGACCATAATCCCATCCTTCACCAAGATGGGTAGCTTTAAATACATATGCAGTCCTGTCCTACTAGTTAGTTGTATGATTGTCATGTAGACTAGTATGTGCTTGTGAGACTAGTTACATTTCTCCAACATTAGGAGAAATAAGCATTTACTACCAAATCTGACAACCAAAAGGCCCCTGCTACCAATCAGTCCACACATCACCCCAGGTAACTGATATAGCACTGCCTTTATTTGTCCAGCATGGAACCACAGTAAACGGTTGCACTCACAGCAGAGAATTTTCAGTTCTAGCTCCCCCCTATAACAGTAGTGCCACAGGTAAAATATTATGTCACAGAATTGTAAGGTATTTGTTGATATTACCAGTGTTAAATCAAGAAAATCATGACCTTACAGCTACATTCAAGACCAGTCACTATGTGACAAAGACTACACTGAACACAGAAGTGATGTTGTTTTCCCTTTTTAAGATCTAGAAAGATTTGAATTATGTTGCAAGTAGGAGGGTGAAAGAAACCCATTAAATGCAAGTCTTACCTATTAAATATAAGGACCTCACTTATATATTCTACACTAATTACAATAAAGAATAATAGGGGATTTTTAAAATAATCCATTACACTGTGCATTTGGTTAGATTTATTTTTAGTAGGCTCTGCGATAAAAAGACATATTGAACTATTTAAACTAGATTCCAAATACAACCTTGGTGGCTAGTACAAGATGTCATCAAGGGGTTAAAGCACATGACCAAATCCTAACCATGTCAACAAATCCCTAATAAGCTCTGCAAAGTATGAACAAACAAGGATTTGGCAGTTTTACTATTTGTCTAGAAGACATGGTTTCACTAGAAAGTTAAGAGTTACATTTATGATACCCAAACAATTCTTCTGTCAAATTTCAAATCATGCTTCCAAACCAAGGAACTGCAAATATTGTTTAAAGAAAGGCAGGCAGCTTAAACGTATTCATGTAGAATATTTTAAGTTGAGCATTTTTTCTTACATGAGTTAATTATCAGAGCAATTGAATCTTTAAAAATTAAGTATGGAATTTCAGTCTAAATTTCTTGAAGAAAGTTAAAAGAAATTTGAAGTACAGTTAAGTAGTAGAAGATATTCAATAGCTCTAACTGCACGCACTTCTGAGTTTTGTCCCTAGAAAATGTGATTTCCTGTTTGAAACAAAGCATTTCAAGAAATAACAGTCCTTTTCAGGTACCTTTACATGGAATCTTCTACTAAGAATAAAGCAATAAATTATTTGAAAATGTAAGTGACCATATCCAGTATTTCCAGCATTGCAGGGAGGCTGCTGAGAAGTTTCTCGGTAACACTGACTTTCAAATATCTGAAACTGACATTAGCAAACATAAGAAAATCCCCCAACAGGTACAGTCAATGCATAGGAAGCTTTTTTTCTTGCCTCTTACCTCAAAGCTTTCTGATCAAAATACATAAAAAACTCCTTTCCCAATGTCTCCACACCCCTGTAAACATGTCCAACAAGGAAAGTGTGACCAGAGGTTCTCTCCTCACTTGCAGTAGTCTGAAAATCAGTACACACACAAAGATTAAAACAGAATTTATACTACTTTGATACTAACATCAGTAAACATTCAACAAGTAGCTGTATGAACTAATTTTGCAACTTGGGCAATATTAAACATTTTCTACTTGAGCAGCTCTGTCAAAACCAATGAGACTATTAACCCAGGAAGCAGACAGTCACTATGGTTAACGCTATCATAAGTTAGCTCATTCTTTTCTAAATTGAAACAATATGATCTTTCAGATGGTAGTTTGTCCTCCTTTTAAATTGCCAGTCTGGATGAAGTAGACTCAGTGGCTTCAGCAGCCCAAGCAGCCTTAAGACACACAATGGAAAAATAATCTAAAAAAATAATCTAAAAAATAATCTAAACCAACACATTTTTGCCTTATTTGTAACTACATCAGCAGGTATATGTGGAATTGGTTGTTTATTTGGACTTGATGCTCTTCCTATTCTGTAGCTGGTTTTTTTTTTTTTATTTTATTTTTTTTTTATTTCCTTCTTCACTAAGAGGTTGATACCTAGTTTTCATAGTTTTAAATTAATAGAGATATAACTACATGAGATGTCCCTGCTCACTGCAGGGGGGTTGGACTAGATGACCTTTGAAGGTCCCTTGCAATCCAACTATTCTATGACCTTTTTTATCAGAGTATTTTATGCCTTTTCATTCAAGTAATGAATTCACAAAAAGAGTTTCAGGCTGATGTAAAATAACAGATATAGCTTAAACACTAAATACTTGTCAATATCAATTCTGTCATTTGCAGATCTCCATACTTCTTCCAAATGCCTATTGCTGGAGTTTCTACCTATCTTAACAATACACTTTCAGTGTTCCACATGGGGCATTGTGTATTAGAGAAAAGGCTTCACTGAGCACATAGCGATATTTCGCTCTTCCTACTAGTTGAAAGGCTCATCTCAAAAGATTTTGAACAGCAGGTGGTACACTACTAGAGGACAAGAACTGTGAGGCTGAAGCAATCTTTTCTTGCTTAACATATGAAAATCCACTGAAATAATAAGGGACACACGCCCCCCCAGGTTATCTGCTCCAAACACCTGCTCAAAGCAGGACAGATTTAGGTCAGACAGCCCAGGACCTTGTCCAGTCAACTTCAAAGCAAACTTCAGACAGAGACTCCCATCCCTCTGGGCCCTCATTCTAGCACTTTACTATGGTGGTGGAAAAACTCTCCTAATACCTAATCAAAATTTCACCTATTGTCACCTGCCTCTGCTGCCTCTCATCAAACTGTGCACCTCTGACAAGAGTTTGTCTCCTCCATGCTTTTCTTTCAGGTAGTTCAAAAGAGTAATAAAAACCCAGTTCTATCAGCTTTGCCTTAAGCATCATGTGCTTCAGCCTGTGAAACATACCAGGGGACACCCTCTGGTATGTAATTATATTTTTCCTACTGGGGAGCTGAAAATTGGACACAGTAATCCAGATGCAGCCTTGCAAGTGCTGAACAGAGGTAAGAATCATTCTCCTCCACCTGCTGGCTACACTGTTGTTAGCACAGCCCAGTATGAGGCTAGCCCTCTTCCCTGAAAGGACACATTGGTGACTTAGACTCAGCTGGTAGAGGTCCTTTTTTTTATGTGGAGCCACCTTCCATCTGAGCAGCAGGCATTGATGACATTATTCCAAGTGCAGGACTCAAGTCCTGCAAATGCTGTATCTAAGTTTCTGTCAGTCCATTTTTCTCAGCCTGTCAAAGTTGCCCTGACTGGTACTCCAAGTTCCCCAGAACCTGCTAAAACCTGCAGGATGTTCACTGCCATCGAAGCCCTAACTGCAAGGCACAGGTATGTGCACCAGTGCTTTAATCACAACACTCAATTGCAATGCAAATATGTATGAAAATTACCCTGGCAAATCAGCAAGGCTCCAGCTAGTTAGTGAAATTTCAGAGCTACTCTCTATAATCTCCCACTGTATTATTACCTTGAAATGACATACATTTAGAGGGCTTTATGGTTATTATTCTGTCAAACACAAAAATATTTTTTTCATAATATCAGTATCATTTATTTTGCCTGTTATCAAAATAAGCAATGTTTTGCTCTCATGTAAACATTCAATCCTTTCAGTAAGAGTATTAAAGTTAGTTGATGTGCAACAAGGTTTAATTTAGTTTTAAGCTATTCAGGTTTGTTTAAACTAAACCAGAGTAAGCACTGAGACAGAAAATTAACTTTTCTTCAAAATATTTTAAGTTAAATTCATACCTCTTTGGTATCAGGTAAGCCCTTACAGTATAGTCTTCAGCAGCAGCCAAGGCTCTGACCATGATTAGCAGCCACTGCGAGATCTAAAAAGTGCAAGACCCTTATGACGGTCATTAGCCAATGAATAGAGTCTGTCCTAAGGTGACTTACTGTAGAAAATTATGAACATCAGTATATTTGAGGGAATTAAACTTATTTTTGAAACCATAGGAGCATAGCTCTTTACTTCAAAAAGCTTAGTCCTGAAAGATACAAACCTGTAAAGTCTGATATGTTGACTGCCTATCTAAGGCATATCTCAAACCACATTCTTCCTTAAATAATTATTTAAGTACTATCTTACTGAGTCTTAATCACAAACTCTCCTACACTACCTTTTATACACTGAAGGTGGGGAAACACTCCCCAACTTTCTGCCTGAAGGCATCCAATATACTTACCTGGGACACAAGCAACATATAATTTCTCACAGCTGAGCAAAACCAGGCATGGAAAACAATGCCCTAACCACCTCTATAATCAAAACCAGAGGACCGTATCTTCACAGCTCATCAGCTAGAACCTGCTTGCTGACATCCTAACTTCTAGCAGAAGGTCTCAAAAGCCCCAGCAGAATTTTATGCCAGTGAATTATTTTAAACTGCAAATAGAAAGGATAAAAACTAGTAGAAAAAGTATATCCTGTAAACACTGACAGCAGATATCACACTCTTTACTTATTTAAGTAGTTGGTCTAATTAAAAATATTTTTTAAATAGTTACAGAAGTAAAAGCTCCCTTTCTGCAGGCCACCAATTACATTTTTCCATGTTTCCTTAAGACTTGTGAAAAATCATGACATCACAAAAAAAAAAATTAAATTAGGGACTGCTACTATAATCTTCCCGGTATTGCAGGTTTCCTGAAACTAAATGATCTTTTAAATTTTAACCTAAGTAAACAAGAGCGATTCTAAAACCTTTCCCTCATTAGTTCCACCCCACCCACTACGTTTCTACAGCTTCAGCATCTTACCACATCCGACTTGCGAAAGTGTATTTATCACGCTGCTGCCAAGAGTATTTTATAATTTTAAAGAAACAACAGACAGCATCCACAGACGACCCCCTCAGACGACGGCAGCCGCTGCCGCGGGCGAGGGGCGGAGCAGAGGCCGCGTCGGCCGCACTAACCACCCGTTCTCTGCGTCCCCACACCGCACTGGCTCCCGACGGCTCCGGGACCCATTTCCCCTCTCCAAAGCTGGCGGCGATCACCATCGCGCAGCCCCAGGAACTCAAGCTCTGCGCCCTCCAGCCCGGCCCGGCGCAGCGCAGCGCTGCCCCCAGGAGAAGCGCCCGGCCCGGCGCAGCGCAGCGCTGCCCCCAGGAGAAGCGCCCGGCCCGGCCCAGCCCCTCACCGCGCCGCCGGCTCCGGCTGGCAGGGCGCTGCCCCGCGCGCTCCGCACCGCCTGGCCCCGCCGCACACGCGCCCGCAGCCTCTCCGCGCAGAGTGCGCAGCCCGGGCCCTCCACCATGGCCGCGGCGGCGTGTGTGCGTTCCGCGCCGCCCGCCTCTGCCGTTCAAATCTGCCGCTCGCTGCGGGGCGGTGCTGCCGCGCTCGGGCCGCCCCGCCTCCGCCCGGGTGAGCGCCGGGCCGCTACCGCAAGTTGTTACTGGCCGCCGCGGGGCGCATGCGCCCCCGGGGGCGCTCAGGCCGAAACTGGCAGAAAAATACCTCACCGACAACGCTCAGCTGCCTCAGGTGGCCCCGCCGGGCCGGGTGAGCGGTGCTCTGGGCTGGGCGCGGCCTAACACCCCTTTTGTCTGTTTTCCAGTCCCCACCAGCTGGTGTTTAAGCTTAGACGACCGTTTGTATTGCTGGAAACGTTAATCAAAAGATCAAAAGCTTTTTTTTTTTTTTTTTTTTTTGTGAGACCCTTCCGCGAAAAAACGGTATATCCTGCTTATTCTGTTGATGACTGTGAACTTCAAATGCCCTCAAATGCCTAGTTGGCTGCCACAGGCTGGCGGCCTTGTATTGTCTAAAGCACACCTTCGAAGACTTAATGCACAATTGGAAGTTAGTTTGAGCCCTAAAAAAGTCAATATTGAATTGGTTTTTGCAGTCGGTCCAAGTTTGCACAAGGAAAGATTTCCATGCTGCATTCAAAGTAAGAAAGGGTGTAATAAAGTCACAAGCTCTAAGAAAATGGAGGGACCTTGCATTTCAAGGTAGAACATCAGGCATCATTTCCTAATGTCCTCCTTGTGAGGCATATTCGCACTGGTCGAAATCTCTAATGTTACTTATTTTATAAACAGTCCATTTCCACTTTTCTATCTGGGTTCAAACAAAATACATCTTTTTCCTAAAAGAACTTTTTTTTTTTTCCTTCCTGAGAGGAAGTGGCTAAATCAGGTTAAAGTAATTGCTGAAATATAAGTGTGAATTCAGGCTACTGAAGTTAGGGTATACTGCCTTTTGTTGTAAATGTATTTTATTTTTTTTATTATTTTTCACAGTGATGTTTTTGCTGTGATCATTCTGAATTAAAACAATAGGGCAATTGTTAGCCAGAGAATTAAGCTCACTACTGAGAGAGCAGAAATCAACAATGTTCCAAAATGATAGGTGAAACTTAAGCTTATTCTTCTGCTGCCCATGAGTCCTGCCTTACTGTTCTTGCAAGGCAGTTAGAAATTGATACGTGACTCAGGTTTCTATATTCATATGTGAACACCGTTTACAGTCAATACAAACAATTTCTGTTACTCGGCTATCAAATAAAGTGTTTTTCATAAGGGATTTTATAACTGGGTATTATTCAGTAGATGATCTGTACAATGTGTTACAGCTGATTAGGTTTTCAGTTCCACATCTAATTCTGCAGGTATAGGCACATCAGAAGCTGCAATACTAACCGTTTATTAAGGTTCTCTACCCTTTTCTCACTCACATAAACAAGGAATTTTAACTAGAGATTTTGCAGTAACTCACCTTTTGCATATGCTTTTATTCCACTAAAAGTTGAATTCCAGGTATGTACAAGCCATCATTGGTGAGCTTTATATTAAAGTGTTTGGTGGTGGTTGATAAACATTTGGGAATTTCTTTGCTTTAAGAAAAGCATTTAAGAATACATTTGCAAAAGAGGAGAGGTAGCAGCGCTGTAAGAGATACCAGCCTGACAGCTTTATACTTCGAAACAAATGCCCAATCCTGAACTCTAAATCAGGATCATTTTATGTAAAAGTACCTAAAGAGAGCAGCTGAAGGAAGAACAGTTGATGGGCAAAATTCTTGCTGATACAGTTTTTTAATGACTTGGTAGTGCAGCCAAGACATAAATATATAACTAACTGCTTTTTACAGTGTTCCAAGTTGAATAATCTTAGCTGCTTTTGTAACAGTAGTTCCTTGAGCCAGGAGGTCTCAGTCACTGCTGTTCAGTTTCAACACTGCAGTTCCCAGGCTACAAGGGAATGTATTTCGCAAGATGAAAGTTTTAAAAGGAGGCTGATAGATTCCTTACAAAATAAAAGCTTTCATTAAATTTATTTCAACGTTTTTTATTAGAATATAACATTTCTTGGCTGGTAATTCCATCAATAGTTGTTCACACCTTATTTTGGCTTTGGAAAATGCGATGTCCACAAGAAATAATCTCTCCCACAGGTAATTAAATGTGCAAATTTCAAGAACAAACAAGCAAATAAATCTCACTGGAGTATAAGTTTAACATTTGACTATTTTTTACTTCCTGTTTGCTGTTACATCAACAAAATCATAGCATTCTGCTGTACTATGGTAATTGATATAGCAAATAATGGCAAGTCACCTGCAGTGAAAGGTGAAATCTATTTTTAAAACAGAAATTGAGTAAATCTACATATTCTCATAAATTTGTCCCCTGTTATCGTAGTTGTGTGCACAGCTGCGTCTGTTATTTTTCCCAAGGTGTTCTCAGGCACCATTTCTAGATCTGTTTGTGCATTTGCAATATTTACATTCAGATAGTAGCATACAATAGAACAGTGTGCTCAGAACTGGACACTCATATTTTTTTCTGCCATAGCTGGTATATTATTGCAATTGTGATCTTTTTAGAAAAAAAAAAAAAAAGGAAAGTACATTTATTTCAAAATTTCAGATTTCCCAGAATTATGAAAAGTATACAATCTTTTTTTTTTTTATTCCGTTTTCCAAAATTTCTACAGAAGCCCTGCTTCCCTGCCTTGTTTTACCAGTTCATGTCACAGGACATTTGGCATTAAATTCATGTGGTTAATTTGCAAGAGTAGAGCTACAAACATCCAGTTGCTCAAATCCTTTTTTTTTTTTTTTTTTTTTTGTTCACATTTTCTCATTTGGATTAACGTTAGTTTTAGAACGTTGCTGTGCAGGTTGAATACATAAGTTAAATTTGCAATTAACAAAACTTTGAAAAAAAAGTGTTGGCAATGAATATTATTGTATGGCAAATATAGACTAATTTAAATGGAATATAATTTTAGACCAAATAGTAAACTTACATTTCTCTGAAGGCCACACGAGAGAACAGAAATATGCAGAATACAGGCACAGCCTGTTCTTGTAATCCAACAGTCCAAAGAACAATGTCAGCATTGGAATTCTCACTAAGGCTTAGGTTTTTTTCTTCTGGCTGGTTGAAGTATATGGTGAACTACAAAGATATTCCCTTTATGGTGACAAAATCTTGGGTAAGAATTAACAAGCGGTGGATGACTGATCTGTTTCATGGCTGCCTAGAGAGTTAATGTGAACAGTTAAGCACACTCAAAATTGCCCATCTTGTAATCCTAATGAAATCCTTCCTAAACCTTGTAAAAGCATTCCCCAATCCTTCTAAATTAAGTCTGTTAATGCAATTAATCCAAATAATTATACTGTTCAGGGAATGTGTTCTGGTTATGAATTTCTGGTCTGCCAGTGATTTTTGAAGGTCAAGCATAGTTGATATAGATGCATAGTTAAATTATTTTTTTCGGGTATCTCAAAATAAGTAATGCTCTGAGTGCTGGGATCCTTTTATTGGTGGGAAGTTCTTACTTTCCATTACAGAAAACATACTATTGTAAATGTGTTTTTTACAGCTGCAGTTATTGCAGAGATATAGACCAAGGAGATTCTTTGGAAACTGCGGTAAAGTATCAATAGAAAATTATGATCTAAGTTGTGAATAACAGTTCTAGTATGGGAGTTTCTTGCTTATATTTTATTGTTGCAGCCACAATAAAATACTACAGTTTATGTACTATTCTCACTAAACATGGCGAACATGTTGAAAATATTTGTAATTAATAGATTCATGGATTGGAAGTAAAAGGGATAGTTGAGACTTATTAGTACTATCCTAATTTATGCCAATTATTTACAAGTCTAATACATTGTACTTTAAGTTGACAAAGCAGGACATGAGTTAGAGTAAGACAGAGAGAGGATGCAAAAATACCCAAACCACTTAATTATGTGTGCAATTATATTAAAAAATACTAATATTTCGGTATTGTCACAATATTACCAGAATTTCCCCGAGTAGTGATTAATAATATGACAGATTCACGTGTCAATGACTGTTTGGCTGTAAGCAAGTCACCACTCTTTTAGAAAAAATATTGTCTTATCTCTGTTGATTCTTTATTTCCCTAGAGATGAAAAAAATAATAATCTTTGAGAATCTTGGCTGGTTTGACATGTTAGCTTTCAGCAGAGTAATTTTGCCATTTTCACTCAGGAGTTAGATGTGGATTGCTTTCAAACACTGAAAATCTTACTTCTTTCCTGAGAGACCTTTGTACTGTATTTATCTCTTGGCCTTTGCTGGGGAAGAAAAAAAGGCAGAAGTAATCTATCTGAAATCTGAATTTTTCTTCAGACCAAAGGGTTAAATCCACAAGAGGGAATTAGACTTAAAAGGAGAGAGGCAAGCTATTCACACTCCCTAAAATTCAGTAATAATTGAGATCCATCGACTATACTATATTGTAAGGTAATGGAAACTCTGAACTCCCTACCTAATCAATGGCAAAAGGTAGGCACCTTACCAGAGACTGATTTAGAGCAGAGGCCTCATTAGGTCTTTCTCTCCATTAGCCACACAGGGAACAATGCCAGTTCCTGCTATTGGATACCCTGCTGTGTGACTTCAAGCAGTCACCTATTTTCCTTATGCAGTGTAAGGGGAGAGGTATGTCTGAGAACATGATTCACTTGTATGGTGAGTCGGGTATTGTTGGGAAGTGCCACGGAGTTGCCTGGATGCCTCTCTGCACTCTGGATTCATAGCAGTGAACCACCTCCTTTGGTTAGATATCCAAGCAAAGCAATTTTTTTTCAAAGAGGAGAATTTGGCAGCCTCTTTAGGCTTCTACAGCAGTCCATGTGTCCTTCCCCTGGGAAGTGGAGAGCAACTGATGCTACAATTTCTACCTCCTGAGACTAGAATAGACAGTGTTCTGAACTGAGGCTAGCTCCATCTCTCTTAGCAGAGTGCTTTTACATTGCATAATGTACTTTGGTTTTAACTAGAGTGATGACTGGCACCAAGGTCATTTAGATTAGCTTGGAATTATCAAATCTAATTTTCAGCATCTGACTGCTGAACATAGCCGCCTCAGACTTCATATGTTGTAACCTATCTCTGGAAGGATATTCTGATCTTAGGCTATAATCTTGCTGTTAATTGTAACAGGAGCTTTTTGAGAGTATGAATTTAATTTTGGCTTATTGGGAGTGAATATGTGTCTTAATGGTGTAGTTATTAAGTTATGTTATTAAGTATTCAGTATCCATCTACAGTCTTTTTGGTTTTTTGTGTTTTTTTTTTTTTTTTTTTATTGAAGGGATATGTTTTATTACTAAAGTGGTGCATCTTCCTTTCTCCATCAGAGTACTTAATAACCCAGTGACAATGGCAGTTCCTTTGGTGGCAGGAGATCAACAGTCCATATACTGCTTCAAATCAGATCAAATGCTTTGAACCTAGATTTATTACTCCTTGTGTGGCCTTGTGTTGCAGGGATCAATACAGTATTCTCCTCACCATGTTTCTGTTCAAGAGTTGACCTGGTAAACATTACAAGAAACTCCATCTCTTGGAGCAGACTCCGGAAGCAAGCTATGTAGAGATCGTCAATTCTACCTACATATGAGGTATAAAGAAACTGGTATCTTTAAGTCTTGATGTTTTTGAACATCCTAGAGGCACAAAATTGACATTAAGCAGTAACAGGGCAGTATTCAATCACTGAGAGAAGCAGGAAGAGTAAAAGATAAACACCATTTTCACTGACTTGTTTGGACCTTGAAAATTGCTAAATATAATTCTTCTTTAGTAAAACACTGATTCTAGATATAGAGATTTTTGTTTTATTCTCAATAGTAGTGTTTGACTAGATATTTTAAGATCATTTCTTACGTCTATGCTGTATTTTTGATATTTTTATTTTAAATGTATTTGTTTAGGCATCAGTAGCATTTCTTGAAGGACTCGTAGGAGAATACTGTTTTCCTAGCATAGCTTGTAATTTTGCAGTCCAAGTTCCAGTGAAATGAAGACTATTCTTTCCTTCCCTTGAAAAAAATTATGACATTGGGATTTAAATCATTGCTATTCACAAACTGGCCTTGACAAAAAAAAGGCTGAGGATTATCTCTTTAGCAACTTTTGAATCAAAGCTGCATTATTGATATGAAGCTAAAAAGGCTTTGCAGTTCTTTATATAATTAAAAGCAACTGTTATTATGGAAATTTTTCAGAACAGCTGTTGTACGGGAAGAAAGGTACACTCTTCTCTATCAGTAATCCCTTTAAATCTCTGACATGATTCATAGCTCCTCAAACAATGCCGGTAAATTAAACGAAACTGGATGCCTTCCATACATATATTTATTACTTACACCCCTATCAGTAAGTCATGCAAGAATGCAATAGCAGAACTCAAATTGACTAGTGAAAGAAATGTGAATGTCCCTTTTTATGAACTGTGTTTTTATTTTTGTTTTCTAAAATACTCATTTTGTCCAAAAGTGGTGTCTGGCTTGCTGATGAAGCCATACAAGCACTTGTCCAAAGAGCTTAAAATCACTATTTTATTCTTGAACCTCAGTCAAGGGTGACAGATTGGAAGGGAAGGGTAGACCTTGCTGAGTTTGGTAAAGGTTAGAGACAGTTTCAAAAAAGGATAAAAAGCTTTAGCTCATCATGAATTTCTGCCTTTCTTTGTGGAGAGTGGGTAAACATTTTTCCTACTGGCAGGAAGGAAACACGTATCAGTATAGCAGCCGAGGTTTTCCTTTCAAGTGCTGAATTTTGCACCTGGGCCTTGGCAACCCTGGCTGTACATGCAGACTGGGGGACGAGATGCTGGAAAGCAGCTCTGCGGAGAAGGATCTGGGGGTTCTGGTTTGACAGTAAGTTGAACATGAGCCAAAAGTGTGCCCTGGCATCCAAGAGGGCAACTGTGTCCTGGAGTGCATCCAGCACAGCATTGCCAGCTGGGCGAGGGAAGTGATTGTCCTGCTCTGCTCTGCACTGGTGTGGCCTCCCCTGGAGCACTGTGTGTAGTTTTGGGCACCACAGGATAAAAAAAAATGTTAAGCAGCTAGAGAGTGTCCAGAATAGGGCTACAAAGTTGCTGAAGGATTTAGAGGGGAAGCCGTATGAGGAGCAGCTAAAGTCACTTAATTTGTCGGGCTTGGAGAAGAGGAGACTGAGAGGAGACCTCATGGCAGCTACAGCTTCCTCACAAGGGGAAGAGGAAGGGCAGGTGCCGAACTCTCCTCTCTGGTGACCAGTGACAGAACCCGAGGGAATGGCAGGAAGATGTGCCAGGAGAGGTTTAGGTTGGACATTAGGAAAAGGTTCTTCACCTAGAGGGTGGTGGAGCACTGGAACACGCTCCCCAGGGAGGTGTCACGGCCCCAAGCCTGACAGTGTTCAAGAAGAGACTGGACAATGCCCTGAGACACATGCTGTGAACTGTGGGATTGTCATATGCAGGGACAGGAGCTGGACTTGATGATCCTTGTGGATCCCTTCCAACTCAGGACATTCTGTGATTCCTTCCTGGCTTTCATGTGAGGGAGAGATTTGGAAAGGGGAGAAAGACCAGCCAAGATTTTTTTTTTGTTTGTTTGTTTTTCCCCTCAAGGGGTAAGAAATACCAGGGAGCAGAAGGAAGCAAAAAAAAACAAAAACAAAAACAAAAAACAACCCCACAAATATGGGTCTCAAAGACCAGAATTGGTTATGACTTGCTGGGTTTCAGAGCATATAGATGTGGTGTTTTTTGTAGAGGCGAGGGAACTCAGAAACAAGCCTGGGCTTTTATGGAAGCAAGAAGATGCCTCTTTTTCAAAGTCCAGCTGCTGGGGTGGAATAACCCCCACGCCACAAACGCCGGCCCGGGGCCTGACTGGCGGAGGAGCAGCGCTGAAGGTGCGGGCTGCTCGCGTCCCCCTGGTGACACGGAAAATGAGCCGGCAGTGCTCCCGTGTGGCAGTGAAGGACACCGCAGTCAGTGCGGCTTCAGAGTGTACAGAGCCGTCAGGTCCAGGGAAGCCATCACCTCTGTTCAGTCAGCACATGTGAAGACACATGCGGACTCCTGAGTGTAGTTTTGGATTCTTCAGCACAGGAAAACGCTGACGAACTAGTGAGAGTCTAGCCGAGCTCCATCAATATGTTTAGGAGCTGGAGCATATGATAGACAGGGAGAAGCTGAGAGAGCTGTGTTTGCTAAGCAGAAGAAAAGGTCAAGGCTGTGTTGCTCTCATTGTTGTCTTCACCTGCTTAAGGAAAGGGGAAGTTGTTGAGGATGCAGAGGCTCTTCTCAGAGGTACACAGCAAAAGGACAAGAGACAATGCAACACATTCAGGAAAGGAAATTTTTACTGTATAAGAAAAGCAAAAATTCATGATGAGGGGTTAAACACAGGAGTAGGTTGTCCAGGGTGCATATGAAATCTCTGCCCTTGGAGAACATTCCTGGGGAAAACCCTGGGGAACCGGATCTCACTTTTAATATTGCCTTGCTAAGAGTGGGATGTTGGACGAGGTGAACAGCAGAGGTCTCTTCCATTCTGCCTGTTTCTATGAGTCTAAGATACACACTGGTTATAAGCCAGATTTCACTGTGTTTGAATTCTGTGTGAAATTCTTCATGTTACTTAAACAGATTTCAGTGTATTATGCACATTCTGCAGCCTTATTTATGTTTTTGCCTTCTGCTAATGAAATACTGTATCAAAGCGTTGTTGGCAGAGGACTGACAATAAAGGGTTGCTGATTAAATTACTGTAGCAGGAAGACATGGGCTTCTGTGCAATAAAGTTTCTCATGATTTGTGAGGTGAGGAGAGTGTTGATTTGGCAGCAAGATTATTTGGCAGGGTATAACCTGATAGAAGCTGATGAGGAAGATATTTGACAGGAGTACTGGAAAGTTCAAAAAGGACCAAACCTTGCTTTTGGATGCACTTCTTCAATTTAAGGGTTGGCAACACTGCAGTACTAGGAATGATTTATTCCTTTTGCCTTTGGATATTTTGAACTCTCTTTACTGTATTTCAACCTTTGCCTTCAGTTCCCTCCTGCAGACTTCAGAAATGGTGAGAAATTTGTATTAATAGACTCTGGCCCATCACAGGCTAAGGCGAGTTGTTGAGAAAGTGGTTGTGAACTGTGCCTGTTCTACTACCCATATTAAGTCAGATCTAAGGAAAAGAGAAGCTGTGTAAAACAGTGAATAAAAGTGTTAACACTGTAAAAGGTTTTAGATGCTGGAGTAACTAGGGAAAGATTAATGTTGGCTACTACTAAATAGAATTTGGTGGTGAAAAGAAAGCCCGCAAGAACTGCATAAAAGACAGCCTCTAACTGGACTTCAGGAGCATACTGAATGAGGATTATATCTACAAAAAACGTGAATATCTGAATAATGAAAGTACACAGTAAGAAGCTACCCAAAGACATAACCAACTACAGTAGTCTTGGGTTTGTGCAGACTGCTGTCTTGAAAGGAAGGAGCCCTTGACTCTTTTTGTAATAGTGGGAAGCTTCCACTGTGGTTCACAGGAGATTACATAAAGTATTTACACAAATACAATAAAAATTGTTGAGACTTAAACTGATGAGTAAATGTCTTATATTTGGTTTTTTGAAGAAGGAAAGACCTTGATTTGACCATCTGTAGGCTGATTTACCAGACAGGAAAACTACACCAACAAGCTATGACAGAAGGGATGCAAACCACTAAAAGAGTCAGTGATACCATGTAGATGAGAACATTACCTAGATCTTAATCTGTGAGAAAAATTATCTTGAGAATCCTCCATCTGTAAAAGTCTCTGTCCAAAGTAACTTAAATACAGTTCAGCTGCTGCTAAATATTATAGATTCTACCCTCAAAGATGCAGAGTAAGCTGACTTCTCCTAAGTCACTTTCAGCCTAATATACTCTGGTTCAGGAGCACTTTTTTTTTTGTTTTGTTTTGTTTTGTTTTGTTTTGTTTTTTTTTTTTGTTTTGTTTTTTTTTGTTTTTGTTTTTGTTTTTGTTTTTGTTAATTGAACGTTTATGTCTCTCAGTTAATTTTGTAGGGCTTCTTTTAAAAAGAGTAGGGATTTACTTCTAAGAACTGTCTGTTGTCTAGAGTATTTACAGTGATCTGATGGCTGAACTGTCTCTCAGATGTCAGGAACCCAAAGGTTTAGAGCTCTTCTCTAGCAACTTGTCAGCACTCTTCATTTTCTGACTTGCAGCAAGAAACAAATAAAGTCAGTGAAGTTTTTCAGTAATTGGTGTAATATGTTTCCTCTAGTTAACATAGCCAAGCAGATGGGCAGCCTCCTTTTACATCAGCTCTATCATCCAAACAATCGCCAAACAAAGGGTATGATGAATTATGTTGTGAGGAGAGGTGTCTGCCAAGGCACCATGGGATTACTGTTAGAACTAGTCTTATTTAACATCCTCATTAATGATTTGGAGGAGGGAGTAAGCAGATCGTTAATTAAATTGGCACATATTACACAGATGATTCTAAGATCCTAGCTAGACTAGAAGCAAAGGCAGACTAAACCAAAGATGAATATTGAACTAGAGTAATTTGGGAAAACAGTTTATTTCTGCCCACAGCAACATCTGGGCCGTTTTATGGGGTGTGATTGCATGTACATTTGTATCACCTGCAGATTTAAACCCTGTTTATTTTATAATTAAACACTCAGAAGCATTAGAGAAGTAACAACTACATAAGATACAGGGTTTCCTTGTTTTTAGCAGGAATGAGCGGGTAAGGTAATGGTAGAAACAGTGTGTTTTGGTTTTTTGCTTGATCAAAACACTGAACTACAGCATCTCTTTAAACAAAGATCCTGTCTATCCTGCATGTTTGCCTGTCAGTATCAATATACCATTTATCAATACAGTAATTTCTGACCATTCCTAAAACATTTAAGTGGACAGAGCTAAGAGTAGCATTTGATAGACCCCTCTACAGACACCTCAACTTTACTTTTTAGAACTTTCAGCTGATTTAATCTACTTTATGTTTTTAAAAGTGGCTTTTAATGAGAATTGCATATGGTCTAATAATATCACCAAACTTGTTGAATTATAAGATTTTTTAGAAATAATGAGGTTTTAAAAATTAATTCTCTTTTAATTCCTTACTGAATTAATGTTGTATCAGCAGTTTCATGATTTTGATAGGGTTCCATGTCAATCTATCCATGCTACAATCATCACAATAGTCTAGTTTCCCTTTTAAAATTTATTTTTAAAAGAAAAAATGAAACTCATTATTTGTCTGCCAATTTTATACAAGTACACAAAAGAGTAGCTATGATCAGCAGCTCTAAAACCCAGGCACATACAATCAAACAGCACAGAATACAACCGTGCTTGAGTTTTCAGAAGTTGTGAATGTATTTCAAGTGTAATGTTCCATAAAGACTTCATACAGAGTGTGCTTCCCACCCATGTCAGTGAGATGGAGCTATCTAGGCCACGGTGATGTGGGCTGCATGCATTTCACTCAGGAAAGTCAGTTGTTTGTGTAAATTGTGGATAAATCCGCACAGCATGGGTGAAGTTGGAAATAAGCAGCGTTCTTGCAGTGCTTGGAAGTCTGCGTTAACTCTACTTGCAAGCACAGGCAGCTGGCTCCTGGTACAGCAGCACTCTCAGGAGGTAGCTGGAAATATAGCAGGATCTGAATAAGTCAAAAACTAGAAAAGTATTACCGCAAGTACATCTGTCAAGCTGGGGGATGCAGGAGAAAATGAGGTGGTGACAGGTTGGGCAGGAAGAGAAATAGCATAATATGAAGTGAGTTAATGATGCCAGCAATTTTTAGCAGTCGAGAAGGTAAGGGCTGCAAAGGCAAGGTGGCACTTTATGATTTATGTGCAAGAAGTAGGCAAGGTGATATTTTTTGAAGTGTATGTTTTAAGCTGCTAGGCTAAGTTCACGTGTTCAATTTCACTGTTGTTCAGGATATAATTATAAAGCCTGTGTTCCTGGAATTACCCAGTTATTCAGTGATCTCTGATTTTCCAGTCCAAGTGGGATGACTTGCTATTAAGAAATATTGATTGAGAATCAAAGGTTTTGTTTTTCTTATGCCAATTTTAGGCTAAAAAGGTCCATTAGTTTCAATTGAATTATTACTGCTGACTTTACCCTATTAAGAGGAAAAAAGTTTAACTGAATTAAAAATAAAGATTATTTTTTTAAACCATATCCTTTGTCCTGGCCCAAGAAGCCTCTCGTTTTCATAATATGATTTTCATCACTCATAAGAAACTTCAACATGTGCTGGATAGCAAAAATAATTCATGCTGTTCCAATTACCTGAGTTATTACTCATACTAACAGGGTAAATACTAAAAGAAATTGAAAGCAGAAGAAAGCTTAAACTGAGCTGTTTTTTCTCTATGAAAATCAGTGAAAATTGAAAAGATATAAACTTTGACAAAAACCTACAATATAACTCTAAAAATCTTCTAACAATGTGAAGAAACCAAGGTGTTTCTCACATTTCCTTGGCAAGAATTTCTTTTCAGTGTCTGTTTGCTACAGTTAATTTTAAGGTTGTTGTTGGTTTGTTTTGGTTTGTTTTTTTAAAAAAGGCGTGTATTTCTTTGGTGTTACATGTGCAAGGTATGTTTTGTGAGCTGAGCAAGTATTGTTGGGATGAAGCATATGTTACAGATATAAAATATTATTAATGTGACCTAGATTTGAAGACTCCTAAAAATAAACTAAAGAAGATGAAACAAGTTGATCTGGATATTGTGTTAAAACAATGTGCATTTGACCATCCATATCTCCTGACTTACCTAGTATCTCAAACCATTATTTTCTTGCTAATCGCAGTCTCAGATATGAGCTGCTGAAGCTCTCACTTTAGGTGGTGACTTCTTATGCTAGAATGAGTTTGATATCTCCTATTAAAAGGTGCCTGAACAGTGTTTAATGATAAAACTTGAAGCTAAGGAAAGAAGTTATCCAGAGAGAATAGTGCTCAGTGCATTATATATTAGGGGGCATTTAAAAATAATAAATAACAACTGTCAAAGGAAGCTTGTTGAAGTAAGCTTGCAGTAAATAATGATGAATAATCTTGTAGCACAGCAGCTGAAATTTTCAATAAGCAAGGGGTCAGGTCAGCTTGTAGTGCAGTAGTCACTGGTCACTGTGAGGGTAGTAGCCTTTAAAATGGCAAAGAAAATGGGATGTGCATTCATCAGCGTATGACTGATATGCTGACAGAACCCTAATTATGTCATGAACACAAGAATGCTGTAATACAACTTCACCATAAGGGACTCAAGGCCATAAATTTATTTTACCAGATGCTGTGTGGAAGGAAAACCTATTGCAAGATTTTTTTTTTTTTAATGGGACTAGCAAAGAGATGTTGATCATTGAATCAAGTCATGAATTCTCAAGATCATGGTGATCAGAGAGAGCTAAGTATCTATTTGTTTTAGGAAACATCTGTTAAATAATTTCTCCGGAGTCTCATCAGTAGTTGGCAAGTCTCATTGCTTTAGCAATGTTTTCATTATTTCTGTGTCTATAAAATGGCACGTTTTGTACTACTCGTCTTTTCTGTACTCTCAATGCAAACTAATAAAAGATATTTAATTCCAACCTTTGTTAGAAGTTGGAACAATATATAAAATAATTAAATGATTTTCAACTGCATAGTCCTGAATTGGAAATTTGAATTTCTGTTCTAATATACACTGATGAATATGAAAATAACCTATAGCTAATTTATGAGCTACACATCTAGCTCAGTTTTAAAATGAAGACCTAGATATTTTGAAAATTAATAAGTAACTGTGTCCTTTACTGTGTTAGTCTAAAAGTAGATGTACCATTACAAGTGCTCCTTTTTGTTTTAATTCTGCACACAGTAAAGACAAGTTTCTAGTGAGCATCTATTAAGAACCTGATAATCACATCTACACTAATCTTAGAAGAGAAAGCTACAGGAGTAAAATAGGCTAATCTGTCAGGAATTGGTATGCCGAGACAAATAAATAGTCTATTTATCTATTATTTTAAAGGAACTGTCAATAGCCAGCATCAAATACTCCAGCACAGCTGAAACTAGTTGTGCAGTGGGTGCATCTATTTAAAAACAAAAGTCAAAATGAAGTTTTTTCCAGTTAGGCTGAGGCTCAAATTACCTTTTCGCATTTCCTGATATGTCTTTAAAAGTATGAGTGGCTAGGAAATTCAGGCTTAAGAACTTCAACACCTGGATGAATCTGAGGATGAATCTATCAAATGACTTAGGTAATCTTAAAGTAACCTACAGTTTTCTACACAAAGCTCATGGGCAAAGGAGATGCTTTCCAGTACAGCCTGTGAAACTTACCCTCTTGACTGGTGGTGCTTGGGCTGTGCCAATCTGCTGAACAAGGGCTGGGCACATGTACAGACACTCTTAATCTTCTTTATAAGGAACTACGCTTTTTCATCAAACAAAAGTAAAAGATACATGTGCAGATGCTGGTGAACAAAATATTTACCCATTATACTTCTGTTTCATCCAACTTAAGCAATATTTGAAGAAAATACTTGTTTTGGGGGTGTTTAGAACAGTTGTGCATTACAGACCATGCACCACAGCATTAACTTTGCCTGTCAAAGACACCACTTTCTCTTATCTGTACCCTATTTTCAAATCTTCACCAGACTAATATACACAGCATAACTGAATGAAAAAAACTCCAAGTGTACGTATTCTTCTTAGAAAAGGAATAGTCATAAAGGGAGAGGGCATCTTGACTAAGATATGCATGATAAAAGTTAAAGTCATCAGAATTTGAGTTGTGGTGCATGATCTGTTTTGTATAATAGTTGTGATAACAGTGAAGTTTGAATAGGGGGATATATGGTATTATTTTGCTTTCATTTCCTTGCTTTTATTGGTTTGTCGTAACATCTGATCTATCTAGCAATACTCTAATTGCTTTACATCTATGAAAATGTATTTTAATACTCTGTATAGTGTAACAATTTTTCATTAAATGTATGCTTTTTCTGTCTGCTGCTATCACATTGTTATCTTGTGGTGGAGAGTTCAACACATTAATTATGTGCTTTATAATAATATTCTCTTTTAACTTCAAGCCTGTTGTCTTTCAATTTTGTCGAACAGCTCCTTCCTCTTACATTATGAAGAAGAATAAATAGATGTTCACATTTACTTCTTCAGATTCAACTTAGATTAATTGCTTTTCAGAAATTATAAGCGGTAGTAAAGAATTTCATCTAGAACTGAAAGAGGGAAATTATTTTAAAATACATGCATGTGTGTGCATTCTCATCTTCCCTACAGCTTATCATATTTCAGGAGCATGACTAGATCTCTGGTTGACCTGGCTGTATGTAACTCCCTGATAGTTCCTCTTCTTTTCATGCCTACTCTCTGCTGGTCACCATCCTCCATTCCTCAGTAATTCTTTTTTATGCATTAGACATTAGCAAGCAAATATGTACTTTTGACTATGTATGGAGTGTCATCACCTTTATTTGTATGCTGTATTGTCTCTAGTAGCCTGTTTCTTTAGAAATACTTTAATTTGACTTTTGCTTCTCTCAAAAACAACCCCATATTGAACATCCCCAACATCTTAATACAAGAAGGTTTGGTACAGTTACACCGTGATTGTTTTAGCTCATTGATAACTGGAGTAAAATCACTATTTGTAAAGTAGTGAATAGTGTCTTCATATCTAACATGTAAGGTTTTGTTGCTTCAGCAACGAAATTGCAACTGTGAGATCACTGATGCATGCAACGGACCTGGCAAATACAAGTAGCTGTCTGTGTGTAGTTGTGCCTGAATTCCTATAGGTAGGAAAATTACTTAGCTAAGCATTTATGCTTTTTCTGTGATACCAGATTTGTAAGTGGAAAAGAATTAGTGTTAACATGGGAACCCTAACTGTACCATTAAAGACATATCAGCTGCTGTGAAATATCTGAAGAATTTATTCCAAATCTGAGTTAGAATAACTCTGGTAGAGGAAGGGAGTGACAAGGTTGTATAAATTATCATTATAAAAATGACAAAAAACTCAAAAAAAAAAAAGAAAAGAGGCAGACAGACAGTGGCAGGTGTCATCTTTGGATCCTGAGTACTTTTATAGTCATCTGACTCCTGAATTTCTCCCATTTATTACTATCAAAGAGAGGATGAAACAGCTCAGCTTCAAGGCAGTACCTAAGTCCTTTACATCTAACTCCAAGCACCTGGCTCTCCTCAGAAAGAAAAGCTATTCATCTGTCAGTCTCCAGCTTGAAACTGGCAGTTCCCAGGCACTGTTTGCCAGGTGTGAATACGTCAGTTGGCACAAGACATTAGGTTCACTGTTAAACTATCACAGAGTTCTAAGAAAGAACTAAGTTCCCTAGTTTTAAGAGCTGGTAGTTTGGATTTCTTTAAATGCTGAGGCTAATACTGCAGAAATATTGATAGCAAAGGATATAATGATGAATTGGTTGTAAAGGCCACAATCTTCTAGAATCCATCAAAGTCTGTAGCAGAAGATCTTCCTTAAGACAATTATGACCAGTTTAGCCTGAAATTATGCCAAATGATGCCATACATTCATCAGTGGATTACCAGGTCATGCAGGGATGCGTTGACATAGACAATGCTGGAAAACAGGAAAGCTCTTCTAGCTAGGCAAGCTAGGAAGACAATGAAGAATGAGCATTTTACTGAATGCTGTTTTACTATGTGTTAGAGCAGACCGGAAGTACGTACATGGTCAGTTACCATATCTCCATATCTCAGGTGAGGTGTGGTAATTAACAGCTGAGAAGTGGGTACCTCCACCTGAGCTCTAACAGAAAATTCACAAATTATTAGTTTTATTGAAGTCGTTCTGGGAAAGTAGTGTTGTTTATAGTGTTCAACAGTATCTAACCTGTTAAAAAAAAAAAAAAAAAGCTTAATGCAGTATAGCTAGACTTTTAAAGAGCTCAGAAAAAGACGAAAGGGGTCAAATATATTGTTGCAATAAAGAGATCCCAAGTGCACATCCTCTGAATTTATTAGGCATACACTAGGGATGAACTTGGCTCACTCTTCCTCTGGTTGATACTAACCTCCAGTTGCTGATGGCATTATTAAGTTAATTGTTTGGATCATCAATCTGTGTCAACGAAGCTTTCAGAGTGCTTGATGAGATTTCAAGCATCAAGCTGTGAGGCATTAAAAAATGATGAATTTATATCCAGGTAAAACGATGCCCTTCAGCTATAATAATGAATCACTACTTTGTTTACAAATGGGTGTTCATCATGAGACATGGCATGCACAGACATTTTTGAAGGGGAAAGGCATTAGCACGGTAAATGATCTTTGCAACTAAAGCTGAATACACAGACAAGTGAAAAAGGAGAGCATGTCAAATTATCTTTTCAGAAAGGAGTTATGAATGCAAATTCACACTGGTGTTGCCTGACCCGTATTTAAATATTAACAAAAGATACAATTCAGTATTAAGATGTCCTTTCTCGGTAGAGTCAAATCCACACAATATACTTCTTCTAAAAGTTTCATTATTGAATAGAATTTCTCAGTATACACTTTTAGATCCTGGAGTTAATCTTTTACTCAAAATGAAAAGCTACTTCCTCTTAACAGGCAGCAGGTGCCAGCGGTCTCCCTCCCACCATTCTGGCAGCTAAGGAAGATTCAACTATGTTGGCTGTGCTCCCCTTACTGCTTCTGCCATTGGTTGGGAAGATTGATGTAATTTTGTTAGGCCTGTCTGCCCAAATAATTGTGTGATCACATCACAGGTAAATTTACTGTAATTAGGTAGTCTCACAAAGACAATGAAGATACTACTGCACAGGCTTAAGCAGCCAGAAAACTTGCACAGAGTTGCCAGAGATCTGATATTGTGATTGCCAGAAAATTACTAATACTGAGCAGATTATCATTATCAGAAGTATGCCCATCTGTCTTGTCATACCTGGATCCAGGCTGGTTACCATCATTCTGGTGATTAAATCCTAAGACTCCTGAAGCAGCCTTCTTAGGATGCCCTGTTACTGAATGTCCCTAGAGTAGTCTTGGAGGATCTTCTCAGCAATTGCCTCAACACATGTTGACAAGAAAGCAGTGCCCTGGTCAAAGTGACATATTTGGTGGAAGTTTTGGTGTAGAGGCAATAAGTATTTCTGCTAGATAAACAGTGATTCTGAAGTTAAGGAAAATTTGTTCTTTCCTCAGAATGTGAGGAAGGAATTTGTGAAGTCCGTGTGCTACCAGCATTCTTTCTTTGTTTGCCTTTCTCTGTGCAAAATGCTTGTCAGCCGAGCCACTGAGGAGAAGGGAGGAAACCTTAAACAGTAAGACTCTCAAGATGTTAACATGTTAGTTACCTGTAACAGTGATCACATCGATCCCAATGCTTGTAATATTTATAATATAACTGGCAAAAACTTCAAGATAAAAAGTAATTTTCCACCTTGAATTTGAAATGTGCTGGCAAAAGTTTTGTTTCTGGAAGGAAAGGATGGGTAAGTGATGATTTTATTTTATTCAGAAAGTGCAATGAAATTCAGAATCATGTTATACAGCTTCAAGGCAGTAAGTAGTATCTACAGTGACTTTATGTTAACAGCACTCACTACCATAATGCATTATTGATTCTTTTTCATTAAGGCATATTTTTCCCCTTAGTTGCTGAATTGTCTGCCAACATTCTGTGAAAAATTACAAGTAGCTCTAGAAATTGTTTACATAAGATAGGAGTAGCCTTGCAAAGATAGGCTGGGAATGTTGTAACGGTTCTCATTTCCACAATAGATCTCTAAAGAATCACCTTTTTGTTCAGAATTTTAATTTACAAACACAAATGATTGCAGTGCATTTGGCTGGAGCAATTACTGTTTGTCTGCCTGGCGTTCTCTTGGAGATTATTGCTTCTGCAGCAGGAGCAACCACACATGAAATGAATTCTGAACAACTGTCGTTTACTAGCCAGGATATTAAAGTAACCCCAAGAAGCATCAATATAATTTGGTATGGTGATCTGGGTGAGATGGTGAACCATCTGTGAGTGTTCAGGAGTTGTTCCTGCTGTGGGAGCAGAAGCTTTCAACAGAGAGGCAGGAAAAACAACTGAGAATGGTAAATTCCGTTGTCATTTGACACAGGCAATAATAGTGAGCCTCCTCAGATGTTTCTTATTAGACACCTTTAATTCACTTTCAGGCAGAAGAGTTTGTGTCACAAACTAAGCGTGCTTAATCTGAAATTCTAGCCCTGTACCTTCAATAGTCCTTTACTACCAACTCATTTAATATCATATTACCTTTTTTAGCCTGTAATTATTCTCTATAATTTTACTGAAAACCAATCAAACAAACCCCCACCATTTCAGTCTAGTGCTGAGAATTCTGATTACTTTTTAAAGATAATTTTGTCTGTTTGTTATATATATAACTCGCATTCACAGTAAGACCTATAAAATATAAAACAAATAAATCTATACACAAACCAGCAAAGTAATGCATCCAGAGTCAAATAGAGGGAGCTCTTGCTTTGTTTTTCCAGTGCAGTAATGCAATAAATATTTCTGGGAAATGACATATTTGGAGTCAGAATGAAGATTGTTTGTTACAAGCTAAAGCAATAGCACCCCAAAATATTGTGACATTTGCTGGCTTTCTCATTCATCTGATACAAAAGAATTCATTTTCATTAAAATGCAGATGTTTTCAGCTGCTATTTTACTCATATACAGAAGTTTAAAGAATAAACTCTGTGACATTGAAACTTGATGAACCCCCATTGCTCAAATAATAAGCTTCTCATTCTAGGGTGTATAAAATAAGAACACTAACACTACAAAATTATTTGTAGAGGAATTAATACTTGTGGTAAACCTTGTATAGTCTGGTTCCTTCCTTTATCTTGGATTTTTAGCTATATACTTGGTTCCCATCATTGTTAACCTGTTATTTAATCTGCAGATGCAGTTTAAAACCTTTCATCTGTTCAGTGTGCTTGTTGTGTTTCTATTTTCCTTTTCCTGGAGATTTTGCTTTTCAGAGAATGTTTGAAGTCTAGCTGCTAAACAAACACTAGAAAGAATGAGGTTTCCTTCCCTGTTACTTATATAGGAACTTAAAAATTCATTTTTATCACAGATAATGTGAAAGCATTTTCTTTGGTAGGGAACATGCTTCCTTGGCCCTTAGAGTGGCAGAGTTCTGTACAAGGAAAAGAGAAACTTGCACCAGAATCTTACACTGCGGGTACTAACAAAAATACCCTTACGGGTGTGATTTTCTAAAAGTGCCTGACTTCTCGTATCTACTAATTTTCTACCTGTCATTGTGTTTATCTTGCAGTTGCTTACAGTCTACAAGCTAGACAAAAAAGTATTTTAAGAAGTTGTCAGTTACATGGGAGCTTTTTAAGAAAATGACACCTGTCAAATGCAACATAGCTTATGAAATAATATTGTATGGTATGTACAAGCTTTGACATTCTTTGCAATTCAGTGTGCTGGTTTTTTTGTTTGATAAGCTAGAATAGTTACATGAACTGGCTGACTGTCAGTCATGAAGGGCTAAAGAAGCTGGCTGCTCAGACAGGATGCTGTAGTAAGTTCTGCTGGCTGTGTTTCAAGGTGAGGCTGTATGATGTTCTCTCACATCACCATTCTCCCTGTCTGAGTTATTCCAATAAATCTGTAGAGCATGAAGGATTTAACACACTTCTAGAATAAATTGAGATAATTTCAGTCATGTCAATGAAGCTCTTGCTAGAGAAGTGAAAGTCTGTGGCAAACTCTTTTGAAATACTTAAGACAGCAGCATTTTTTGTTGTGTTAATGGTTTTAAAACTTATAGGAAGTAGATTCACTACTTGAGATTTTTACATCAGTTTACAGTAAAGATGTCCACTCTTGTCTATCTCTTTGAAATATTTTGTGGGTCTGCAAGTAGGTGTTTACTGTAATACACAAAATCTGAAGCTTTAACTGATCCAGAAAAGCAGAATCAGTAGTAGGAATCAATGTTGTTGAAGGTGGAATGCTGTTCACCGATTGCTGATTGCTGAAGAGGCTCCTTTTGGTGTTGCTTGTCTGAGAAAGTGTCTTCATCTCTTGGGAACGAGAGCCCAATACTTCCGGGCCACCTAATTTCAGAGTATCCCAGGACAGGGAGACAGGGTCACCTCACCTAGTTGCTTGTTTGTTTTTTATTGGAAGTACACAAATATGTACCCCTTGGAAAGCAATTATTTGGATACTCATTATATGGTCCTGTTCCTTATAAAATCTGAGGCAGGATGTTTTGGCCTAGGAAACAGTAAAGCATATTCCTGGCTTTTAGCAGGAATAAAATGTGTGTCCCGTGGCTTGGTTCCCAAATTCTACTGCACTTGCCCTCTTACATGCAGTAAAGAATGATTTCTTCCTACTTTTTCCTTGCAGGTGGCCTGCTCTGTACCCCTGTGGTGTTAAGCTCTGTAGAGTCCAGGTTAGGGTTGTAGATTCTCTTTAAGGCACAGGCTTGTGCAACCTGTGAGGTGATGAAGAGAGCCTGCGCATGAGGCATGCTGGTGTGCCTCGCCTCTGCAGTACATGGGTCACTTTGGAATGGGGACAGGAAACACTGTCCTGTTTGGTGTAGATATTCCAGCAGGCCTCCCCTATGCGGACAGATACAGGGCACTCTACCTCAGGAAGGCTGTTGGCTTCCAGGGTGTAGAAGGGCCCTGGGAGGACAGTATAGACAGTAGCTAATGCAGAGATACTGCCCTGGGCCATGATTTCCACTATTTTTGCTAATGTAGAGCTCCTTATATAGTACTGTATAATAAGGTGGAATAGCTGTGGTATCAAAAGGTTGGAGCTGGAACAAATCCTGAAAGGTCTGCTGTATGAATGCAGGAAGGAAACTTTATGGAGAGGTGCTTATAGATGCCTGTACTAGAATGACCCTCAGGAATGTTGTGGACATAATCAGTAACCAACTAAAAGGAAAAATATCAGGGATAAAATTATAGTGCTTTTTCTATATAATTTTATCCCTGAAAAATATTGTACAAAAAATAACTTGTTAAATGGTATTGGAAAATGCAGGATTTCCTTTTTTTTTGTAAATTGCAGAAGTAGAAGGCAAAAGGAATAATAAGAAATGAAAAACTTAATGCAATTTTTCTTTTTTGTCACAATGAGATTTCCAGTTGGTAAAAATTTTAGCAACATTTTGACCAATGCTACAAAATTTCTGGGTTTTGCTGAGTCCAAACATGCTGTTCTCCAAGCAGTCTTTACATTTTGCAGTGAGTTAGCAGTAAGCTTTTTTATTTTTTGTGAGCTGGGTGATCTGTCAAAGAGAAACTCCTTTATCAAAGTATGACTAAAACAAAAACTGAAGAACTGTAGCCAGTGTATTTTACAGCCCTACACTTACATGCATAGATACTTGTTAACATGGATACATTTCTAAAGTGTCAGTACTAAAATTTTCTTCTGAAAACAATACAATATTGTCTTTTGATTTGTTTATATCATATTTATTATCTAGGAAGCTTATAGTCGGTCCTTAATTTTTGCTACTGTGTAATGGAACTTGAGTTTCCCTGAGTGCAGCCTTTTTGTATTACTGTAAGAAAGTAATAATAATTTGTGAAGAATAGTTCTAGTAACAACAACATTATTCCTGACAGAAATTCATGCTGGGAGTGGTAAGTGAAATAAGAATGTTCCTGGATCTAGAAAAGAGATAGAAAGGGTGATGTTAGAGAAATACCACTTTTGAAGCATAACTTTTAATCACTGTTGATCAAGTTACACTGCAAATCTGGTTCTTGAAAACATCAGAAATATCTGATGTCAAATCACACTTTCATGAGAATTCTTGGCACAAAACAGGCATTTCTTATGACATTTGTTCAGAATAGAAAATGAATTATATCATGCAAACTTGTTTCAGATGAAAAAGAGTGATAATTTGAGCTACTTTTCTGTAACTGAGTTAACAAAGTCACATGAAAATATTGTCATTATGCTTGGATTTAGTGAACCTAATTGTAATACTTTGTATAATTTTGTTTCACATGCTGAATTAAATTTTCATTGATGTACGTTTTGTAAATTGATGCAACTTTTGCAGTCAGTAAAAAATTAAAATATATATATAAATAATAATAAAAAAACCCAGGCTTACAGTCATAAAAGATAGCATAAAAATAATCTGTTACATACCCAATGCCCTAACACTTACTTATTCAAAACTGAACAATGACTGGAATCTATCCAAATGCAGACAAATGCTAAATACTGCCAGTATACTGCCAGTATAAAACCAGTCCCTCTTGCTAGTGTTCAGTGTCCCTAAGGGAGTAGTGACCCGTACATTGCCATCCATAATAGCTGCTTTCCCAGGAGCAGAGGGGAAGAGAATGTTTGTACAACCAACTTTGGTAAGTTGAATTGCTTTTTCTTCATATTTTATTGTGGTTTAGTGGCAATCAATGGACCCAGAGAGAGGACTGTCTTGCTAATTGAGATTTCAGAGGCAGAGGCAGAAGAATCAGTCAGAGCAAGTACTAACTCTCTGCTCATCCGATACACTGCCTTGTTTTCTGTTTTGCTTTTATATTGTCCTTTTTGTCCAGTAGTACATTTCTCATTGTTCATTTGATTTTACAGTAATTTACAACTCTTTATCAATTTATTTGGAATATCATTACAGAGCTCAGGGTGAATTTGGTTTCTTTGAGCACTAAAATATGAGCCCTTACCACAACTGTCCAAGAGCCAAGATTGTATATGGGAGACAAAGAAGAGAAGGAGTCCAGGAAGTCTTAAATTAGGATTTTCCCCATCTCAAACAAGGCCTACAAGACAAAAATACCCCCACAGTTCTTAGCAGAGGAGGATGTTTCTGATAGCAATTGTCTGATTCAGACGAATTCTTAAATAAGGATAAGGATAAGCAACATAACTCTTTAAATAAGTAGTCTTCCCCTTTGACACAAGTTCCACATTCTCTCCAGAGTTTATGACCATGGGAAAGGAAGTACAAATGTTCCTAGACTATTATGGGCCAGACAGGCAGAATCTCAGCTATTCCAGAGGAGCCTTATCTGCCTCTTCCATGTCATAGTTCTGTCTTCTGGTTCCTGAAGACAAAGAGCTATTCACAGCATGTCTAGAAAGATTCAAGAGTTGAAGAAAGTCCCATGCACTATGAGAACACTGTGGATGGGCAAGGCCTCCTTCATTATGAGTTTATAGCAGGATTTTTGGTCCTTAATCAGTACGTACAACTGTATTAATTCATAGAGGTGAATTGTAAGATTTTGCTTTAACAGAGCTGGAAGATTTCACTGAGGCATTTTTTTGTTGTTTGTTGGTTGTTATTTTGTTAATTTGTGTTTGGTTTGTTTTGTTAATACCAGAGCACTTAGTCAGTGGAAAGAGAGCAACAGGAAGCAATGTGAAAGGTAGGGCTGTCAGGAAAGGAGGACACTGTTGCAAAGAGGATGTTGTCAGATGTACAGAGACAGGCACAAAGGTTCCATGGTGGGTTCTGTATCTGAAGCATGTGTCACCTTTAATGGGGGAAGCTAATTCAGGAGAAAAAGAGTTGTGTGTTTTGACTGAATCTTCCACTTGGGCATCCTCTGAAATTCTGTCATCTCATCCACGGCTGATGGAGAGATTCACATGAACCATGCACTACAGGTCTAAGCTAAAACCTGAATGCACATATGCCATATGAAGAATAGCTTAATGGTGTTACAGAGACAGGCTAAAGTCTAAAGTGGGGATCAGAGAGGAGGCAGAGATCTCAGAGAATCACAAACTGGACAATCGAAGTTGCAGGCTCTGATTTCTTCACTCCTGACACAAGGGCTGGGGCTGTATTGCTTGTTTCACTCCACAGACATAAAGCAGTCACAGCTGAAGCTTGGAAGTAGGTTACTCCTGTCAATGTGTGTTAGGTGTGATCTGGAAACACCTGCTAGATCTGGACTCTGGATTTCTATGGTGCTGCTGCTCACTTTTTTTTTATTATTTATTTTTTCTGAATAATAACAGGCTTACGTGGAAATTAGGAGCTAATTTCTGCGAATCAGTTCTGGGTTTGAACAAGTGCTGGCCATAGAAGTGCTGTATGCCAAGCTCAAGCAGGGCAGTACTCAGCGAGTCAGGCACTTCGGTGTTTGGCAGAAACAGATTTTATTGTGATTTTTAATATAGATATTTTTGTTATTTCTGTGTGCTTATATCTCTTTCTCCAGAAGAAGGGAATTCATAACTAACACATATATTTTTGGTTTTATCTTAGAAACAGTCCTGGTGATCATAATAATGATTAAGGAACCATCCTGATAAGTGCTGTATACCATATGAGGGAGAGAGCTCTGAAAAATATAGTATCGGAAAAGCAGAAGAACAAGAGAAGGGGTGAAATACCTCAGTAGTGGAACAAGCAAAAGAACGTTTGTCTCATTAGTCTAATGGCACTTGGTTCCATGTTGCTGTGCTTGCTAATAGAAATGTCTATTCCTGTCACTGCTGCTCTGTGATGGTGCTGGTATCGTGATGCATAATTTAATTCTATAACTTTTGTGTATTTTGTTCGCTACTTTTTTTTTTTTGTAAAATAACTTACTTGTTTTCAAAGATATTTCTTTTTTCTAACAACTTCTGACCCTTCTTGTGCTCACTTTTATGCAACTGCAAAGTTTGCTGTCCCTGGCCTGATTCTGTAAAGTACTGAGTTCCGTTAACTCAGGTCCTAGCTCCTTCCAGAATCAAACCTCATCTAACTGTAACATAAATTATCTAAATTAAAGACTGTAATACAATGGTTTAATTACATTTTACTGACAAGTTGCAATTGTAGAAGTATTCAGCAGTATAGAATTCCTAATCTTCCTGATAAATGTTGATGTCCAGTCCGCACTAACGTAAACCCATAATCTGCTTTCTGAGGTCACCTTATCCATATCTTGTAATATAATTATTTGCTCTGTTTATTAATAAATTGTATTCCCACATATTTAACTTGAGTTGATAAGCGTGGATGGTAGATAGTGGAAGGAGATGCCAATTCATTATTGTAAGAAGTGGAGAGTGGAGAATTATCAAGAGAAAATGTTTAAAAGATACCCAAAAGGAACATTTGGACACATCAGATGTATCCAGCAGAGTTAATTGTTAAACATGACCCAACTCCCTTCAGTGTAATTACACCAATCACCCAATTCCACGAAAAAGCAACAACTGAGCAATACACAGCTGGAAGAAAGGCTTCGAATGCAGCTGTCTTGCTCTTTTTAACGGAGGATTAAAAAGATTCAGGAGATCATTATGATAAACAGAAACCTTTTCCCCATGTAAACTGTGGGGACAGTCTGCTTGCTCTCTGCTTTCTCACGGGTGTTCAGAGATAATGAGAACATGTAAATCTTTTCTCCAAAAAACATCTGTAAGGCAAAAACTGGCTCGTTACTGAGCATAACAACTTTGTTCCTTAATGCTGTAACATTCATAGCTCAGCAAATTCAGTATTGCTCTAGTGACTAACTGAAAACAGAACCTATTATTTTGTCATATCAGATTTTTTTTTCTTTAGAATTAAACTGTTTTGTTTGAAATTATGTTTACTTGGGTTTTTTGGGGTTTTTTTTTCTCTTTCAAATACTTCCTAAAAAAATTGTACATCTCTTTAAAAATTAAAAATACTGGTTTTTTTTATTAAATTCTTGTTTCAAAAATACATTTCAATGGACTTACTACATGAGGTTTGGGACTAATATCTTTGAAAATACTTTTTGTGGACTAATCTCACACACACATATATATATATGTAAATTTGATTTCTGACTTATTTTTTTATAATGCATGACTAATTAATGTTCACTGACATTTCTCTTTTCTCTATAGAAAGTTATATGAATATGACAAAAAATACATTAATAATTTAAAATATTTTTAGCAAAAGAAAGAATTCTGTTGCCAGGAAAAAACATTTCATTAATCTTCTATCTGTCAGCATTCCTTTGTTTTGAGACTTCTCTTTTTAGAGTATAAATACTATGTGTATTGTACAGATATCCGGTACTGAAATGGAGCTGCTAGTGCAGTTTACAAAGAATTGGATTTTAGTCAGCAAGAACATCAGTTAAGTCAAGGTACTAGTCAAAAAATAACCTGGCTTTTAAAGCATCCTCAAACCTAAGCATCTGTAGACATGAGTTGAATATAGGAAAATGTTACAATATTGCAAGTATGTCACCTTTGCATGATAAGTAGAATTTTCAGTCCAAGTTTAGTTTGTCATCTGTTGCACATGACAGTATTTGGCAAGGTATAACAGAATAACTTTATACCTTTACCTGCCTGATGAGTTTTCTTGTGTGGTCTGGTCTCTTCATATGTACTATTTTACTATGATAGTGTACAACTGTATTCTGGGGTCCTTTCTATGATGACATAAAAACCCCAGATAATTTTTATTATATCCTAATAATGCTGAATTTTTTATAGAATGCTGCTTTATGCTGTCTTATGTACTGCTGTTTTACCAACCAAACGATTTTAACTTGACTTTAACTTAATTGCAAATACCACATGCTGCTTCTCTTTAATTAATATCTGTATTTCCTCCTTGCTCAAAACTTTGTTGTAAAGTCTCATTCTCAATTTAATACATCACAATACCTTCCAGATACAATCATCTGCGACAGAATACTAGGTAAAATGGAAGACATCTAATAGCATGATTTATTATTATAATATTTGGGTTTATTCTAAGTGGATAGTTTGCCGTAATTTTGTCTTTATTCTTTGGTTGTTCTACCAGTCAAATCTGATCCAGCTAAAAAAAATGCTTTCAACTTGTTTTATTTCTTAGGAAATGATGGAGTTGAAACGTTTAAGATTACTTAATAAATCTTTTTCCTTTTAAAAAATTAATTAATAATTTAGATCAATTTTAATACCAGCTAGTATGTCTCATCCATGTAAACCACTTTCAGTCTAGCAATTATCTACTTTGAACTGAAGGACATAATCCGTTATCAGAAACATATCAGCAGGGTGTACAATTTCATAACTACTCATTGCCAACTGATAGAAAAAGTCTTTCTAAAATCGGAATTTTGTTTTGTATGGAGAAAAGTAATTTTGTTTGCTTGATATTTCAAAATTTGATATCCTTCTAGTACTAAATGAAACTATCTAAATTATTAGTAAAACCCTCAGACCCCTCCTCTGAGACAAAAAATCTGTCATTTTAGAGTTTCTGGAGTCATACTTAAGAAATATAGGACCCAAAAGCCTAAATGCTCTCACCTTTAAATTCTGTGCACCTGCGAATTCTTTAGAACCCTGGAAGACTTTGCTTTTGCCTCCCATGTAATCTACAAATGGGCTTCTCTGAATCCATGCATTTAGGAAACCTAGGGATTTTTGTACTGAGGGCAAATGGAGAACAATTTGTATAAATTTGATTAGAAGCACGGTTCTGTCAGGAGTTTGTTAAGTGCTTCCACCAGGCCTTTTTAACTTGATGATTAAGAAAAATCCAGAGCAAACATTTGTACGATTTTCTTTGTCAAGTTCAAAGAGTGGACTTTAAACTTGTATGCAGAAGGCTATATTTGTTTCAGAGCTGAATCCTGCTGTACTCATTCGAGCATATTTTAAGATCTAATATTTGTTGTATAAATTGTATTTCTCTGATCCACCCTGTGCAAAGGGGTAATGAGAAGCTGTGCAGTCTGTGAGCACACCAAGAAGTGAATTATGACTCAGAATCACAATTTCTTTTGTGCTTTTTCCTTTCTGTTGTGTGGACTGTGAGACTACCCCACCGGTTCGTACGAAGCAGATTACTTGGCCAAGTGCTTTGGCTAGCAAGTATCAAAACCTCACCTTCATGCATGTATATGGGGAGAGAAAGGAACAAGAATAGTGAATATTCAACTTGATGAAAGATCATATTGCTAATAAGCTTATTCATACTAAGTAATAGTCTGCTTGTGGAGGCAATAAGATTATCTGTAAAGTATGATTCCCTCCTAATAGTAACAGAACCTGCCTTTGATCTGATATTCCATACTGTCATTCTAGCAATATAGTATTCCAATCAAGATATTCTTTATTTTGCAAAGACTGCAGCTCAAACATGAAAAACGTTTATCTTGAAATTATTTCTTCATGCCTAGGAACTAAATATATTAGATGTGATCTCTTACTATCTAACATATCATGTCAGTTTTGGTTCTGAACAATACATTGATGTCTTTTTAATTAAATTAAATATAACTAAGGTTTTCATACATCTCCTTAAGCATTCTCCTTACCTGCATAAGAATATATCCTATCTTAAGATTATCGTTATCTCTGTAAGCACAGTTAATAAAATGTCATAGCAATGTATGTGTTTCTCCAATAGTATAAGGAAAAACATTCCAGAACTAAGATAGACTTTAAGATAAATGTTGGAGAATGCCAAGGAAGTGCTAATTCAGAGCTGATCATCCATTGCATGTGTAAGAGCTGATAAACTGAGCAGCAAGTGTCATAATACCATAATCGACAAAGAAACATATTGACACAAACTGATACACCAGCCTCTTCCTTCTTTCAGTGATTATGCACAATTGGCCTTGAGTCATCTGACTTCTTTGTAATAAAATCCCAAACCAGTCTGAACTAGCAGAAAAACTCGGAGTCTAATTAGCTGCCAATTTTTAGTAAAGCTTGATTAGTTCTAGTCAATGGAAGCTTTTATTGACTTTGCAAGGGCTTTGCAAGGAGCTTTGTCACATCCATCAGAGTTAACATGAAGAAAGAAAGATTATTATCTCTTTGGACTCAGTTTCATTTTGGCTTTTGCTCTTGTTTCCCAAACCTTTGTTTGAAGCTCAGATGGAAGAAGAGTACTGAATTAACTGAACAAAGGGAGGCCAATATTAAATGCAGAGAAGTGTGTGATTGCCAGTATTCCTGTGAGCTTGATTGTTGTAGATGATGAGAGCACAACTGGACATCTGAGCAGCTACTCCCACAGAGAGGATGGTAGTTTGATTTTTCTTCACAATTTTCTGGGTGGGAGGGACTCTCAGAAGAGACAAGAGATTCTGTTCCAGCTCTTCACAGAGCCCATAGGCACACAAGGCTCCCTGCATGGAGGCTTGCAACTCACTATTTCTCTTTGACAGTATGCATACTCCTGATGGAAATATTTTGATATAAAAACTCCCTTGCTCCTTGAAGCTGTCTTCTGAGAACCATTTTTATTGTTAAAAATAGATTTTACAATATAAAAAGCACTTAAACTAACAGTCCACTTTAACTTGCCTAACAATGTTTTATTTGACTTATGAGGGCATGTTATTGTGCATAGTAGTTTGCACACTCTCAGCATCCACAGAGTATTCTTCAAAGCATCATCTTTGTGGTCGAGAAATTGAATGAATAATGTAACAGCCCTCTCCCTAGCTTTCATGTCTGAGACTCATTTGTATACACACATACCAACTGGATATGTAGTCTGAGGCAGAATTTTCAATCAGAGGATACCTCAAATTAGTAATAAAAAGAAAAATGTGCATTAAACTGGAAGGTGAGAGAAGGGTAAAGAATGACTGGAGAGAAGGAGATGGTAGTAATATAAAAATATTTATATTTCCATATTAAAAAGTATGATAAAAAAAATATTTTACTATTGCATACATTTTCTCAGCAATAAAGTGTGCTATTTTGAAACATCTTATCATGATAGACTACTTTTAGCCAGAAATAGCTGTGTACATTCCCTTATTTAACACATCAAATTTTGTACTAAGTTCTCATACTTCTGGCATTCTAGGCATGAAAACATATGTCCTCAAACTGTTTGAAGACTGAATGGCACAGAGATTGTTAACAATACGCAGACACCTTCATTTAGACAATAGAGTAATGAATCTTCAGGTTCTCTTGCCCATTTCCTAACAGAGACTTTGAGTAATGTCCCAAATAAGATTACTTCTGGTGATTGTATTTACATATCTCTGTATTTCAATTTGAAATGTACAATTCTTTTAAAAACAGGGAATCTGGCTTTTGAAACCAAGATTGTGACCATATGTAGATCTAACTGTAATGAAATGTATGGAAACATAAACTCTTATTTATCATATTGCATTTAAAAGTAACTTGTGGTACTTTCCTATTGATTTATTCCATTTAGTTCAAAATAATGAAGCTCTACAAATATTGAATATTATTTACACACTGCTGTGTGTAAATAATCACATCAAAAGAATCATCAAGACTGAACTTTCGTTTTGAGGGTTAGGTTTGTGTGTGATTTGTCTCTTAGTTTAACTTCTCCCCTTAAAACCTCAAACCAAAACTAGTAACTATTTATAGGCACATAGCAAATATCTCACTTCAAACCTGTGTTCCTTGTTTGAATTCTTTGATCTTCCTTACCGAACTTCAGTTTCTGCACTGACTAGAACCTCTAAAATCCAGTTAAAAATACACGGAACAGTTACAGGCACTAGAGGGAGACATGAGGACATGAACTTAACCAATGTATTAACATCATAATGTTTAAGTCTTGTGAGACTCACATAGACCAGATGAAACACTAGTGCAGAAGGAAGCCTTTAGATACAAACACTCCAAGGGTTTAATCTAGGATTGGTAATGATTTGGGTAGCTTTAAGGGGTATTTAAAGATCCCCTCCAAATTTAAATCAAGTTGCTTACTAGCAAGTTATATTTTCACGAACATACCAGCAGCTAGAAATATTCTTTCGAATACACTACAATACACTATTTGTAAACTCTAACACTTAGAGTTAACACTTAACTCTGCAAGATGCAGAGAACATATTACTGCCAGGTCCTTTACAAGCTCTTCTGTTTAAATCTACCTGTATACCTATTTCTGTATAGAAACTTATTTCTGATCTGGGTGCTATCTCGGAAGATATATAGACCGATGCGAGACAAATATGTCATGTGCAGTTGGAGATTTTATCATGGAAGAAAACTTTTTATTTTCCTTTGCAGAGTATATCTAGAAGTGAGAGATACAGGTTTTCATGTAGGTTTATGATTTAATATAAAATGTCACCATCTGCTTTTTATTTTTATAAGCTTATTTGGTAAAGTATAAAAAATGCATTGTGTTATTATTGTAATCATAACTAGTTTTAGTTATTTAAGAGATCACTTTACATCCAGCCATCTAACCTGCTGATGTTTTAGGCACATGGAACAAACACTGTTTATAAGAACCTAATCTTTATATGGTAAAGCAATCAATTAAGATCAAGACCTTTTGTGACATGAAATGGGATATTGAAAGATACATGCAATTTATTTGTGCAAGCCATCTGTATGTCATCGGAATGTTTGCCCAAAGGTATGCTCAAATCAGATATTCAGCCTGGAGAAGATGAAGCTCTGGGAGTGGCCTTTCGGTACTTAAAAGGGGCCTTATAAGAAAGATGGGGACAGACTTTTTAGCAGAGCCTGTTGTGATAGGACAAAAAGTCATGGTTTTAAACTATAAGAGGGGGGATTCAGACTAGACATGAGGAAGATTATTTTTTACAATGAAGGTGGTGAAACACCGACACTGGTTGCCCAGAGAGGTAGTACATGCCTCATCCCTGGAGACATTCAAGGCCAGACTGGACGGGGCTCTGAGCAACCTGATCTAGTTGCAGATGTCCCTGCTCATTGCAGGGGGTGGACTAGATGACCTTTGAAGGTCCCTTCCAATCCGAACTGTTCTATGATTCTATGATTCTTCTCAGACATATTCAACTCTTTGGCAGCACTATACTGCTTTCTTTGCATTTTCTAATTCCCTTGGCAACAGTGATTTCTGCATATAGAATATGATTCATACACAGCCTTTTAAAAACATAGTGTGCTTTTTTGACATCTTTAATACTTTTTACAGTAAGTATTTGATTTTTTCTTTTTCAGGGTAACAAAAATAAATTTTGCTGATGTATTACTCATGGTAAATTTTTATATAAAACAGTGCTGGTAGGCAGCATTGTCTAATGAAACAATGTGCCTTGGGAACTGTGTGCTTTAAAGAGAAAGTTAACTCCTACTGCTAGCTGTGTGTCCAGCTGTGGATAATTTCTTCATGTTCTCTCAGAGAAGATTGTCATAAGACTTCTGGCTTAATTGCCAAGAAATCAGTGTATTTGTTCTCTCTGGATAATGTTAGTTTACCAGCTCTTGAGATAGCATCCCTTAAACTCAAAGGTTCATATACCACATATCAGCTGTCACTCAGAAAAAAAAGACAAAAAAAAAGAAAGCAAACAAAACAAGAAGGCTAAAGGGGCGTAAAGGGAAAATGTGCTTTTCACATCTCTAATGTGTGCTTTTGCCTGTTTGTGTGTGCCATTTTGATTTCCAAGATGTGTTCTTACTTGTCTATCATTATAGAATAAGAAAGTATTTTCTGATAAATCGCAGAAGTGAATTAATAGATTCCCACTCCTATTCTGTCTCACCTTGGTATGCAGTGCTTGCCGTAGGTCAGAAAACAAATAGTCCAAGACTCTCAATAAACTATTGATAGTATGTCTTGTCTCTAGTTCTCTAGTGGCAAAGTGGGCCTAATAATATGTATATCTCTTAACTATGAGAAGTAAGCAACAAATTTCTTCACAGCATTTAGTGATTGTCAAAGCCCTGACCATTAGAAAAGTTTTAATCAAATTAAGAAATAGACTATAAGGATACATACTAGAAGTATTTTCTAGATCGTTGAATTTTCATGTTAGTAAGGTAACCTTTTTGTATTCAAAATTCACATATAGACAAATATATATTTTGATGTTCTTATCAATATATAAAGTAGTTGCTGGCAAGATCAAAATGTAAAGTTGGCGTTTTTTGCAGTCACTTTCTCAGTAGTGTAATATGTTTCATTTATATTTCCCTACAAAAGGTATTTCTAATTATTCAATTAGAAAGCAGAACCATGCATGAGAGCTCAGAATGAGGTAAAACCATTCAAAAGGCATTTAAAAAGGCCAGCAGAATAAATGACTACAAGCCTGTTGTATTTTATTAGAGTCAGAGTCTACATGCCTGATGAAGAATATCATATGAATAATAGTTTGATTTTTGTACAATTCTGTTTTTTCCTGATGTTGCCTGTAAAACACTAACTTAAAAGGGTGTGAGATCTACTTCATGTTCTTAGTACAAAGGAGCTTTTTGAAAAGATCCACTCTTTGCACTCAGAATATAGGTAGTTTTGTCAAAAGAAATAGAAATACACGTAAAAAAATTAAGATGTATGAAATATTAGCTAGATGATGCATTTGGTTTCCAGTATCCTAGGCGAGCTGGGGTATATCATCATTCATACATTCTTCCTGTATCCTGATGACCATTTAATTATTTATAAATTGTGGCATTGTCAGCAGGACACACTAAGAACCTTCTTCCTTCAGTAAATGTGTAGCCCAGCTTCTCCCCTGGGGTAGCAGTTCAAGTTACTGGTTGGCATTATATAGAATGTAGGACTGAACCTGTTGTTCTCCATCCTGGCAGGTTCTCTAGTTGTGTGGTTTGGGGAGTCCTTCATACTTCCTACTTTGTAAAAAAGAACCTTCGTAAACAGATGACCACCATTAGGAAACCAAATTCAGGATGTTTTTGATGAAAACCATAACCGAAGGGAAGAAGTTATTTCCAGTCAGGCTAGGTGACTAAGCCTTACTCTTTGCTACCTTTCATTCCAAGCTACTTATCAGCTTCTTATAATCTTTTCATATGTTCTTAATTCATATTGTGCATTACACGAGGAGCTCAAATGTCTGGTTTGGGGTTCAGAATTTAGCCTTCATGAATTTCCATTCATCTTTTCACCTTGTGTCTACCATACCATAAATTCAATTACCTATGCTTTCTTTTTCAAATCGTTCAACTATCACAGAAAGCATCTCAGGTAACACTAGAATACATCTCAGTAATAATAGAAACACATTTAACAGATACATAATAATAATTATGGTAAAAATGTACTGTTCTCAGTGGAAATAACTTCCATATCTTTGAAAGAAAATATCCTCCATCTTAGAAAGTTTGTATTTTCTGTTAATCTAATGCTGTACAGATGGAGGCTTCACAAGAGCAGGGTTGGATTACGGGGGTTTTTCATTTGTTCTTTTCTGAAGAGACATGAAAAGTAGAAAGCTTCTTTGACAAATACATTCATTATACTTCTGATAAAAAGATATGAAAACTGTTTAACTGTGCTCTCTGAAGTAGAAGCAACTTCTATAGCATTAACAATTCTCCCAATGACATATTTTGCAGTAAGATACGTATAGAATACTAGGATCCCAGTATTTCACTAGGAGGTGCATTCCCACAGATATGTTATAAAGAGCCTATGACAAATATCTGTAGTTGATTTTTGCAATTATGATTACAGCATGCACTGTCACAGTGTACATCTCACTAATCTGCCATATCAGCTCTGGGAAATTCTAATAGCATTGCAAATATTTTGCCCAGATGCCTCTGAGCACTCACTGGATGTTCAGGTGAACTGAATTTAATCTGTGATTAACTAAGTGAACCTAATATATTGAATTATTATAACTTAATGACTAGAAAGATCATTCATAGTGATTGTCTATTACAAGCTTTTGTCCTGAAATATAAGATATTTATGATTTAAAATATAATTTAACTGGTGCTGGGAACCTTATTCAAAGATACACTTTTGATTTTGATGTAATTCGCCCTACTTAGTTAACGTGGTTGCCTTATAAACTCATCTAACACTAGGAAAACTTGATGCTTAACTTGTTTCACAGTATAGCTCATTGTAGCATCAACCAAAGTCAGCAGGACAGACTCAATTAAGTAAACTCTTGGACAGATTACATGCATATTCTGGACACTTATTAGCCAGAAGAAAATAACTTTGAAGTTTGAGATCCATAAAGCTGAAGGTAAACTAAATACAGGCTCTTGTATATCTCTGTTATGTTGGGTAGAATAGTCTTACTAAAACACTTTATAGTTTTATAGGGCTATTTTGGAACAGCTATTTTAAATGTGACTACTAATCACCTTGGAGTTCCCTAAGCTGTTATTTGGGCCCCTTGTTTGTTTTTTTTTTTTTTTGAAAACTGGTAAAAAAATCAGGCTTTTTATCACATGCATGGAATTACATTCATTAATCAAGGTATAACAAAGAGGTGTTTCAAACACATAAAAGGAGTATAGTAGTTGTGAACTTATTCTAATCGGAACCTTCACTAAAGTTTATGCTTTTTTATACAGTGCTTTCATAATTATATGGCAAGGTAACAAATACAGAGTAAGTTTTTAGAAGAGAAGATAAATTAAGACTATAGTAAGGGAGATTTTTCTTCATAGCAGTACAATTTCCATGAACAAATTTTTCAGGTCTCTAACATTTAAATATTTTCTAGCTAAGAATTACCTTAAATTGAAATGAGTTTTTGTAATTCTAAACAGTCAAAACCTGAACATTCAGCTTTTGTATTTGTAATTGGTGAATTAACGTGAGTCCTCTTGACTCATAATTGCCATCTGTGAGAATGTTAAAACAAAGCTGAGACTTCTAAAATTATTAATTTATCTTAAAAATGGCTTTTGATATGCTATATATATATATTGAAGATGATTTTTAACTTTTTAAAATAATGGTTTAGCAAGATATTAATAACTATGAGAGTTAAAAACACAATTTAGTTTTTAAAAGAGGGATTTTCTCATTTTGCTTACTACTGGTTATAGAGAGATTTGTAACAAAACAATCAAAATTCTTTAAAACTCTGTAGTGACAAAGACAACTGTCCTGTTTCAAAATACTTACAGTTGAAATTAAACTGAATGAAAATCAGCATGTAGAAAAATACTTAAGACTGAAAGTTGTTTTCAGGGAATCCATTAAACATATCAATAAGTTACACAATTCAGTGCTTCCCATTTTATTCTTAACCAAAAGGACCAGGGATACAGTAAAAAATTCTGTTAAGGCTTCATTTCAATAATAGAAAACTGAATTATCCCAGGAAAATAAGAAATAAATTGCTTCAAAATATATAAAACCTTTTGTCCATATTACCTTTTTTTTTTTTTAAGAGTCCTTTTGAAATTCTGTAACATAATTTTTTAAATATAATGAAAAAAGGAGTTTGTGTTTACCTCATGCAGTCCAGTGCCCAATCTAACAGGTCACACATTTGTTTCAGAGTACAAGATAAACTGAATGTTGAACAGAAAAATGGTAAACAAGCCAAATTCAGTTGCTGAGTCCCAGTGCACTTCTGTGACCGTACCAGAGTTACACAGCAGTCAAAAACTGCATTTAGAAACATGAAAGATGAAGTATTAGGTCAGATCACATATATATTTTTGATGATGTCCTAAAGGGACACTATTGAGAAGAGTAACTGATAAGGACAATTTCATCTGAAGCTATCGCTTAGCTATCAAGGCCAGTTGTGTCATTTTCTTTAATTTTGGTGTTGAGTGATTTGTGACACTGTTTCTGTACTCAAAAAAGTTAGACAAAAGTAAATTCTTGTAACATTCAAAAATAATATTTGCTATCTTCTGATGTCATTTGCCTTCTGGAATGCCATTTAGTTTATCTAGCCAGAAGACACTAATCTATTTAAAACATATAAAAGTGTCATTATTTCAGACAGACAGACAAGAGAGCATTATTATTTCTTGAAATTCTACTGGGAGCTCATAGTAACAGGGACAAGCCATTAGCAATAGTCTAGCTATGAATATACTTGGCTTTCTTGTTGAAGCAGAAGGCAGGCCTGGAAGAGGAGAGTATTTGCACAGCCACATGGCATTACGTCTTTTGGTTCTCAACAGACAAAGGACTCTTGGCCACAAAAGAGGTGGAACTGGAAAGTGAGGCAGAACGTTCAAAGTAATTGGGAATAGGATCCAGTGGCTATAAAAAGTAATTTTTCTCCAGTGACAGTAGTTAGTGTTTCTTTTGCACCTCAATATATTATGGCTGTAGATGTCCTATTAATGTTTTGTATGCCATATACTTTGTATGCTACATAGTTTATCACCTGTCATATATTAAATTGAAATATTAGTTGATCATACTGCCAGCTCTTCTGCCATTTAAGATTTTGTGTTGCTTCAAAATGTAAGAAGTATTAGCTGAACAGTAAAATTCCCATTATTCATGTTTTGGTTTTGACCCCTCAGTAACTACAATTTCTGGAATTCATAGAATAGTGTAGTCCCTTATGTTTCAAGTCTACCTCTAAAGTTGCTGTCACCTGGAGCTCCTCTACTGGATCTTTACCTCTAACTCAGCCACTAAAACCATGTAAAAATAAGGATAACTGTCGCATTTAAGCATTTTAATCTAGCAGCTCAGTTGAAAAGTGTTGTCATAAGAATGTTACTGGATTTTCTCTAACAGTTGGAAAAATGGAGGGGGTGATTTTTTGTTTGCTTTTTTGGAGGGGATTATTCTTTTAATAATGCAAGAAGTGTGTTCAGTTTTCAGTCACATTTTTGTGACTCGAGATACTCCAGTGTTTTAGTCAACTGGATTTAATCCAGTGAGAAGACAACGTTAAGTGTATTTTCAATTCCTTCTGAACCAGTGTTATTTTGTGTGGTTTTGTGTCTGTCAGACATTTTGTAAAACAAGTATGGAAGGAATAAACTAGAATCTAAATGTATACCTCTAGACTTCTGCTTTGTTGCATATTGTCTTGAAAGCTTGATTATGCTGTAGAAAATGTTTCCATAACTTTGCAAAAAGAGATAACTCTTAATATTTTTGAGGAATGGAAATCACACAGGCCACCAAAATGTAAATTATGAAATTAAAGGAAGGTTCTAGTTGATACCATGACTGCAGGTTCTGTAGCCCCCCACATTTTAAATGACACTAGAATAGGAAGATTTTTTAAATCACACTAGAATAGGAAGATTTTGTAGGTGGGTTGTTTTTCCTTTTTTGCACTGAAGTGAAAAGATTTTTGTCAGTTAATTAAGTCTGCTCTTTAGTAACTTTGGCACGAGGCATGGATTGTTCTGTTTTTATTATTTTTCAGTACGGATTTGTTGCATGTTACATTTTTTAGCATCCTTGAAATTCACAATACTTACATTTTCTTCTATATAATTCTACACAAAGATGATGAGAATCTTTGGCACTCTTTCTTGAATGATATCCTCTTTTAAATGTTGATCTTACAGACAGCATCTGTCATTCATTATGAGCCTGACCAGCTGTCTGATAGTCTTATTAACTTTGATGGATCGTGAGCTTTGGGTCCTCAAATATGAATGAACACTCCACTTGCAACATTCCTTTAAGCATTTATATTTTAAAATTTGCTGTATCACAACATTAACAGCAAGAAAACGTTATCTGGCAAATTCTGTTAACTTTTGATAAGGCTGATCTAAAAATTATAGATGTAGAAACTTCAGCTGCTAGCAGAAATAATAATCTGTAAAGATGATCTGCTGTCTTTCTGTATTTCATGGTGTTTTTTTTTTTTTTTTTTTTTTTTTTTAATTAATCAAAAAGTCTGGTACCTGAAAAATCTTACAGGACTTGTTTTGTAATTCTGTTCCCCAAATCCCTGTTATTTGGTGTTAAAGGACTGTTCAAATTTTCTGAAATTAAATGAAGTCAGATACTTACTTGAAATTCTAATGACCTTAGCCAATAAACACATTTAATCACTATGGTTGCAAAAAACAAATACCCACTATTGAAGTGTATCTCATAGGCACATAAGAATTAGTTGACATGGAAGGATTTGCTCTCTGCTACTAGGTTAAAACTTGAATTCTAGAACAAGAAAGAGTGCAAGTAGCATGAATTGGTTAGATGAAATCTCAGATACAATATTTTATTCTTAATATATGTTTCTCTTTGATCAGCTTTGACATATTCTTTTAAGAAAAAGGTCTGCTCTGAGACCCTACTTTGAGTACATGAACCATACTTGTAAAATGACAGATGAACTGCTTTATGGCATCTTTTCCAGCTGGTATAAATCATTACATTCTTCATGTACCTGCTCCCTAGAAGGAAGAAAAAACAATGTATAGTAGACTAAAAAGTCTTGATGTGAAGTCCACAAAGGGGACAGTATCATGAGACAATTGCTGGGGAGGGAGGAGGGCAAGAGTTAATCTACCAGTTTTAAAAACATTGCAGTAGAAATACTAAGGTTGCAAAATCAAGAATTTGAAGATTAACATCTAGGGTTCTTGTGCAACTTCATTGGAGCCGCACATACATTTTAATACAGATTTTAATTACAGAGACGTGCTAGTTTTCCTAAAAAAAATCCAAATCTCATTCAGTACACAACTACTCAGTATTTGTTTAAGATCCATTGTTAAAAGTGGTCCAGAACTTTATTTGCTAAATTTGTTCAAACCCCATTTGAGGAAAGCATCATGTCCATTTCTCTATGGACATTATATTTCTTATTTCCTTGGAATAGTTGAGTGTTTCACAAGCACTCAGGCATTTATTTGAAATGTAGGCTATGTGACATGAGATGTTATTACTGTTCTCATTTTGTGGGAATCAAGTTGCAGAATCAGGTTACAGAATCAAAATGGAAAATACCCCCTAACCTTTGTTGCCAAATTAAAAGCATCAGAGACCTGAATAAGCAGTGTATTTAGCAGTATAGTTTTGTCTCTGTTTCCATAAGCCTAAATCAATTCTTAAACTTATTTTCAATCAAAGGTACTTTGTCTGAAGCCACTTTGCCCTTCCAAAGTACCAGGTGCAAGAGAGCACTGAGAGTGACAGATCATACCAGGGTTGTCCTCTACTCTTCCTCTAGTGTTGTATGATTATTTCTACACAGAAGTTTTCCTAAGTAAGCTAGTGACCTCCTTTCTGTTTTCTTATGTGAAATGGCAGTCAACATTTATCTTATTTCTCCTTTCTTTAATGTACTGTATTATTTTCTAGCTACTTCATTTTTCTTCCTCTGTGAAAAAGAGATTATTAGTATGATAACTGGCTTTCTAGAAATGAAAGAAGGATGGAGTGAAGGCTAAAACACTGTAAAGATTATCTTGATCTGGAAATGGAAAAAAAAAATTATATTTCTCTACTACTAAGTACATAACAAGGAAGACCACATGCCCATAAAAAACGTCCTTTTTCTTTCTCCTGGCTTGATGCAGGAGTCATTGATGACTTCTAAATTATTTTTTTTTAATTTTTTTTTGGCATTACGTCACTTCCCAAATCAATACAGTTATATAGATTATGTTAAAATTCCTTTAACTCTGTTAGAGGAAAATGTATCATGCCGGATCCATCAGCCTGGAGAGGAAAAACTGCGGCAGCTCCAACCAGCAGTGACGGTGTGTTCCCAGCAGGCATACGCATGAAGAGCACCTATATACACCACATACATGCATGATTGGCTGGACACATCAGAGACAGGCAGAGCACTTACATGAACACAGACAGCACCAACACACAGCTGGCCAAGATTTTCCAGTTTCCAATGCAGGTAGAAGAGAGACCTCCTCACTCAGGAAAGACCTAGAAAGGGGTTTAATAAGAAGACAAGAGACTGCACACATAGAACCAGCCCTTTTTATCCTCTTACCTTTCTTTTCCCATACTTGTTCTTCCCTAAATCAGCTAAACCCCTCTCTTTTCCCCATCTTGTATTCCTTCCCTAAACATCCTACAAAAAGCCTGTGCAATCCCAAAATGCTCTTCCCCTGCATCCCATAGTGTGTCCCACGTCCTTAGGTAGCAGACCCCTTAGACCACCCTTAGGTGATCTGGACAGCTGCTCCCGATTACTTGTCTTTATGAGTTTCACGCCTGGATGATGGGGCTGTGGCTCTGCTGAGACAGCCGTGGGAAGGGCCCAGAGAAGTTGTTTGTTCCCTGGGAGTCATTAATCTGGGTTCCAAACTGCCATTGTGCCCCTGTGCTTGCCTGGGCCTGTGGAGATGGGCACTTGGCTATTGTGTCCCTGGGCTCCTTTGTGGGTATGTGGATGAGCTTTTATCACCTGACCCAACACAGATGCTATCAATCTTGTTCACGACCACACTCCAACTTTCATCGTTTTCGAATTGTTTCTGCAGACAGAGAATATTTTTCTGGTGCTGCACAGCTGTGGCAAAATGTAAATCACGTTTCAGGTATTTTCTAGTAGGATTAGGCAAATGTCAAGTATATCAGTGCAGATGTCTGCCATGGGCAATCTAGAGGTGTCTAGAGACTCTGCTAGCTTGAACACAAATGAAGTATTGTCACACTACAAAACCCTACCATCTCTAAGGGAGAATTGTCTTAAGAACAAAGTAGGAGCATACTGTTTGCCCTACTAAGTACACCACTGTTAGAAACAAACATAATACCAGGGACAGAAAAAAGTTGATCCAGTATGCTCTGTTGTCCTGGATGTTTCCACCTTTCTTCCAAATCTACAGATATTCTTGTAGTACTATGTTATGCAATTTAAACTACCATGACCTTTAACCTGTTGGCTGAATAGTACAGTCCAAAATGACACTAGTGAGATCTATGGCACAGGAAATAAACTAGTGAGAATAAAACCATTCACAAAGCAGGTTTCTGATAAAGTTATTTTAAAAAGTGCCTAAAAAAATTAGAAACCTGTCTGTCTGTAAGAAAATAATTTTCAAAATGCAAGTTTACATATAATGTTTGTTAGCTGAAGAAACTTTGTTGAAGAAAATATCTTCAGTGTTCTGCTCAGAGGGTAAGTACCTATTGCACATTTGGGTGGCAAAACTCCCACAGAAGTCTAAAATGAGGAACAAATGGTCCACTTGACAGCTTCTGATTGAAGATTTTTCTTTTGAAATTATGACCTCTGCTGCTGAGAACTAAATTTCTGAAGGGAACAGCTAGATCCCCTTTTAAGGACATAGGAAAGTGAATAACCAGGCAAACATTCATAATGTACAGTCAACTGTGGAGCATTCCTTAGAAAATCAGGCCTCAAGTGTCTAATTAAAGCAATCTGTGAAAGCCCTTAGCTTAGAGCTCATGGAATTCTATGGAAGTTATCCAGACAGGTTCAACCACTATTAAGCATATTTGTGATAATTTGTAATAATAATTTGTAAGTCACAAATTATTAAATGTCTGCTCTAGATACTGCTTTTGGTGTTGGTAACACCCAAGCAGACATCGAATCTGAAAGAAATAAAATGTTTTATCCATGTTCCCTTGCTTTACTATTTTAGGAATGTAAATATTTTCCTACTGCTATGTTGAAAGACACTGGCATAGGAGTTTGGTTTTTCTTTTAAATATAGCCAAGGACTTGGTTAGTAACTCTGAGTAGTATAAGAAACACAACTGAAATATACAAATATGGAATTAATTTATCAATTGGAAAGGCGTGGTGCACATAAATAGGCATAAGCTTTTATTCAATCCCTTAATGTAAAGAGATTGAGTTTAAGTATGAGAGTGTTGTGAATCTCAGTGCCTCTTTTGTTTCAGATTTTCTTTAGCAAACCACAACCAACTCCAATTAGTTACAAACCTTGCCGATTATTTTCAGTTAAGACTGACCTTTTTTCTTGTGTGAAAGTGCAATATACATTTAAATATATCACTGAATGGTTTAGCAAGCTGCTATCATCTGTGTTAATCCTTTTTTGCTACTGATGTCGTGTGTAAAAGTCAGGACCAGCCCAGAAAGAAGACATCCCACATACATATTGCAGAGAGAGCAGACTTCTTGTACTGGCTCTTAAAAAAAGACATCGGTAAGTCCAGATCTGAATCAGAGGTTATTAAAGAGCAGAGGCACACCTTTTTTTATTTTTTTTGAGCCATCGTGTACCCTTTTGAACTTCAGATATTACATATGTATTTTTAGATGAGTTTTGCTTCAGATTTGAAAAGTTTGAAAATGCTTTCAGAAAAATGCATGGTTATGCCTGCAAAAGAGGCAGAAATGTGGTGAAGAAGGCAAGTAAATTTTGGTAAATTTTTGGTAATTTTGGTAAATTTTTACTTAGAGATGACAAACCCAAGCCTATGACTATGCTATTATGCTACTGAGCATTCAGTGTGTTACTGAGTTTTGTAAGCGGTTCTGGTTCCCCCAGCCCCTTGTTCTCCCACCATGTTTCCCGCTAAGAAGGTAGTAGTCTTAAAAAAGATAGATGAAAAGGGGTAAGGATGATTGAAAGAATAGAACACATCCACAAAGTTGAGGAAAAATTGAGAAAAATAATGTTTTTCCACCTGGAAAGCAGACAACTGCAGGGTGATATCACAGAGGTTAGAAGTTGTTGGAGGGTAGAAGTGCAACTGAGAGAATAAAGTTTGCTCTATTATTGTATTCTCCTCTGGGTATCTGGTTTTTGTTACTACCAGTGAAAAGATAATGAGCTAATTGGACCTCCAGGGCACTCTCATGTTCTTGTGACATCTCAGACTGAGACAGTAGCAATTTATGATCATAAACAATGCAAACTACTCTCAATTTTTTCTAGAAGGAGCTAGATATAATACAGATGTAAAGCAAATTCTAACAAGAAACACACTAACTTACTGCTGAGAGAACTAGAAATCTGTTTGCTGTGTGAGCAGATCTTTAGTGGGATTAATCTGTCAAGCATTTTGTAAGAGGTGGGAGATTATAGGATCTGCAGACAGGTTTCCCTAAATTTGTAATTTATCAAAATTGGAGCCCCTATTTTGTGAACTCCGCTGTGGAGATAGCTAACCCATCTTTAAAGGTGTGAAAGCAGTGAGAGGGAAGCAAAGTCATACTGCTGCCCTACCTGTATTTGCTGTTTGGCTTTTAAGGGTGAATAACATACTAAATTTTCTCAAAGTACATTCTTCTTGAACATCAAGGGATTCTAGGAATTCTCTGTCTTTCTGAAGCACAGGAACCCATGGATTGTCTAAGATGCTGCAACTAAACAGTTTAAAATGCATATTTATCTGTATTTTGTCATAAACCCATATAGATAAAAGGTTAAGTTTATATGACAGATACCATTAAAACATCTTGAACCAGATACTGACCATTTACTCTTTTTTTGCCCAGGTGAAATTCTCATTCATCTCACTTCTCTTTGCATATGCAGACATATAATTTGAGATTTGAGAGACATGGAAGGAAAACATTGCTATTTCCAGTCTATAAACACCAAAATTTAAACACATTTGCAAACAATTTTACTTTATTTATATACAATCATAAAGGTTAACAACCATAGTACTTTATTGCTCTGATGTTTATGATTATATACCACTTAAAAAAATTACTATGTTTTCTATTCCCAAAATAATCAGGTTTTGTAATTAAAATTTTGTGGTGTGAAAAGACAAGGGAAAGCAAGCATAAATTATTTACTAATCATGATGTCTCTGCTGATAAAGCAGTATTCTCCTTATGTATTGTTTAAAAGATCAAATGAGGTATTCTGGTTATGTTTCTGTTTTCATTAGGTAAGGTCAAATAACCTTCACCTCTTCACTCTCACCTTCCAATTTTTGAATGATTATGATACATTAGTCATTGATAGAGATCAGTCTTACTGAAACTATAACTTGAAATCTTTCAGAACAAATATAGATAATTTAGTCTGTACTGCTTATTATGAGTGCAAGTGAAAAAGATACATTATTATTGTGTAAATGGTGTATAAAGATAATCCCAGAATTTAATGGTCTGCAGTCAGATTAAAGACCAGTACTCCCCCACTCCATAGAATATGAAACATAATTGGAAGTGAATTGAAAATAAACCGGAGAAGAATATTATTATTATTATTATTATTACTACTACTACTATTGCTGCTACTACTACTACTATTACTATTATTACTGTCATTATTAAACATCTCTTCAGAGCTCTGTCCAGCAAATACTGTTGTACATGAGCAATATGAGTAATGTGTGACTTCGTTTGACTCATCAAAATAAGAGTTAGACTCTGGAATATATCCAAAATCAGATTTCTGTGCTGCAGTGCTGTGGGTTGTACCACTTCTGTTCCAGGCACCTGTTCTGCAACCCAGTCCAAAATGAGTTAGACACTCAGCCATCTTATTTGATGCATGGACAAAACAAGATGTCTCAAAGGGGAATCAGTCCATCTCAGACAGCCAAGTTACTGAACATTTAGCATCAACATGCCCAGGCCACACTACTCTATATGAACAGATATCCCATCTGAAAGATAGGGGTTAAGCACTAAGATGATGGCACAGGATGAAATTTTCTCCTCTTAAGAAGTGTTCATGTCCTCCCTTTCTCCCGAAATAAGTAATTTTGTCATAAACAGGCAGTGGTGGTACAAGCAAGCTCATTTTTGCATAGGTGATTTTTTATCCTTTTTTCCTGGTGATTAGAGATCTCATCTAATTGACCTTGATTCAATTATTTCCCCTCCATGAGTGTTGTAATCTATAGAGGACAGTTTAGATTCCTTAGATTTCCACCTTTCTCAAGAGTGCCCTTATTATATGGATCTATATACGTGTGTGTAACTCTTCTGTGAAAGCTGTGCTGTTGTAAACAATAAAAAATTCACCAAACCAAAATAGAATGAAAATTACTAGGATTCTGTAGTCTAGTTTCAAATCACTTCTATTGTGGTTCCTGATTCAAGAATCTATGTCCAAGAGAGTAACATCTTCCTACTGGGCTTTACAACCCATATCTCCTCCTGATCAGTCACTAACCAAGGTCAGATAGGCAAATGCACTATCTGGAAAAGAGATTATCAGGTTTCCCAAGCCAACCTTCTAAATTCTTTTCCTTTAAATAATTTGAGTGAGTGGATCTGGTAGTATCAGATGGACTTTTTCTTTCCAAGGATTCCCAAATGGCACAGATGATGTTTCAAATGCCTTAACTGTGCCTGACCTAACATAGCCATTACTACTTAAGCCACAAGGATTGCTTATTGTTCCATTATAATGCCAGTCTTGGTGAACATCAAGGTAGACTCATGGTCCTTTCAGCAGGCTTTACCTGGAAGGTTCAACCAACCTCGTAATTAAAGGGGACAGTTGCCATCTTCTTTCCATACAGGAAGAGGATAATTTGCTAACTTTTCAGAGAAAGCCATGCTCTCCATTGCAAAATTCAATTTCTGGCACCATTAATCCTACTGTGCAGAAGGGAATACTGCAACATTAGCATGATGAATAGAGCATTCTTTTCTGGGAGTTTGGATATGCAAGTATACGTATGTATCTCTGTAAGCTGGTGATGATGGTACTGAACAATCTGTGCAGTGTACTGATGATAGAAGTGAAAGGGTATCACTGTTTTTAAAAAAGGTGTCTGAAATTGCATTTTCTGAGAGATCCAGTCATGTTGGTGTTTTGTGTAATTCAGAACACACATACAGAGCAAGGTCCTGGAGGACATGCAGCATACTAGTTCTTGGATGCTACACTGTCCTGGGACAAGGTATAAACCAAGTTCCTCAGACTGTGGCAGTTTAAAGCAGGGATGAAAGTCTAAACAGGGAAGAGAGGAAACTGCTGGGGAAGTGACGAGTGGTATGTGTCCTTATTTTCCTGCAGCCCATAACATGTTTGAAATGAACATTATATAATGATGAATTCCAGAAAAAAAAAAAAAAAAGAAAAAAAGAAAAAAATGAAAGAATAAAAACTAAATAATAAATAAATAAATAAATAAACAAGAAATAGCTTAATGCTGCAGATTTGAACAGTATGCAATGAGCAAGCCTTGGGCACATGCATTGACTGATGGCAATAAGAGCATAATTAGAACTCATTCTTTAAGAATTAATCACTGAGAAAAAAAATAACAGGTAAATTAAGGACGAACATAAATAATACATGAAGGGGAAAATTCAGTACTCAAATTTCCTAACATCTGAGTGTTTAAGTTTCCTGTTATTTTGACATGCTTTTAAAATAATTTGGCATGTAAGATGAACTAAATTATTTTGTCTTCCTAATTATTATCTGGCAATGAAGTACTGAATATGAGGTAGGTTTTTCTGAGAATCTGGACTAAAAAATGTTAATGTATCTTGGATTAAAAAAAAAAAGAGATGAATTTGCGGGAATGGAAAAAAAAAGTTGTCTACACCCGAATTAATGGAATTTGATCGTAACATCATGTTCTATAATCTATTATTTTTAGAAGCCTTTATAAAACCAATTATATGAAATTTAGGAACTTACATAAACTTCAATATTCCTATCTTTACCAATATAAAATAATTTGAAAATATTTTCCTGCATAAAGAGTTAAATTAGGTTTACTGCCCTTAGTGAACATAATGGCATTTACCAATACTTGATGAGTAAAATGACAGGAGCAGAGAAACTCAATGAAAAAGGGGTAGAAAAACATTGTCGTAAATTGTCTTTGAATCCTTCTCCACTTCTTTATTTTTTCTTTTTCCCTTTTTGTTCTAACATATGATTCAGCTGTCACAGAATCACAGAGTCACAGAATGTTAGGGATCGGAAGGGACCTTGAAAGATCATCTAGTCCAATCCCCCTGCCAGAGCAGGAACACCTAGAAGAGGTTACACAGAAATGTGTCCAGGCGGGTTTTGAATGTCTCCAGAGTAGGACACTCCACAACCTCCCTGGGCAGCCTGTTCCAGTGCTCTGTCACCCTCACTGAGAAGAAGTTTCTTCTCAAATTTAAGTGGAACCTCTGTGTTCCAGTTTGAACCCATTACCACTTGTCCTATCGTTGGTTGTCACTGAGAAGAGAGCCTGGCTCCATCCTCGTGACGCTCACCCTATACATATCTGTAAGCATTAATGAGGTCACCCCTCAGTCTCCTCTTCTCCAAACTAAAGAGACCCAGCTCCCTCAGCCTTTCCTCATAAGGGAGATGCTCCACTCCCTTAATCATCTTTGTTCCCCTGCACTGGGCTCTCTCCAGCAGTTCCTTGTCCTTCTTGAACTGAGGGGCCCAGAACTGGACACAATATTCCAGATGTGGTCTCACCAGGGCAGAGTAGAGGGGAAGGAGAACCTCTCTGGACCTACTAACCACCCTCCTTCTAATACACCCCAGGATGCCATTGGCCTTCCTGACCACAAGGGCACAGTGCTGGCCCATGGTCATCCTGCTGTCCACCAGCACCCCCAGGTCCCTTTCCCCTACGCTGCTCTCTAACAGGTCATTCCCCAACTTATACTGGAACCTGGGGTTGTTCCTACCCAGATGCAATACTCTACACTTGCCCTTGTTATATTTCGTTAAATTTTTCCTGCCCAGCTCTCCAACCTGTCCAGGTTTCACTGGCTGGCAGCACAGCCTTCTGGCGTGTCAGCCACTGCTCCCAGCTTTGTGTCATCAGCAAACTTACTGATAGTACACTCTGTTCCCTCATCCAAATAATTGATTAATATATTGAATAATACAGGCCCCAGTACTGACCCCTGAGGCACTCCACTGGATACAGGCCTCCAACTGGAGGGACTCAGCCCCATTGAGCACGACTCTCTGGCTTCTTCCCTTCAGCCAGTTTGCAGTCCCCCTCACTACCCGTTCATCCAGACCACACTCCCTCAATTTAGCTGTGAGGATGCTGTGGGAGACTATGTCAAATGCCATACTCAAATCAAGGTAGACCGCGTCCACTGCTCTGCCATCATCCATCCATCTTGTTATGTCCTCATAAAAGTCAATGAGGTTGGTCAAGCACGACTTCCCTTTGATGAAGCCATGTTGGCTGCCCCTAATGACCCTCTTATCCCTGATATGCCTTGAGATGGCATCAAGGATAAGTCGTTCCATCGGTTTCCCAGGGATGGAGGTGAGGCTGACCAGTCTATAGTTACCTGGGTCCTCCTTCTTGCCCTTTTTGAAGGCTGGAGGGACATTTTCTTTCCTCCAGTCCTCAGGCACCTCTCCCATTTCCCAAGATTTGGCAAAGATGATGGAGAGCAGTCCAGCAATGACCTCAGCCAACTCCCTCAGCACCCGCAGCTGTATCCCATCCGGACTCATGGATTTATGGATGTCCAGATTGCCTAACTGCTCCCTAGCCCAGTCCTCATCAACCAAGGCAAACTCCTCCATTGTCCTGCCTTCCTCTGGGGCCTCAGCGGTATGGGGCTCCTCAGGACAGCCTCCAGCAGAGTAGACAGAGACAAAGAAGGCATTCAGTAACTCTGCCTTCTCTGTGTCTTCTGTCACCAGGGCACCCACCTCATTCATCAGTGGGCCTACATTGCCTCTGGTGTTAGTTTTATATGCCATGTATTTGAAAAAACTCTTCCTGTTGTCCTGAGCTGTGAATCATGATATAAAATTCTGTTAATGTCTTTAAGAATTTATCTTGTTTAATCAAAGCAAACTGTGTTTGAACTGCTTTAAGGTGAACAATAGGCTTGTGACAAACACTTTTAAAGAATGAAAGCCAACAGAGAAGATGGAGATTAATTCTTGAAACTGTACCACAGAAAACAAGGAAAGAAAAAGGAGTAGAATTACTGGAAAAGTTAATTAAATCTTACATGTTTGTAGATACAGCATTTCTGTAGTATCATAGCATTATATTTATTGATGTTTCCTGTTAGTTGTTCTTTCTTCCTCAAAAGCACTTCCAAGTGTCCACATATTTATAAATGCTTTTGGTTAAATACATACAGCTTCTTTTTAATATCTGCTTAATGTTAATACTTTCTCTACTTGCAACATTTCAAATTAAGAACTTGTTGGATAGTAGTAATCCAAATATATTTGTTGTTTGTTCTAAATAATCTATTGTTTGTTGGTTTATAAAGCCCCTTTTGCAAACTTGATAAACCAACAGGTAATTTGAAAGGAAAAAAAAAAAGGTCTGCGCTTAATAGAAATTGTAACTACCTATCAAAGCAAAACTAGCATTTTGAAACAGAGTTTCTTGATGCATTGATTCCTCTAGATACTAGCTGGAGAACATGAGCTGAGCTCAGTATAACAGAAGCTTGTAACAGGAACTACAGTTTTGGGTACGTGCATTCTCTGTTAAAATTTTCAGTAGTTCAAAGGCATTTTCTTAAACTTGCCTTGCCTATGAATTAGTTTGTAATAGAAGTAATGTAGTGTAGCAATTTTTCCTTAATAAATATGAAGTCTTGAAGTATTCAATAAGAAGAATGTACTTAGACTCATGGTATAAGTAAACTTAGCATTTAATCACTTATGTGAGGGGCACAGCTAAAGGTGCCATTCAAAAATGCTGTTAAGCTTGTACCTACATTAAGCAAAGTACATATCTTACTTTCATTATAATAGCATATAAGAAAAAAAGAATATTAAGGTTCAAGTGTACAAAAGACGCACCAGACAGTATATAAAACTAAATCTGCTCCAAATGTCATGCACCCATCAGTGTTTATTCTCTTGTAAAAGTGTGTAAGGTGTTTCTAGCAAGGAATATTTACTTGAGCAATATAAAGCGCAGTCATGCATCTGGTTTTTAATATGAATTACGTTCAGTTGTAGCATCATTAATTTCTGTATTTCTTGGCTAATTCTTGAGCTTTACATGACACATCTGTTCTATGTTTTTGTTTCAAATGCAGTTGGTGTCACCAATTCTGGAATATGGGCAAAAGCTACTCTTTTTTGGATTTGAATCTATATACATCTGTTTTGTCCAGCTCTGTAGGCATGCTGTGTCATCATCAATGTAGTATGACAGAATGTGAACCACTTAGTTTTCTCTTGAGATACTGTCCACTCTCCTTCCTTCATTAGGAAAAGGAACTGTCATCATCTCCTCTTATGAAGCTGCTATGTCAGTATTATGCTTTAGTATCTCTGCCTTTTTACATTTACATAGGAATGTTACATCCTTTATTAAGTCATGTTACTTTCTTTATAGAACAAATTTGTCACTCTGATTAGTCTATTACTGCTGTGAAAAGTGCTGGTTAGTAATCAGTTGAATTCCCACTGCAGTGTATTCTATATTTCACCCTCTGCCATGCTACTTGATCTCCAAACTACACAAAATATTTGCAACCATACTTTTATTTCTTGAAACTTATTGATTTTTGACAGCCTCTTTGTGACAGTTCTTATTGAATGTACACAGCTTGCCAGCTGTTGAACAGAAATCTGTATTTCTCATCTTAATGTTAAAATATATGGCTTAATGGATTGGGAAGTCTTGCTGAAGAAGGAAACTTTTTCATTCTTTCATGTGTATGGCAGTCATTTGGCAGTACATAAACCAAACCATGATCTGAAGTAGCTTTGTAAAATCTGCTTGTTCTCTTTTAGAACTGATGTTTTAATCTGTTTAGATACAGACAGAGGTACAGGTTAAAAAATTGCCTCTATCAAATCTTGAACAAACTTTGCATGTTTGTTATTCCAATCTAAACCATGATATACTGGACCTCCACAAAGATTTTCAAAGCAGATGGAAATAAAAAACTTTGTGTTATAAGATTTTATTTAGTTTTAATAGTCAGTTATTTTGTTCTGAGTCACGATGATGATGATATGAGCATCGCTTATTGAACACAGTCCTCACACATATTGACTTCCATTAAAGTTTAATTAACATAGGGATATGATGACTGGCAATGTCATCACTGCAGGATATGGCAGTGGGCAGAAAGGAGTAGTGAGTGTTGCAGAATAGCAAGTGTTCCACAGTACAGAAATGACAAGAAAGTCTCTTCCTGTTACATGAACGTTCTGCCTTAATACTTTGAATTTTTTGTGATATGTGCTGTAAGTTTCAATTTTTGTAAACACTCTCTAGTTATTTGTATTTATTCAGTAAAAATATTCCAATGTTTTGATTACAATGTTCTTTGTAGAAAAATAACCTAAATAAATCTGTCATTTCTTTCAGAGCTAGAGCAAGTGTGGGTGATAGATTTGGCTGCCCGTTTTCATTTGTTTTGAAATGACAAGTTGGGTTGGCTGGTTGATGTATCAAAACCAAATGGCAAAAAGAAACGGACTTATCCTGTTCACTGCAAGATTGCTGGTATTTTGTTTCAAGCAGCTTAATTCAGTCAGGAAAATTCCTGTGAAATAGCTCTCCCTAAACTGTTTTTGTTTTGGTTTGGTTTTGTTTAGTTTAGTTAGTTTGTTTGATACGTTGGGGGGGTTTTGGCTGGTTGGTTGGTTGGTTGGTTTGGTTTGGTTTTTTGTTTGTTTGGTGGTTTTTGTTCACGTTTATTGTTATGTGTGTCTATTTCTTGCATTTTAGTCAGTTGTGTTTCTTGGCTGTGTTAGCAATGCAACATGTGATTATTTAATTCCTTGCAAAGGCACTCCAATAACAGTCATCAGTCTCTTTCTTTTACAGTTTATCATGCATCGGACATAACAATATCTATTTGCTCTTTAGAATACAAAATGTTGTGCTCTGTGTGGGTCAATAGACCAGGCTTTTTGGCAGGTTGAAGCAGTGTGAGAAGTTAGCCAGGATCTAGTTTGAGCTCTGATTTCTTGTTCCAGTTTAGAACAGCTCAGGGTTTACTCTAACAAATCTCCACCGAAGGGAGCTCTCAGAGCTATTTTTTGCCATGAGTCCTGGCACAGCTATTCTGTGTTCGTATGTCCAAAATTTGCGAAAGTGGAAGCGTAAGCAGGCAAAACCAGACAAGTCAAATATTTCCAGAATGTGATTAAAAAAATCCAACATGCTAAAAATCCATTTACAATGTCACAGCTGGTATTTTGTACTGGGATAATGAGTCCGAATGACAAAAACATATGAGATATGCAAAAGTGCCTAAATATTAGTGGAAGATTGTTTATACAGTATTAAGTACTTTGTTATTTATTCATGGTTTCCAACAGTTAATCATGTCTTTTTGCTATTTCATGTTTTTAGAAGCTGTGTTGTGCAACAAAAGAGGGCATTGTGCGACAAAATTAATACTGAATAAAAAAGAGTTTAATGCAGTGTCTTAGAAATGATGGTGGAGGTTAATGTGTACGTTTCTCTTGTACTCAAATGTCTCAACATTTTCAGTAAGTGCTAAGTTTGGGAATCTGTTGTTCCAGCAGACTTTTCAAAATTCTAAGAAAATAGCTGTCTGTTGAGAGGAAGAAAAAGTGATTTATAGTCACCAAAAGAAGTCAGAAGCCTGAATATTCAAAGCCAGGTAGAGCCTGATAGAAGTGGCTGAAGTAGAATATTATTCATAGAAAAAAATGAATGGATAACAAAAATAAATTTTCAAGGTGTTATTTTCTTCTTTGTGTTAAAAACGTGAAGTATTTGTATAATCATCCAAATGACTCTAAGACTATATGTGTTCCCTTCTCTTCTGCAGCTGCCTTCAGTGGATTTACATGGCTATATAATGGAAGTTAACAAGAAATTACTGTTTATTTTCAGAGACCATATGGACCTCAGCAAAAAAGCTACTAGTAATGGATACATTTTCATTTTTGTGTTCTGATTTGAATAGATGAAGAAAGAATATTTGTTAGTAAATGGAAAGTTAGTAGTAATCTGACCGAGGAGATTTGCAGCCTTGGAAAATCTATAAAGATTATGTATCAGTTTGGACACTTGGGACAGGTCATTGACAATCCGAACAGATACATGCAGGCATTCCACATTGTTCTTGGGGAGAACCTCTCTGATTGTAACTCATGGCCCAGGCAGGAACACTTTGCACTGCATGTGGGAATCCTTTTCCACAGGTTGCTGTATCAGGTATCTGACTGAATCACTCTACATCTTTAGAATCCACATGCTCTAATTTTTGAGGGAAGCCAGAATATGTGTGTCTTGGGGCAACACAGAGGAAAAAGCACACAAAGGTCTTCTTCTGGAAGCTGAGAAGTTCTTTTATGTTCCAGAGTTTTCTCTTGTGGAAAGCAAACTATCCAAAACAAGTAGAGGATATGATTATGAGCCTCATAAAGATAAAAGGTGTTAGCTAGTGTTGTCATTACATCATAGCCCCCAAAGTCAGCTCTTGGGGATAGAAAACATCTGAGTCTCATATACAAAATTTTAAATGAATTAATCTATTTGAGCAATTTGTGAAATTAAAAGTAAAGGGAATATGGTACCTCCCTGCTGTATAATACCCGGCACGTCTAAAAGTTGTTTGTTTTGTTTTCTTTTCTTTTTCCCTGGGAAATCAATACTATGAGAAAGAGAAATTCGTAACAGCTGAAGAGCAATTTGTATGCCAGCATTCACCATAAATCTTCAGATGTGGCCATGCCCTGACAGGCATCAGCATAGAATCATATAATTGTTTGTGTTGGAAAAGACCTTAAAGATCATCAAGTCCACCCCTTAACCAAACACTGCCAAGTCCACCTCTAAACCAAGTCCCTAAGAACATATTTTAAATACTTCCAGGGGTGGTGACTCAACTGCTTCCCTGGGCAGTTTGTTGCAGTGCTTAACCATGCGTTCAGTGAAGAAATTTCTCCTAATACCAAATCTGAACCTCGCTTGGTGCAACTTGAGGCCATTTGGTCTTGTCCTGTCTCATTACTTGGGAGAAGAGACCAACATCCTCCATGCTACAGCCCTCTTTCACATAGTTGTAGGGAGTGATAAGGTCTTCCCTCAGGCTCCTTTTCTCCAGGTTAAACAGCCTCAGTTCCCTCAGCTGCTCCTCAAAAGATCTGTTCCCCAGATCCTTCACCAGCTTTGTTGCCCTGCTTTGAACATGCTTCAGCACCTCCATGTCTTTCCTGTAGTGAGGGCCCCAAAGCTTAACACAGGATTTGAGGTTGGGCCTCACCAGTGCTGAGTACCAGGGGACAATCACTGCCCTAGTCCTTCTGGCCACACTGTTTTTCATCCAGCAAAGGTACAGGGTCCAACCCATTTTTCCAGGAGAATGCTGTGGGAAATAGTGTCAAAAGCTTTACTAAAGTCCAGGTAAACAACATCCACAGCCCTTCCCTCATCCACTAAGCGGGTCACCTTGTCACAGAAGGAAATCAGGTTGATCAAGCCAGACCTGCCTTTCATAAACCTATGCTGACTGGCCTGGTATCCTAGTTGTCCTGTATGTGCCATGTGATGACACTCAAGATGGTCTGCTCCATAAACTTCCCCAGAACCGAGGTCAAACTGACAGGCCTGTTTCCTGAATCCTTCTTCTGGCCCTTCTTGTCAATGGGTATCACATTCATTAACCTTCAGTCAACTGAGACCTCCCTGGTTAGCCCGAACTGCTGATAAATGATGGAAAGTGGCTTGGTGAGCACCTCTGCCAGCTCCTTCATAACCCTGGGGTGGATTCCATCCAGCTCTGTAGACTTGTATGTGTCTATGTGGTGTAGCAGGTCACTAACCTTTTCCCCTTGGATTTTGGTGGCTTTATTCTGCTCTCTGTGCCTGTGTTCCAGCTCAAGGGGCTGAGTACACCAAGAACAACTGGTCTTACAGTTAGAGAGTGAGGCAAAGAAGGCATTAAGTACCTCAGCCTTTTCCTCATCCATTGTCACTATGTTTCCCCCTCCATCCACCAGAGGATGAAGATTTTCCTTAACCTTCCTTTTGTTGCTAATTTATTTATAGAAACATTTTTGTTGTCTTTAATAGCAGTAGCCAGATTAAGTTCTAGTTGGGCTTTGGCCCTTCTAATTTTCTCCCTACAGAACCTCATGACAACCTTGTAGTCCTCCTGTGCTGCCTGGTCCTTCTTCCAAAGGTTATAAAATCTCCTTTGTTTTTTTTCTCTTGAGTTCAAACCGAAGCTTTTTGTTCAGCCAGGCAGGCTGAACAGCATTAAACAGCTTGTAGCAGAAAATACATTTCAGTACAGGAAAAGGCAGAAAGTGGGCTATTATAGAGTTCTTTTTCAGTTCTGAAAGGAGTAATAAAAAGTGAAAATGGAGCAAAATGCTACACAAAGCATAAATGGTTAGGAAATGCGGATTTCAATGAGAACCCCAAATTTATCTGACTATTTTCTGCCAACCTGCACTCAGTACAGGATTTCTGGTCAAAAATAAAGAGAGATCCCCTAGCAAAATGGGTACAAGAGTACAGATAAACTCTACTATTACTATACGATTTTCAGGTGGAAATCAAAAACCTGATATTATTTACCTTCTCAAAACATGAAGCCTAGTCTGGTGCCTGTTACAAAAACATCTCTAATTCAGAGAAGCATGTGATCTCTCTACCACTTCTCCTTCCTTCACCTTAATTTTCCCTCACTTTCTTTAAGTCTCGTTCTTACTCTGTAGAACAGACCCAAGGAATGTTCACCCTCACCAAAAATCCTGCATCAGAGTATCAGAGTGATACTGAGTTACAGGATCCCATCTCTAAGTCTCTAAGTCTTTTTAACATATGGCAGTAAACAGAATTCAGAGAGGATGGTCTGGTGGCAAAAGTGATCCAGGAAATCTAGGCCCTGATTATTTGTTTTCTCCTGTAGGAGGTTAAATCTCAGTGTACTTCAGTTCTTCCCTTGGAAGACACAGATCATGCATCTTTTATCTTGTGTTTTGTTTTTGTCTAGTCGCATTGTAAATTCTAGAAACAAACCTGTCTTTTTGTGTGTGCTTTTCACAGTGCCTAGAATCAAAGCTTGCACTGGTTGTAGTCTCTAGCAGAGGTGACTTGTAGCTTCTCAGGAGTGTCTCCTGACGGTGAGCAGGCTCAGTCAATGAGGGGCATCTACTTGTCTCGTGAGGAATAAAAAATGATGGAGCAAAGGCAGAGGACTGAGGAGTGAGGTACACTGAATTAGTCTTCCTGTTGCCCCCAAAAATGGTACCAAGGTTTACTATTATTGGCAATTAGACTTCTTCTCAACAATAGCCACATAACCTAGTACATTTGATCCCTTAATATCAACTACAAGCCAAGAGTTTGGCACTGACAACAGGCTGCCCATGAAAAGCAGGAAGTTTTACTATTTTTTAGACATGGAAGTGATGACTAACAAAGATAAAATTAGAAGGAAAACAATCTATGTATGACAGTTCTTTAGCCTTTCAATAAATTTTTAATTTCTTATACCTATATATCACCTTTTTTCCAAGGGTTCTTGATCATAGTGGTTTAATTTGGAGGACTAAAATAAAATTGTGTGATAGGAGTGTAGAGTAGTCCAACCAAAAGACTGCATAAGTGTATGTGAGTGTGCCTGTGCATGAACAAAAATGTAAGATATAACACAGGAAGAAATTTCAGGAGAGTAAAAAATCTGACTGTCATGCTAGGAGGAAAGAAGGAACAGAGATTTGGGGAGCTATGTCCCAGCACTATGCTGCCCAAATAACAGCATAGAATGTTTTGTAGTATGTAAATATATAGGAAAATTTGCAGGTGTACATACAGATATATATACACTTCCTTCCCTCAGGCAGCAGGCTGCCTTTTTTCCCCCACTTGCTGTGTTGACACCAATACAGAGAGAATTAACAACATGTTCTGTGGACTTATTTGATGAGAAATGTTTCAGGGCTGCCAAGACCATGATCATTTGTGCCTTGAAGGCTAGATGAGAAAGATTGTCAAGGAAACAAATAGTAATGTGTTACAATAGAAAATGTTGGCTTTATAAAATTAGGGAGATAGGAGCCAAAGATCTACCAGACTAATCTGTAATTGCTGTGGCTTTCACAATAGAACAAAACACTGCATGGATACCCTAGGTTTTGATGTGGAAGGTTTATTTGTAAATGCTTAAATGACTTTTCAAGGAACATTAAAAAGTATGGGTGGCAAAGACAGTTTTGACATCGTGTGGAAAGTACAGTCATTTTCTGAAATGTGTTCCAGCTGATGGCCTGGGTCTTTTCTATGCACATTAAAGGTTGCTCAAAGCAATAATGTCATGTGAAAAAACTTTTTTTTACAGTCCAAACTGGAATGGGATGTGATCATATGGAAATTCAGTGAAGACCATGTGAATTAATTCAATGGGAAAGGAACATATCTGTTATGTACTTATTGATGGATATTTTCCAGAACTCCATTAGTTTCCCAGAGGTCACGATTTAATATTACATCAAACTTTGAGATGTGATTATAGCACACGTTAGGATTCAAATGTTTAACAAAACAAACAATTTAACATTGATATAAGCTTGGAAATATTTCCCTGTTTTCTTTACTTGTAGAGTTCCTGACTAGTAGTATGAGCTTATTTGATAAAGCAGTTATGGAAGAGGATTTTTCATTTTTGTTTTTGTTTTCGGGGTTTGTTTGATTTTTTTTTTTTTTTCAAATAGTCATTGTAAGAGCTGTTGGTGGGCTGTTAAACTAAAGTAACATTACCATTGCACTGGGTCAGAATGGAACCTGTGTCTTCCAACTGATGGCTAACATACTGCCAGCAGCATGCAAAGAAAATTCAGCTGCTATAGAAGATAAGAGTAAAACCTTCATTTCCCCAACGAGCTGCTATTTTAAAAATTAAAATGCTATCACTTTTCTGCTTCTATTCATAGTCACAAATGAGGTCCACATAACTGGACAAGGTTTTTGTACAGGCCCTGCAATCCAAAGGGGAACATCAGCAATTTTCAGAAATCAACGTTTTCATATCAACCCTGCTAAGTGTACTGAATCAGCCACAGGACCCTGCACTTTATTGTCATTCCAAAGACTTAGGAAAGATAATGTAGCTATTGCTTGATACTATATATATCCATGCATTCATCCATCCATTTTAGAGCTGCTGGTCCAGCAGGCCTTACAGCTTTTGTTGCCAATAAAGTGGTGATACAATGTCAGTAACTTCAGGGAAGTAATTTGTCAACTGTCTAACTGTATGAACAGATAGCCTGAAAGCCCTAAGATTTGGAAAGCTCAAAGACCAGCATCTCATCTGTATGATTTTGGTCCTGTGAGATTTCAGTTAAATAAACAGTAAATGGGAAAAGCTCTGGTCTTTCAGTCTTCAACTGAAACAGCAGGTCCTGATATAGTGCCAAAGAGACATGGAAAGCAGATTCTGGAGTATCAGAAAACTGTGTCAGTTAATTCATTATCTTCCATCATTGCAATGGAGATGCGATAAGGCTTGGAGCTGCGAGGGACAGCACCAAGGCACACTGAGGCATGTAATGGTTTGTCACTGCTTGATTATTGACTCCTTCCTTTGCTCCTCTCCCACCACATTGTGGTATATTTAGGGAAAGGATATAAAAAAGAAACCACCAGAAAGTGAGCCTAGAAGGGGCACACGATCCCTCTAAGAACTGTTACGTGAAATAGTGGTTGTCCAAGTAGCCACCACTTGGTCACAGATAC